>NC_137812.1:60455505-60710505 GCF_963921795.1 Nannobrachium achirus
AAGGATATTCCCCATGCCGATGCCCTGTCCAGGCTCTATGAGGAAGAGCGGCAAGTTTGCGAACCAGCAGCAAACTTAAGGGGGGGGATGTGTGGTGGTTCGTTCGGACACCGCCCGCCAGGTAGGCCCTGCATGTCAAAGAAGCGCACCCTGGATGGGAGAGCGAGCCCTAGCAGACCAACACACTGTGTGGGCCAAGTGATTGACGGGCGTTACCTGCCGGCCCACACGCTTCATCAGGCACAAGCGTATGCACCTGTGGGCCCCACCCAACACAGGGGTGCATAAGTACTGAGCTCGCTCTCCCCTTCAGTCTGTGCTGGGAGTCTCTGACAAGCTGATCATGGGCAGACAGGCGGTAAGAGCCACCATATTTCCCTCTCCACCGCATGGTACTGTGTAAAGTGCATTATAGTAATGTTCCTTCTACTCATTACTTCTAGGCATGGACTGGGAGCGGACTGACACTGAGGAGTGTGTACCTGGATCAATGAGGAGCGCAAACCTGACTCACTGTGGAGTGTGTACCTATCACTGGAGAGTGTGTACTCGGCGAGCTGAGGAGAAGGACCTGGAAAAGGAGACCACAGCCTTACCTTCCGGACCCCCAGCGAGCCACCCCTATTCCTATTTTTGTTGAGTATATCTCACTTCCCTTAAAACCATACTAGTATCCGGAAATTCTCTGGCCCCAGGCCCATTATACCCCGTGTTCATTTTATTTAGAAGATAGAGAATTAGACGGATTTGTGTAAGAGCGGGCACCTACTCACCTATTACCTGTCACCTGTGGAAAAGAACTATACTCACCTATTACCTATGGGGAAGAGATACTTTACCTGTCACCTGTAAAGAAGAGCTATACTCACCTAGCGCCTGTGGGAAAGAAAGACTATACAATGGAATTATACTCACCTGTTTCCTGTGGAGGGAAACCCCTTTAAAGTAACTCTTACCTACCCCCCTGGCCCCCCCACGAAGAGGAGAAACGACAGCCCCCGTCCGGGGAAAACCTTGCGTTGATTTATTAAAAGACAATTTCAGTTATTCACATTTATGTTGTTCATTCATGCTGCGTTGCATTACAATGCTGTTGTAAAATAAGAACTGTTCAATAAATGCCCGAGTTGGCAACACTGCCTTTGCTCTCTTGTGCCTTGGTTTGGGTTCAGTCGCCACAAACTTTATGTCTGTATAAAGTATTCTCTTACCTGTGGCGTTAGCATGCAGTCTGTCAACCTCCTTTTGCAAAAGGTCTTTATCAGCAGTCAGGGTTTTGTACATGGTGTTGAACCGTTCTGTCAGGTTGGCATAGCTGGTCTGTAGCTGCATATAGTCTTCAGTACGGTTTCGGGTTCTCACACGCTGCATCTCGGAATCACGAAGACCTGTAATTTATATTAAAAAAAGAAAAAAAGAAAAAACACAAATGCGTTAATCCTACAGTTACACATTTTGTTGAATTATTGTTTGAGTTTCTCTCCAGAAGTATCGAAACTGTAAGTGGTTTGTCAAGGTTTGTCAAGTGTGTGTGTGTGTGTGTGTGTGTGTGTGTGTGTGTGTGTGTGTGTGTGTGTGTGTGTGTGTGTGTGTGTGTGTGTGTGTGTGTACACTACTCACAGTTCACTTGCAGGCCTATGATGAGACATGTCATACATTAGGATCATTACAGTACCTGTGGCTTCAATATGCAGTCTGTCAACCTCCTTCTGCAACAGGTCTTTATCTGCAAACAGGTTGGCATAGCTGGTCTGTAGCTGGATATTGGCTTCAGTAAGGTTTCCGATTTGGATTCTCAAACGCTGCATCTCGGAATCATGAAGACCTGTAAGTCTGCTAGTGCTGTCTGCAAAAGAGAAATATCAGTGTCAAAATATGGAGCAAACAGTCCATCTAAATTCGTATGGATGACTAAACCTATGATGGGAGATGACAGACATTAGGATTATACCGTATTCTCGTACAGTACCTGTGGCTTCAATATGCAGTCTGTCAACCTCCTTCTGCAACAGGTCTTTATCTGCAGTCAGGTTGGCATAGCTGGTCTGTAGCTGGATATTGGCTTCAGTGAGGTTACCTGTAAGTCTGCTGTCTGCAAAAGAGAAATATCAGTGTCAAAATATGCAGTCCATCTAAATTCTTATGGATGACAACAAAAACTAAACATTAAATACAATTATTCTTCTAAAATAAAACAAAGAGTGGAGCGTGCCGTGCAGAAGAGCGATGTTCTTGGTCCAAGAATGACAAAATGAAGAGCAAAAACAAAGAAAGCAACCACAGCAATCTTAATATCCTATAAGAAGAAGGGCTTAAGGGAGGACCGGCCTCTTCAAATTCGCGAGTTGAAAAACTAAAACTAAAATACCACTGCCATATTGCAGTATGAATTGAATTATTGTTTCACTCCATAGAAGTATAGAAACTTGCAAGTGGTTTGTCGGTGTGTTTGTACAATACTCACAGTTCACTAGCAGACCTATGATCCCAGCCAGCAGTAGAAAGCACAGCACCCCCAGACTCACTGCTACAACTCTGGACCTCTGAGTACCACCTGAATGACACAATATCATCATCAAGAAACCTTCAGATCTTGTAATAATATCACCAAGAATACATGTTGGTTTAAAAAGTTAAATATCAAGCAAAAATAGACGTTTGAGGTCTGAACTTGGCATGTCTTTATACTTGGAGATCAACAAAGTATGGAAATTGGCTCATAAAGTACACATGCATGTTAGTTTATAGCTCTGATAGATGATGTTGACACCAAAATGTTGTTTTATCGTATATCATAGACTGCGTGCAGTTTTACCTGCATGTTGGTATCCAGCTCTGTCCTTGGTTTCAATTTTAGTATCTTCCACATTGGCATATACCGGTATGTCGTTGTCATTGTTAGCTGTTGCTCTGCCACTCAAATGTACTCCCCTGACCTCATTTGAGTTAACATACGTTGCCTCTGCCATTTTTCCTATGTAGATCACAGCTGATCTCGCTGGCCTGCAGTTACTTGTGTTACCTGTGTTGCAGTGTCTAAGAGTGGCAGCAGGACTTGATGTTGGCTACTGTAAAGATGTACCGATGTTCCTTTATACAACTACAAGTTGCTGCGTCTACAGATTTAGACTTGTGATAAAGGAGCCCACAAAGACCATTTTTCTTCCTTTTTTTGTGAAGCCATGCCCTCCACAATATTCTTTGGCTCATGAAGCAGCACGGCCCCCTCATTTATAAGAACAAATGTAAAATGTAAATGTAAAGTGTAATGAAATGAAATGTAAATGTGAAGTGAGCGGTGCAAACACGACACACGTCCATATCTCCTGTGTGGGCCATGCATTCTGTCCTTGACCTCAGTTACTTTATGTGTGTAAGGAGCACCATACATGGAGATCCGTGTTCATTGTTTTGCCCGACACACACAGAGCTGTCCTTGACCTCAGTTACTTTATGTGTGTAAGGAGCACCATACATGGAGATCCGTGTTCATTGTTTTGCCCGACACACACAGAGCTGTCCTTGACCTCAGTTACTTTATGTGTGTAAGGAGCACCATACATGGAGATCCGTGTTCATTGTTTTGGCCGACACACACAGAGTGAAAGCTAGCTAGGGCCTGGCACCCTCAATTGCAAATTCTGTCCCCTGAGTTTAGGTTTAATTTTGGGGCAGAGCCTGCACCGAGATGAAGAAAGATGATCACCTACCAGATGTTGGCATTCATAGTCATTCAGCTGATTGATTGATTGAACTAGAAGTTTGCATAGGAAAAGGTACAGTTTCGTGACAGTACAGTTGACTGGTACAAGGTCAACTAAAAGGATAAACACCTAAAGAAAGCTTAGGCTTATTGTTTCAATTGGTATCCTTTTTAAATCATATAACATAGAATGACAGACAAATAAAACACAGACTTTGCAGAAAATATATATAAAAAAACACGCTTATAGAAACGTAAGGGGGAGGTAAGGATAGTCTTTGTTTTCTTTTACCAGTTTCGATTAGCAGCTACAGTGGCTTTTCAGAGCGCTTTTAAAGGAAGGTAGAGATTTACACTCTTTTAAGGCCTTCGGTAGGGTGTTCTACAGGCACATTGCACTACGAACATGTAACCCTTTGTTTGGTCCTATCTGGGTTGGATGTGATCTGTGGAGCTGCCTCTGGTGTTGTAATTGTGAACATCCTTGATGTTTTGGAGGTATTTTGTCAGGTACATGGGAATCTTAGTGGTGTAGTGTATCTTGTACACCAGGCCCATTGCAAGCTACCGTGAGCCACGCTTAAAAAGTGATTAGCGGTAAGGTTAGCCCGAGATGGAAGGTGTGTAACGATACATTTTAACAACGATACGATATGCATCATGATACATGGTTAACGATACGATACATGGATGATATTGATTCATTCATGGCGATACGATACGATTCGATTCAATGATTTAAAATCAATATTTACCAAAGACATTAAATCTGTGTGAAACGTGTCAATAGTGCATGTTTAATTAAAGGGAAAATCTATTATTATGGATATAAATAAGTAAACACTGCATTCTCAAATACATGGACATTAGTTCAACACATATGGACAAACCTGCACCTTGACAGATTTTACAGACAGAGATTACACACATTTATTGATAGACCAAGGGTAGCTATATGGAATGGAAAAGTAATTAAACCCCTCTTTTTCATTTACTTCTTAAAATTGCTGAATACAAGGCACAAATACTTAGTTTCCATACAATCAATTATTTGCACTGCAAAGCGATTCAATACCGATTATCTGCATTTTAAACGATACAGATACGATACAAAGCCAAAACGGTATGATATATGCTTTTGCATATCGATATACCTGTAGTAGATCATTGCAAATTAAAATCGATTTTTCGATTGAGTTACTATATCGTTACACCCCTAAGGTTAACCCTTGCATTGTGTTAGAAAACTGGTGACACTTTTGGTGTTAGGGGGTCAAATTTGACCCGTGATTTAACTCAACAACAAACAATAACGGGTAATAATAATAAGGGTAATAATAATAATAATAATATATTTTTTTTAATGTTGGATTCAAATTGAATACACCAATTATACTAAGATCCCTGTCATTTTTGACCCAGTACACCACAAGCGTCACTTTTTTTTATAGAGACCATCAGAATGAACTAAAATGCCACCAGGAGGCCAAAAAACCTACCTGATCAGCCGGATCGAGACCTGTTCTCGGAAGAACACTATTTCTAGTTTTTCTTTGATTTCTTTTCCCACTTTTCTTACTTTTCCTGTTTTTTTTCCCTTGCTGCTTTTTTGCTTTCCTACTTTTTCCTTGCTTGCCACTTTATTGCTGCTTGCAGTTATGTTTATTGATTATTATTCTTGCCCTTTAACTAGAAGGTGATTGGCCAGAGGGTCAGATACCTCATGGTAATCTTGAGAGTTTAAATGAAATAGGCAACCCATCTTAAAATGTTTTTTTTTTAATTAAAGAGCTCTGTCTCCACAGAACCCTGTTAGAGTCACCACCAATGTTACAACATTACCTTTACTGTACCAAATCATGTCTTCACCACGCAGTTGAATGTAAAATCCACATAAATGTAGATGGATAGATATGTTTATTAAAGTGTCACTCTGCAACACATATTGAAATACAAAATGCACATAACAGAGTAAATGAGTTGAGGACCACTAACAAGGAGTGACAAACAAATAATAAAACATACATTATACCAAAAACATTATAATTATATTCCGGAACTCATATAAGACAGTTGTCTATTAAGGATGAGGTGGCAGGCTTTGGCACAATATCAACCAGCTAAAATTACACAACGGTTTATTCATATCATCAAAATCAATAAAATGTTTAACATACTTTGAATACATTATTCTAAAATAAACATGTACTTCTGATTCAATAGAACCATCATTGCACAGTACACTACAGTAACAACTATCAGATGACAGCTGGGTGTTGGTGTATCTACCGATTTCAACAGCTAAAGGAGCAACTCGACAAAATCTGATCTATCTAAACAGGCATTAATAGTGTTACAAGTAAAGTAGGAAAAATAGAGATTACAAACAAGAGATGAAATAATACAGAAATACTACAAAACTACAATTTAAAATACTCTAAAAGAGGTCCAGGTACAGTAACATGTGCCACCAGTCACCAGAATAAGCTTAAATCCACTATTCTTCACAACTCATCATTATGTTTGGGCTTCTAGCATTCAGATGCCACTCGTGTGTTTTCATAGGCATCATCTTCTCCTTGAAAGGTGTTAGTGCAGTCCTTGGGCTGCATGAAAATATGGAAATGAAAATAAGCTCAGACGTGGAAGCATTCACACACTAGAGATGCACAGGTCACCTCAGTTATCACCCACAACCACCAGCATGTGCTATTCACTCACACAACGTCATGAAAAGAATACATGTCAGGCCTACTGACCTGCATCTGCATGAATATACATACCGGTATAACACATTTAAAGGACAACTTTCTTTTTTTTACAACAAGGGTTCATATTTTAGATTGAAATTAGAGAAAAGAAAATATGAGTGTTAAAATGTTTTCATTTAGCCTACTGCTTTCTATTGTTTTAGCGATTTCAGTATTTTGATTTCAGTGGGTCGGGACATGCGTACAAGTCGCTAAATATGTATTTTTAGACACAATAAGCCTGGAGCTTGCGTCGCGAAGCTTGTGGATCGGCTACTTTCACTACTTCTTAAACATTTGTTTTCTAAATTATGGAATTTCTTAGGGTTTTCTTTGATTTCTTCAGGAAACTACAGAAAAAAATAATTGAATTTAGTTTTTAATACAATTTAGCTTTTTTGGGAATGTTTATTGAAAATATATTGAAATAATAATAATTAAAAACTAATTGTAGGAAACAAAAAGTAAAGGAGACCCATCAAAATGTGTCCGCGACCCACAAATAGGTCCCAACCCACTGCTTGGGAACCAGTGGTAAGCCACACCAATCACTGCATCATACCTTAGTTCTCCTGGGTGTGTTAAAATAGACAGGAGCACCTGAAAAAAACAGAATGTTAAACCACAATGCAACAAGTGTGTGTGTGTGTGTGTGTGTGTGTGTGTGTGTGTGTGTGTGTGTGTGTGTGTGTGTGTGTGTGTGTGTGTGTGTGTGTGTGTGTGTGTGTGTGTGTGTGTGTGTGTGCGTGCGTGTGCGTGCGCGTGCGTGTGCGTGTGTGTGAGTGAGTATGTGCGCGTGTGAGTGCATGCGTGTGTTGTGTGTGAGTGCGTAATAATAATAAAACATACCCTCATCAGCGACTGCGTTACATTTCTTTTTGTATATAATGACCAGGGCAAGTGTCACTACTGCACCCAGTACAGCAACAGCAGCAGGAACAATGTATACCACATACTTTATGAGCAGACCATCTAGAAATAGATAATAGTTGGTTCACTTTCCATGTCACTGACAATACCTTAAAATAACACAAACAGAAGGAATAACCGACAGACAAATATTTAATATAAAATAAGTGTAACTGGAAAATATTTTCTTTGTCACATAAGGCAGTGTTTCTCAACCTTTCTGCATGGGCACACTTTTCATGTCCCAAGAATCCATGGACACACCAACATAATACGGGAGTGTAAATATCGTCACTGTCGGGAAGAAACCTTGTATCTCCAAGTTTCAAATTTGTACGTTTCTTTGCAAAGTAAAGCCCTGCTTCATCATACAAGGCTGTCGCACAACAGTAGTGAAAACAGCAGATCTACAAGCACACAACGCCTCGCAGCGCGAGGCGTTGTGTGCTTGTAGATCGGCTGTTTTCACTAGTTTAAATCATTTTTAAAATGATAAATACAATACTGGCTTTCAAGCAGTTTCAAGGGGCACACTTGACCCTTCTCAGGGGCACACCAAAGGTCCCCAGGCACCTTTGTTTAAAACCACTGACATATACTGTAAGGGACCACATTGTACAACTGTGTACTGTGTCAGGGGCCCCTGAGGGCCACATGCTGTACAACCCTAGCCTGGGATCTGTACCATTTTCGGGTTTCCACCCAACAGCAACGAATAATGACCAGTACAGTGTACCTGTTACAGGTGTCACAGCAGCAGGGGCGAGCCCCGAGACCGTCCCCGTCCCAGGACGCGTCGTCTCTGTCACAGAGGCTTCATAGGAGGTTGTGTCCACAGTAGTAGTCTGTGGTAAGGAGACTGTTGGAGAACATACACATTGTGTCACGTTTTTCATTTGAAAACCTGTTGTCTTGGGGCGAACACACAGTCATATGATGAAATACCAGTAAGACTCCCTAATTGGGAGATAAGTGACCGTCACGTCGCATACACAAACTTTAGAAGTCAGTTGTAGCCAATCAGGAGGGAATATGGAAAATGGGACAGATCCATTTTGATGACATGACTTTAGAGATACTGTGTACCGCTTTGCGGGATTTTAGGCCAAAGGAGCAGCGTCCAAAAAAGAAAATCGGCCTGATGGTGGCGCAAAATGGGACAGATCCATGTTGATGACTGTAGACATACTGTGTATGGCTTTGCGTGATTTTAGGGCAAAATCTGTAGGAGCAGTGTCCAAAAATGTGTTTTGCAAAAGTCGCCCCGATGGTGGTTGCGACTGTCAGGTCACAGTTACTACCAAAACCTCAATCGGCTGTCACAAAACACATTTTTGGACACCCTACAAATTTTGCCCTAAAATCACGCAAATCGGTACACAGTATGTCTACAGTCATGTCATCAACATGGATCTGTCACATTTAGTGCCACCATCAGGCCGATTTTTTAAACACATATTTGGACACTGCTCTTACAGATTTTGCCCTAAAGTCACGCAAAGCGGTACATACTATGTCTAGATTTATGTCATCAACATGGATCTGTCACCTTTAGTGCCACCATCAGGCCGATTTTTTAAAACACATTTTTGGACACTGCTCCTACAGACCCTAAAATCATGCAAAGCGGTACACAGTATGTCTACAGTCATGTCATCAACATGGATCTGTCCCATTTAGCACCACCATCATGCCGATTTTTACATGCGACCTGGTGGTCGCGTATCTCCCGATTTAGGGAGTCTTACTGGTGCTAAATGGGACATGTCTTCAGACTCATACCTGACAGGTGAATGTTGGTATAGTCGTTGCCATGGCTCCATCCCTTATCTGAACCACACCAGTATGTCCCAGCATCCTGTGCTCTCAGCGCTGTGATGGTGACCAGGAATTGGTTGGAATCAGACTTGTTATCTTGCAGTGAGAACCTGAGGTCACGATGTGTCTTTTCGCTGGTCACAACATCCTCACAGCTGTAGCGGTGTTCACCCTTACAGAATAACTTGGCAATGGGCTTGTTTTTTGGTGGATGAGGACACTGTATATCTATCTGATGTCCCTCTGTTCCATTCAGCTCCACCGTCTTTACACAGCACCATTCTATAAAACAAATATGTATTACTTTTATGAAAACTTGACTACACTAAATGTCTCCTTTCTCTCAGTGACTTCCTTTCCTTGTTTACATTATAACACAAGCAGTATGTATAATGGATATCATCGATAGTATATAATCAACTAGAAACATGCAATTCTGGGAAATTGCAAGTGTGGTTGCCGTTAGCCTGGGATTGCTTCAAATTTCTGGCTTGTGATCCGGTCGGGACCGGATGACATCCTACGTTATTTTGTAGTCAAAACGGAATACACTTTGGCCGGAACTACCAAACCGGAATCAGTTTTAACCCAGTTAAGTAGTTAGCGCATGCGCAAGTAGTTTTGTTTTGGGTTAAGACTGATTCTGGTTTGGTAGTTCCGGACAAAGTGTAGTCCGTTTTGACTACAAAATTAAGTAGGATGTCATCCGGTCTAGACCGGATCAAACGACCTGTTTAGTATTCCCCCAGAAAGCCTGGTGACGCGAGGTTAGGTTGCCGTTACGCGAGTCACACTTGCAATTGAATTCCGTCCTTGTCCCTTTTATGCCCATATATGGTGATCCCTGATGTCATCAATATTAAGCCCATATCTCTGAATGCCCATACTGTACATGGACATACTGTTTTAGTCTCATGTGATCTATGACATCAGTCATTTGAAAAGGTTGAATTTTTCCATTTTCCCAGTCAAGTCAATGGAGAAAATGTATTCACTGATAGATGAAAATGAATTATAAACTGTAAAACGTATCTCTTAGCAAAATGCAAGCAGACGATTTGACAAATGGCCCTGAGTGCGTGCCAACAAAACTGTGAAGCCAAATAAAGTTTATCCGGTAAAAGTCGGACAAGTCAAGTACTATAGTCTGGTTGTCATATGACTCAGGTTATGTCATATTTACCTGGGGCTACGTCCAGCTGTACTTCAGTGAAGAGGTCTAGAAGCCTGTTCCTTCTCACTCCACACCAATATTGTCCTGCATCGTTCAGCTGAAGGCCAGTGATGGTGACTGGATATACTCTGTTCATAGCATCATAACGAATAGAGTATCTGCCCTTAATTACTTCAGTGTTAATAGTAGGCCAATTTTGGGTCTCAATAAGAACATCAGCATCGGTCTTACAGCTTCCTTTACACAAGTAGTACTGGTAATTAGACTCATAGCTCGCTTGGTAAGGACAGAAAATTTGAACTTCACCCCCTCGGTATCCAGTCACACGAATCCCTTCTGCTGCACAACACATAGAAGCTGTAGGGAGAGGACAGACATGAAATCAGAAAATGGGTCTCAAAAAACGTATTTCACAATAATATGATATATTATGTTTCAAAATGTACAATATTTAGGATGGGGTGTTACATTTTTCCCCAGATATCCACAACACTCTCTAGCCCAACATGTCTACGTCTGCTTTTCTGATGCCACTGATGGCAGAAAATAGACATGAAAACCAGTAGGGCAATTTGCCACAGAATATCAAGAATTCAATAATTTATTAATATTTCAATGAAACATTGTTTGGAAAATAAATTGGTGTTTGGTGCTCAAAGGAAACAATACAATACAATACAATACAATACAGTTAAGTTAATTTAAGGGAACACAGGAGATGTGCTGTTACAGGACAAAAAGTTGAGAGGGGTCCCTGATTATTTTCAGACCCATCCTAGAATCCAAGTGTTATAAATATGCCTACAGACTGCCTCAGGGAGTCAGGGCCCCCACTCACACTCTTGCTTTGTGGCTTTATTACCGTAGTTACACTGAATTTAATCTCTTGTATTTATTTATTTATTTTTTGGATTATTACTTTGCCACTTCCTTGTCCATTCTAACACAGTCGGGGTTGATTGATTGATTGAAGACTTTATTAGAAGTTTGCATAGGAAAAGGTACAGTTTCATGACGGTACAGTTCACTGGTGCATGGTCAACTAAAAGGAGATCCTAGAAAAGCACAGGAAACCATTGAAGTATCTCATATAACATTGAATGACAGACGGATAGAACACAGTAAATGGTAAATGGTAAATGGTGCATTTATATAGCGCTTTTATCCAAAGCGCTTTACAGAGATTGTGCATTACATTCACCCATTCACGCACACATTCATACACCGGTGGCGGAGGAAACCATGCAAGGCACCAACCAGCTCACCGGGAGCAATGTGGGGTTCAGAGTCTTGCCCAAGGACCCTTCGACATTAACTCAGGGGGAGCCCGGATTCGAACTGGGAACCCTTCGGGAACCCTTTGTGCTCTAATAACGATATAGTCAGGGAAAAAAAGGAAAATTAAAATAAGAAAATATATAGAGTAGGAAAATACAAAGAAGGGTCAGGGGGAGAGTAAGGCTGGGCTAGGTTTGTTTTTACCAGTTGCGAACGGCTGCCGCCTGTAAGTGGTTTTTCAGGGCGATTTTAAAGGATGCTAGGGATCCATTTTGGTGGTATAGCAGAAGAACGAGTTTGACCCTTTGACTGACTTGACTCTGGGTTGAACGTGATCTGTGGCGCTGCCTCTAGTGTTGTAATTGTGGACATCCTTAACGTTTTTAAAGTATTTTGACAGTTGAGGTGCTATGCCGCACTGCTGCTGTACAAAGAACCCGTTCAACTGCTGTATGGTTCTGTAACGGTTCTCTACTGGTTCTTAAGCACCTCTAATGGTTCTATATAAGGTCTATCTATATTTTATAGCACCTTTAAGATATTCCGAGCCAAAGAACACTTTTAATTTGCTGTTTAGCACCATTTTTGTTTTGTATAAGATATGATCTACTGGATGACTTACTGCTGTTGTTGCCGTAACACTGAAATAGAAAGTATCACCGAAATAGAAAGTATCAATAATTTAGTCATACTTCTTGCTGTGCAGTACATTGAGTACAATACTGTGGTTTGCAACAGATTGGGCAACAGATCATGCTGAGGTGCTGAGCATTTATTTTGCACTGGCGTTTTTATCTGCTTGAGGGCATGGACGTGCAGAGAGTGTTAGAGAGGTAGGGGCTGAAATTTCTTAAGGGTGAAAATATAGAATAAAACAGACATCCAGGCTCACAACACTCAAGCCCCCTTTGATGTCTATGTGTGCATGTGCCTGCTTGAGGGGGTGAGTCCATTGAGGCTGATCAGGTCTACCAAACAAAAACTAACGGGCCTTGTCCACCAAAATGTGAAATGATGAGAAAAATGGACAATGCTAGAATTGCTGCATTACAGCTCGGAATGAGTAATGGCATACTATAATATGTATTACAATAAAACAATGCTATTAATAACTCTCTTGACTGCCTGATCACTGATGACCAGATCATATAAAAACCCATTAGTAAGAAGCTAAAGCACTTACCACCAAAGATGAAAAGCATTAGGTATTGTAGGCTCGACATGTTCAAGAAGTGAGAAGAAACTCAACTACAACAGAAGCAGCAGTGGGAAAAAGTGAAGTTGTGACTCTGCATGTGACCAAGTGTGTGTGTCTTACAATGTGAAAACGAAACTATTGCGGTCTTGCAACTCTATTTCAGGTGAATTTTGGATTTTGAAGTGCTGCTCATGAAAGAGATGTTGTATTGTTTGCCACGTGATCAAGTGTGAGAGTATAATATCAGTTTATTTATATTATCAAAATCATTAAAATGTGCAACATACTTTGATAGGTGAAGAAATAACAAAAAAAGAACACTGGCTTCCGATTCAATAGAACCATCATTGCATAGAGTACAGTAACAACTATCAGATGACAGCATGGTGTGTTGGTGTATCCGATTTCAATAGCTAAAGGAGCAACTTGACAACATCTGAATTTGGCAAAGCCGCTTCTAAGCTGCCTTTACATCATTCTTTTAGGGCTCCGTGTCAAAGACACTAAAATAGGCAATGGCCATGACTCTTCATCTGCGTTTGACACTGCCATGTCAAAAAACTAAAATCATTACTTGAATACCGGTAAACACTATTTATACCACCATACTGTATGTAAAGACATATTATCTTGCCCAGATTTAGCTTTGAAATGGTATATGGCCAAAAATGACTTTAAGCAGTCATAGAGGACTGTTTTCCACTCTTTTCTCAATCACACCAGTAGGTAACATTGTCATTGCTTGTAAGATTCTAGAATTTACCGGTAGATAATGCAGCTGACATTTCTTGATTTCTAAATAGTATAGCATTATGAAAAAGTAAACTGCGTACAGCATATAAACAGGCATCAATAGTGATACAAGGAAAGTAGGGGAAATAGGGATTACAAACAAGAGATGAAAGAATACAGAAATACTTCAAAGTTACAATTTAAAATAATCAAAAAGTGCCAGAATAAGCTTAAATCCACTATTCTCCACATCATACTGCATGTTTGGGCTTCTGGCATTCAGATGCCACTTGTGTGTTTTCGTAGATAGCCTCTTCACCTTGATTTGCGTCCTTGGGCTGCATGAAAATATGGAAATGAAACTAAGCTCAGACATGGAAGCATTCACACACTAGATGCACAGGTCACCTCTGTTATCACCCACAACCACCAGCATGTGCTATTCACTCACACAACGTCATGAAATGAATAAACGTCAGGCCTACTGACCTGCATCTGCATGAATCTACATTTAAACCGGATGAACCAGGAAGGGAACGCATCTGTGCCGTTTTATATTTTAGTGTTAACTACTCAAAAATTGCAGATATACAAGCTCACAGCACGACATGTCGCAAACTACTGGTTTAGAAGGCATTTGTAGAATCAGCCTCAGGACTTTAAGGGTTAAACCAGATAAACATAATGGGAACTACTGTATGCCAATAATGTAACCAAAGGTTATGAACTACTTATAAGAACATGTATGGTCAATGGATTATTGAGAAAGTAACATTGCTCTGACCTGAGTCTGTAGAAGTTGCATGTTTGTAAGTTGTAGACCACACGTGGATTTGTCAACCTTAGGCTGTGTTAAAGAACATTACGTTAAAAGTCGTGATGACAACAGTATTTTGATAACATATATAAGCCACACCAATCACTGCATCATACCTTAGTTCTCCTGGGTGTGTTAAAATAGACTGGTTCATCAAAAAAAAAAAAACGAATGTTAGACCACACATGCAACAAGTGTGTGTGTGTGTGTGTATGTGTGTGTGTGTGTGTGTGTGTGTGTGTGTGTGTGTGTGTGTGTGTGTGTGGGTGTGTGTGTGTGTGTGTGTGTGTGTGTGTGTGTGTGTGTGTGTGTGTGTGTGTGTGTGTGTGTGTGTGTGTGTGTGTGTGTCTTTTCTCAATAGGTAACATTGTCATTGCTTGTAAGATTCTAGATAATGCAGCTTAACAATCTTGACAACTAAAATATTATTTTTGCTCTGGACAGCTCAAAAACCTAAGTTACAGATGACATTTCTAAATAGTATAGCATTATGGAAAAGTAAACTGCATAGTGCATACAGTACACAGTACAGCATATAAACAGGCAGAGATACAAGGAAAGTAGGGGAAATAGGGATTACAAACAAGAGATGAAAGAATACAGAAATACTACAAAGCTAAAATTTAAAATAATAAAAAAGCGGTCCAGGTAACATGCCACCAGAATAAGCTTAAATCCACTATTCTACACATCATACTGTACCGGTATGTTTGGGCTTCTGGCATTCAGATGCCACTCGTGTGTTTTGGTAGATAGCATCTTCACCTTGATTTGCGTACAAGTCCTTGGGCTGCATGAAAATATGGAAATGAAAATAAGCTCAGACGTGGAAGCATTCACACACTAGTGATGCACAGGTCACCTCTGTTATCACCCACAACCACCAGCATGTGCTATTCCCTCACACAACGTCACTGTTGTAATATTACAACATTTGTATTTTATCCAAAAAAAGGTTTAAATCATTTTATTTTAGCTCCCCCTACCACCTAAACATCACCATTGGATTCTATTGTTTAGTATTACAATGCCATTGGCCACAATATTTGCATATAAATACCCCCCACAGAGGCTGACATTCACACCCGCCACACCCGCTGACATTCCAGAGTTTTGACGAACAACATCTCACTTTTTCATGGAAGCTATTCCTCACAAAAACATAAGTAAAATGCCTGTACTATTTTTTTTGGTGATCATTAGAATGTCTAGAACATGTACATATGTTATTATTGTGAAAAATATCCCCCATATATGTAAATTAGAGCATGATTTATGATGTATGATTTATGGCTATAAAACCTTACAAAAACATTAAAAAAAAGAAAAACATTACATTTTCCTCTGATTAAGACTCCTACAACACCATCTGATTTCTATTCATTTCTATTTTTGGGCCTTAGAGGGTTAAATGAATAAACATTAGGCCTACTGACCTGCATCTGCATGATCTACATTTAAACCAGATAAACCAGGAAGGGAACGCATCTGTGCCGTTTTAGATTTTAGTGTCGGCTACTCAAAAATAGCGGATATACAAGCTCACAGCACGTCACGTCGCAAACTACTGGTTTAGAAGGCATTTGTAGAATCAGCCTCAGGCCCTAAAGGGTTAAACCAGATAAACATAATGGGGAACTACTGTAAGCCAATAATGTAAGCAAAGGTTTTGAAGTACTTAACATGAAGTACAGTAACATGTATGGTCAATGAATTATTGAGAAAGTTACATTGCTCTGACCTGAGTCTGTAGAAGTTGCATGTTTGTAAGTTGTAGACCACACGTGGATTTGTCAACCTTAGGCTGTGTTAAATAACATTACGTTAAAAGTTGTGATGACAACAGTATTTTGATAACATATATAAGCCACACCAATCATCGCATCATACCTTAGTTCTCCTGGGTGTGTTAAAATAGACTGGTTCATCTGAAAAAATGAATGTTCAAAAAAATGAATGTTAGACCACACATGCAACAAGTGTGTGTGTGTGTGTGTGTGTGTGTGTGTGTGTGTGTGTGTGTGTGTGTGTGTGTGTGTGTGTGTGTGTGTGTGTGTGTGTGTGTGTGTGTGTGCGTGTTTGTGCGTGCGTGCGTGCGTGCTTGCGTGCGTGTGTGTAATAATAATAAAACATACCCTCATCAGCGACCGCGTTACATTTCTTTTTGTATATAATGGCCAGGGAAAGTGTCACTACTGCACCCAGTACAGCAACAACAGCAGGAACTATGTATGCTGCATAATTCATGTGCAGACCATCTGGAAATAGATAATAGTTGGTTCACTGACAATACCTTAAACTAACTATATGAAAATATCACTTGGCAAAAACACTGTTCAGGGCAGGGGTCTGCTTGTCGATCGGCTATTTTCACTATTTTAAATCATTTTTAAAATGATAAATACAAAGTGAACAGTTTGGGACATAAAAGGTTTCCACACGACAGCAACCAATAATGACTAGTACAGTGTACCTGTTACAGGTGTCACAGAGGCTTCATGGGAGGTTGTGTCAACAGTAGTCTGTGGTAAGGAAGAGGTCTTCAACAGGGGGTCCGCAGAGGTACTGCAGGTGGTCCGTGAAATTGTTGCTTGATTGAAAAAAAAAAAAAGTTCGTATTCAAAAATGTCCATTTGTCTTTAAATATTTTTAAAACATTTTCCGCCTTTACGAGGTGGCGGTCCCTGGCCTGAAAACGTTGAAGACCCCTGTGCTAAGGAGACTGTTGGAGAACATACATATAGTGTCAAAATAGCAGATCTACACACCGCGAGGTGTTGTGTGCTTGTCAATCGGCTATTTTCGCTATTTTAAATCATTTTTAAAATGATAAATACCAGTAAGACTCCCTAATCGGGAGATAAGCGACCGTCAGGTCGCAGCGTGATTTTAGGGCAAAATGTGTATGAGCAGTGTCCAAAAATGTGGTTAAAAAAATCGGCCTGATGGTGGCGCTATATGGGAAATCCATATTGATGAGATGAGTGTAGACATACTGTGTACCGATTTGCGTGATTTTAGGGCAAAATCTGTAGGAGCAGTGTCCAAAAATGTGTTTGGAAAAGTCGGCCTGATGGTGGCGCTATATGGGACAGATCCATGTTGATGACATGAGTTTAGACATAGTGTGTACCGATTTGCGTGATTTTAGGGCAAAATCTGTAGGAGCAGTGTCCAAAAATGTGTTTGGCAAGAATCGGCCTCATGGTGGCGCTAGAAGAGGGCCATGTGAGAAATGAGGGGTGGGGTCTCCGCGTTGCCTTGGCGGACGAATAGGTACCGGCCCCGGCTCTCCCGGACGCTCCTAGCCCGAGTTACGGCATTTTATGTGAGCTGCAGTGGAGGGGGTCCTCCACTGGGGGCGCCACCACTTTTGCATCCGTTCTGGAGCACCAGGAATCGGTGGTCCCCGGGAATTCCCCGTGAGCAGCCCCGTTGGGGTGGTCATTTGGTCATTTTTGCACATTTGGTCATTTTTTACATCTGGGGGTCCCCCAGGGACCTGGGGGTCCCTGGAGCTCCGGGGGTCATTGGAGGTTGTAGTTTGGCAGGCAAGGAGTGTGTGTGCAAAATTTGGCATGGATCGGGGCAACGGTTGCGGAGATATGAGCAGGGCAATAGTGTGACGTGTGAGGTGTGACAGACAGACTGACGGACGGACTGACTCACAGTTTGTGGAGGTTTTGATAGTAAGTGCGACCTGACGGTCGCAACAAAGTGAACGGTTTTAGACATACAAGACAACAATGAATAATGAGTACAATGTACCTGTTACAGGTGTCACAGAGGCTTCATAGGAGGTTGTGTCCACAGTAGTAGTCTGTGCTAAGGAGACTGTTGGAGAACATACACATTGTGTCACGTTTTTTCATTTGAAAACCTGTTGTTTTGGGGGCGAACAAATATAAAATTATAACTTGGCACAAACACTGTTCAGGGCAAAGGTCTGCCATGAGAATAGTCACATACCACATTAGGCACATTGCCATGTTGTACAACCCAGCTGTGTCAGGGGCCACATGTCCAGGTGCACCATTGCTCTGATCCGCACCAAGCTTGGCACAAACACTGTTCAGGGGTCTGGCATATGAATTGCCAGGAACCACTTTGTACAACTACTGTGTGAGGGGCCCCTGCGGGCCACATGCTGTACAACCCAGCTTACTGCTGTCATTGGCCCCCAGGGGCCACACGTTGTCAAGGGGCACTGTGTGCTCTGTTAGCAAACCTGGCACAAACACTGGTCTGGCATGAGAATAATCACACCAGAACCTAAATTGCACACATATGGGGTTCTACAGCTGTGTTTAAGACTTCAAATGTCCATAACTCAGTGACCTTTGCTCTGATCAGTGCAATATACAGCATACTACTTGTAAAAAACCCTCTTACTTGACCGATCATGTTTCACTTAGCAGTGGGTGTGGCTCAAGTGATTGGTACCAGGCTGCTCACCTGTGGGGAGCCCATATAGGCTCAAGCAGCTCCACAGAGCAAACCTTTGCCTCAAGCCACACTATGGGACCCACGGCTAGGAGTTTGACATGATGCATTATAGTAAGTTTGTGTTTGTTTTCAGTTCATTAGATATTGTTTTCCTTTATGTATTTGTTACGTTTCTTTACACTGGTTTTTGTATGCCTTTGTTCGTTTATTTTGAGTTACTGATTGTTGTTTTCTTGTATTTTTATGCAGTCAAAATCATCATTATCATCTTCAACTTCATTCTCATCTGTCTACAATAAACAGCTTCAAATGCTAAATGGTCTGGTCCTTATGCTCTAATCAGCATACTGGTGTAGGGGTACATAACTGAACTGTGTAGCCAGTGGTCCCATAGTGTAGGCAAGGTAAAGACATTTTACATGGTCCTTCGAGCAGGGTACCCCGCCACCAGATATGGACCAGACCAGACAAGAGAATGACCAGCCCATCCCACATACAAGCACGAGCGCTGGACACGGGAGTGGCGTGTTGGAACTAGTCCTCCACTCCAAAGAGCCTCTCCTGGACCCTCGGGACAGGTTTCCCTCGTCACCTGCCCGGAGCCAGGGGGTGCTAACACATTACCAGCTGGTGTCATCATCTAGCCCTTCTTACGAGCCAACAACACCATTGGGGCTACCAGGCCCCCACACCCAGCAAGCGCAGCCACCAGGCCCCCCCATCCAGCGAGCACCGCCACCAGGCCCCCCCATCCAGCGAGCGCCGCCACCAGGCCCCCCCATCCAGCGAGTGCCGCCACCAGGCCCCCCCATCCCCCCCATCCAGCAAGCGCCGCCACCAGGCCCCCCCAACCAGCAAGCTCTGCTGCCACCAGGCCTCCCCACCCAGCAAGTGTTGCCACCTGGCCCCCCCATCCAGCAAGCTCTGTTGCCACCTGGGCCCCTCATCCAGCAAGCTCTGCCACCAGGCCCCCCCAACCAGCAAGCTCTGCTGCCACCAGGCCCCCCCATCCAGCAAGCTCTGCCGCCACCAGGCCACCCCATCCAGCAAGCTCTGCCGCCACCTGGCCCCCCTAACCAGCAAGTGCCGCCTCCCAGCCCCCCCATCCAGCAAGCACCCTCACCCAGCCCCCCCAACCAGCAGCCTTGGCTTCCAGTTCCCTCCCAGCCACAGCCCCCAGCCTTCTCTCAGCAGCAGCAGTGGCCCCCAGCACCCTCCCAACCATGGCCCCCAGTCTCTCAGCAGCAGTGGCCACCAGCACCCTCCCAACCATGGCCCCCAGTCTCTCAGCAGCAGTGGCCACCAGCACCCTCCCAACCATGGCCCCCAGTCTCTCAGCAGCAGTGGCCCCAAGCACCCTCCCAACCATGGCCCCCAGTCTCTCAGCAGCAGCAGCAGCAGTGGCCCCAAGCACCCTTCCCAACCATGGCCCCCAGTCTCTCAGCAGCAGTGGCCCCAAGCACCCTCCCAACCATGGCCCCCAGTCTCTCAGCAGCAGCAGCAGCAGTGGCCCCAAGCACCCTCCCAACCATGGCCCCCAGTCTCTCAGCAGCAGCCGCAACTGTGGACCCTGGCACCACCTCCAGCACCAACTGCCTGGCCTCAACCAGACCCCCCTCAGCCACAGCTGTGGTCCCCTGCAACATTACAGCAGTTTCCAGTGGCCACCCCCGATCAGGTACCTTTAATGCCCTTCCCACCACAGCAGTGGACTCATCCCATATCTCTCCCCACACATATGGGGTTCTACAGCTGTGTTTAAGACTTCAAATGTCCATAACTCAGTGACCTTTGCTCTGATCAGTGCAATATACAGCATACTACTTGTAAAAAACCCTCTTACTTGACCGATCATGTTTCACTTAGCAGTGGGTGTGGCTCAAGTGATTGGTACCAGGCTGCTCACCTGTGGGGAGCCCATATAGGCTCAAGCAGCTCCACAGAGCAAACCTTTGCCTCAAGCCACACTATGGGACCCACGGCTAGGAGTTTGACATGATGCATTATAGTAAGTTTGTGTTTGTTTTCAGTTCATTAGATATTGTTTTCCTTTATGTATTTGTTACGTTTCTTTACACTGGTTTTTGTATGCCTTTGTTCGTTTGTTGTTTTCTTGTATTTTTATGCAGTCAAAATCATCATTATCATCTTCAACTTCATTCTCATCTGTCTACAATAAACAGCTTCAAATGCTAAATGGTCTGGTCCTTATGCTCTAATCAGCATACTGGTGTAGGGGTACATAACTGAACTGTGTAGCCAGTGGTCCCATAGTGTAGGCAAGGTAAAGACATTTTACATGGTCCTTCGAGCAGGGTACCCCGCCACCAGATATGGACCAGACCAGACAAGAGAATGACCAGCCCCTCCCAACAAATGGCCCCCAGTCTCTCAGCAGCAGCAGCAGCAGTGGCCCCAAGCACCCTCCCAACCATGGCCCCCAGTCTCTCAGCAGCAGTGGCCCCAAGCACCCTCCCAACCATGGCCCCCAGTCTCTCAGCAGCAGCAGCAGCAGTGGCCCCAAGCACCCTCCCAACCATGGCCCCCAGTCTCTCAGCAGCAGCCGCAACTGTGGACCCTGGCACCACCTCCAGCACCAACTGCCTGGCCTCAACCAGACCCCCCTCAGCCACAGCTGTGGTCCCCTGCACCATTACAGCAGTTTCCAGTGGCCACCCCCGATCAGGTACCTTTAATGCCCTTCCCACCACAGCAGTGGACTCATCCCATATCTCTCCCCACCCTAATGTACATCCCACAAATGTATACGGGCCAACCATTCGGGCACACGCCCTCGAGGGTTGAGGGACCTACATTTCCCAACCTTGATAAAGAAGACCCTCATAGTAAGTAAGTAAGTACATTTTATTTATATAGCACCTCTCCCAGAGAGATCTCACAAAGTGCTTTACATACATTGAAAAAGACATAGGCATAATAACTAGACCAGGTCAACCTGGTTGTGCCAGACCCCCTGTCTGTCATCATCATTTATGACATCATGCCTTTTGTAGGCATGTCATCATCATGTCATCATCATATATACCCTTTATATAGAAAACCCGGACAGACCGACATTTGCTTATGTAGGCCTACCCATTTCATGGGTCTGGCAAAAAGGAGTCTGTACAATTTAGCATCTAGGCATACAGTGTACAATACAGGCATAGAAGATGAAAAATAAGAATAGAACATTAAAATCATGTGACACCAGCAATGAACGCTTGTTCAAAAAGTAGCGTCTTGAGGTTGCGTTTAAAATGTCAACAGAGGTTGCATCCCTAAGAGATTGCGGAAGGTCGTTCCACAGTTTAGGGGCCACTGCTTGAAAGGCCTTGTCACCTTTAGTTTTTAAAAAAGTCTTTGGGGCTTTCAACAACCCCTGCTCAGCGGACCTAAGGGCCCTACCAGGCTCATAACGTGGGACCAGATCAGCTAGATAACTTGGAGCTTGACCATGTAAAGCTCTGTAGGTGAGCACCAAGACCTTAAAATGGACCCTAAAATGAACGGGAAGCCAGTGTAAGGAAACTAGGACTGGAGTGATGTGGCACCTTCTGCTGGACATTGTTAATAATCTGGCGGCTGCATTCTGAACAAGTTGTAATCGGTCCATGGAGGATTTGCTGAGGCAGGTGAAAAGTGAATTGCAATAGTCTAAGCGGGAGGAGACAAATGCATGGATGATCATTTCTAATTCAGGAAAAGAGACTATTGAACGGAGTTTGGCAATATTCCTAAAATGGAAGAAACATGTACGGGTTATTGAACTGATGTGAGTGTCGAGATTCATGGATTGGTTGAAATTAACACCGAGGTTTCTGAGATTGGGGCGGACATTATGTTTAAGAGGGCCGATACATTCGACCACCTTAGCAATAGTGCTATCTGGGGCAACAATAAGAACCTCTGTCTTAGCCTCATTTAATTGGAGGAAGTTATCAGACATCCAAGCCTTAATGGCTGACATACATTCAATGAGTCATGAGTACACAATGCTTAAGATGGCCCTTTCAAACCTACTGTCCCCTTGGGAAACTGAAACCTACAAATACCATATCTTGCTAGATCACCTAAAATTACCCTCAGCACGCCATATAGCACTGGCCTATGCTCATGACCCCAAGCCCTATACCAAGGCCCTAGCCGCTTTAGACCAACAGTACGGGCAGCCCCACCACCTGGCCTTAAGAGAGATTACAGCGATAACAAGCCTCCCAAAGGTTCAACCTGGGGACCCTAAAGCATTCCATGCCTTTGCAGTAAGGGTTCAGTCCTTGGTAGGAATGCTGCAAGCCATGGGTCAGAGTGAGGGTGCGGCTGAGCTTGCCTGTTCATCACATGTGCAGCATCTTCTGAGCAAGCTACCTGCGGATTTTGTGGCCAACTTCATTCGCCACACACGTTCAACTCGGCCAGGAACCCATTACACCCTAGTGGACTTTGCTGTGTGGCTCCAACGTGAGGCTGAATGCCAGTCAGTAGCTCTTCAGGTTCAGAACCTGACAACTGACGCTCCTACACCAGCCATGAGGTCAGCGCCGAAGTCCCCGTCAGTGCCGAAGTCCCCCCCTTTTACTGCTACCATACTGCACAGTACCAGCCACGATCCCCCTCCTCCATCCCCTACCAGTAAACGGAGTACATTTAGAGCATGCCAGTACTGCAATTCCCCCGATCACCCGTTTATGCATTGTAAGGAGTTTAAAGAGCTGAAGATGGAATACGCCACTGGATGGATAAAGCAAGAAAGGAGGTGCTGGAGGTGTGCAGGACCTCACATGGCCATGAACTGTAACCTGAGAACACCTTGCCCCCAGTGTAAAGGTAAACATCTAGGTATCCTACACCATGTTAATAATAGGGACACAGAATCCAAGGTCCTGTACGTAAGCCCCCAGCCTAGTTCCCCCACAGTCCTCCTAAAGGTTGTGAAGGTAATATTACGTAATCAACATCATACTTTGGATACTTACGCTATTCTTGACGATGGTTCTCAGCGTACAATGCTTTTACCAGCAGCAGGCAAGCAACTAAAGCTTGAAGGAAACCCTGAGCGGCTGGTTGTACGCACCATCAGACAACAAACCGAGGCACTAGACGGCACTTCAGTTAATTTTGAGATCTCGCCCTCCTCTAACCCCCAGAAAACATTCTCAATTACGAACGCATTCATGTCAGCCAAGTCGTCGCTGGTAGAGCAGAGCTACCCATTGGATAAACTTCAGATGCACCATCGCCACCTACAGGGCCTTCCTCTCCAGTCCTTTGCCAATGTACAGCCCCTTCTCCTGATAGGAGCAGATAACGCTCACCTTATAACCCCAACCAAGAGAGTCAGGCGAGGGCCACCAGGAGCACCCATAGCCCTCCATACCCAGCTAGGCTGGACACTACAAGGGCCAACCTCCTTCCAGGTACATTTAAGTGCTGCCCAAGCTCTCCTTACCTCAACCTCTCCCCCCTATGCAGAACTCAGTCGCCACGTTGAAAAAACTACGGCAGTCAGACGGCCTCCCCCTTAGGAACGAGAAATTAATCACAAGATACAAACAGGACAAAGGGGCCATGAATTGGCTGGAAGCTAAAGCCATCAAAGTGGAAGTTTATGGATCTAAACGCTACATGACACCCCCGATCCATATTTCTAACGCCTTAAAGCTGCAACCTCCCCAAGACGCTGTTATGCCCCTCTTGCTCCAGACTGGGCGCCGCCCTGCCCAAAACCCTGAAGTGGTCAAACGCTACTGCCAAGAAATGGATGAGGTGCCACAGAGTGACCTACTGCATGACCTCCCTGACCCGAGAAAATTCAGGTCAGAGCTTGTAGAGGCTACCGACCAACACCTTCAGTACCCGGCGAAACATGGAAATGTGGGGGGGCAAAGAGCTCCTGCTGACCCTGTGACCCCAAACCTCCTCATGGGGCGACAGGATGCCCCCCTCCATCAGGTGGCGTACAACTATTCAGAGCTTACTGGCCGGTTTATGTATGCCTTTGTTCGTTTATTTTGAGTTACTGATTGTTGTTTTCTTGTATTTTTATGCAGTCAAAAATCATCATTATCATCTTCAACTTCATTCTCATCTGTCTACAATAAACAGCTTCAAATGCTAAATGGTCTGGTCCTTATGCTCTAATCAGCATACTGGTGTAGGGGTACATAACTGAACTGTGTAGCCAGTGGTCCCATAGTGTAGGCATGGTAAAGACATTTTACACTACTGTATATTGCAAATCATAGCAAATAATGAACGCAGCTTGCGCTGTCTGTGAAACTTTGCACGCACATCCCCACTAGGTCAATGAACAAATGCCACCCTTTTCACGTGCAAGGAGCGAAATCGGCTGAGGTTTTCATCAACTTTGGTAAAAACCTCAGACGATTTCGCTCCTCGCTTTTCACATTGACCTGTTATAGCGCCACCAGCAGGTGGACTTATGCAAAACACATTTTTGGAACAAAATCATGTATGCAGTCGCCAGTGTCCGATTGCCGTGAAAAGCCGAAGTCCGCGGACCCCAGGCCCAGCATTCCGTCCTGCATGCTCTTCAGTATTATAGATCATTTATTTATTCTTCCTGATAAGTGTGCTTTTAACCAGAAACAAGAAAACTGCCACGCTCAACTGAAAATAACAAAATCCCCTAAAGTAACAAATTAAGTTGTCAGCAGAAGTAAATACGGTAGACACATTTATAAGGGTGTTAAGTGTGGTTTATAATATACGCCATCATGCAAGTCACACTTCAAAGTGTGAATTTGCTACAGTAGGTTCTGCTGACAGGCTTTTTACCGGCTTAAACTTCCTCATCTATTAATGATGAATCATTATTTTTATAACTAATTATGTACACGTTTTCTAAATATTGATTATATATTTTGTTTTCTAAATTTGCTTTGTTAATATTATGTTTAATTCATTTTCATGCAGATTGTCTGACATAAATTCCTATCAAAGAATAATGTGGTGGTCCCCCTGCTGTTAGTCTACTCGGAGGACCCCCTAGGGGTCAGGGACCGCTTGTTCAATACCCATGACTTACAGTAAATGACACCTCACGGTACTGTAGGGCAGTGGGTTCTCAAAGTGTTGGCCTGGGGACCCCCAAGGGTCCTTGAGGGGTCGCCAGCTAAATTAGTTTGTACAGAATCACCACAGATGTAAATACTGTCATGAAATGTTAAACACAGCCTTGTTTACAAACTCATTTTAACTGTTCAGTGATTCTGAAACGGGTAATGGCTTCCAAAGTTTGCAGGAGTGCTCCGTTTTGAACAAAATGCATCAAATCATGAACATGGCATGCGATTTCCATGACATTTTACACACACATTCCCACGAGGCCGAGGAAGAAATGCCACTTGAACATTTTCAAGAGGAACTGTCTGGCATGCACAGCCTGACTTGAGTTAGAATCCCACCCCAAAAAGATGGTATTGCCAGGCAATACCACCTTGAAAAATTGTTTTGCCATGGCAATACTGGCAACATAGGCGGCGGCGGCTATGTCCCTGATGTCATCAATATTAAGCCCATATACTGAATGGACATACTGTGTCAGTATCATGTGGCCTATGACCTCAGACATATATGATGTCAGTCATCTCCATATTTTGGGAAAGTTTATTTTTTACATTTTCCCATTCAAGTCAATGGAGAAAATGTATTCATTATAAATTAAACTATATATAATGTACAATATCTCTTATGGCCCAAGTGTGTGCCACCAAAACTGTGGGAGGAGTAGCGTGGCAAAATAATGTTTAGCCTATCCAGAAATAAAGTCAGAGTACTACTATTAGTGCAACCAGACTATGGTTGCACTGATTGCAATCAAAAGATGATGGGGGCCCAGTAGGTGGACACACTGTATAATAAGGTAAAGTTAGCCGAGTATTAGACCAATCTGGGAACTAAACCAAAATCAATAGCTTTCTTCACAAATGTGTTCATAAAGGTGTCTACTATCACCTCTGAACTTTCTCAATCACAACTCCCTTCGGAAACTTTGTGGGAGCCAATCAAAGTTGGGGGTATCGGGATACCTGGGCCTGGGATTAAAGGGGATAAAATAAAAAAAATGGCCAATATGAGCATATGGGGTGTGTAATTAGGGTATTTTTGGGCTGCTGAATCCATTCCAACCATTAGTTTTCAGTTAAAATGACTCCTTGGCCATAGAATAGGCCTAATTGGCTAAGGCTTAGCCAATCATGTCATTCGAGTTCACCTGTGTCCTGTTAGTCCCTATGTTTTAAACCCATTTGAGTGTTCCTTGTCAGATTGTATCATGTTATCCTGTGTGTCATGATGTGCGCTTACCCACCTGTTCTTGAATAGATTTCATGAATTCAAACCCTACTCCAACCATTTTATTTTTATTGCCAATATTATATGTCTCGTGGCCTATTTTATGGCCAAGGAGTATTTTTTACTGATAACTAATGGTTGGAATGGATTCAGCAGCCACAAAATACCCTAATTACCCACCTCATACACTCATATTGGCCATTTTTTATTTTTCCCCCTTTAATCCCAGGCCCTCGGGATACCCAATAACTTTGATTGGCTCCCACAAAGTTTCCGAAGGGAGTTGTGATTGAGAAAGTTCAGAGGTGATAGTAGACACTTTTATGAACACATTTGTGAAGAAAGCTATTGATATAGATTTAGTTCCCAGATTGGTCTAATACTCGGCTAACTTTCCCTTACTAGTAGGATGACAGTGGAGCCAGAAACACATGCAGAGCTCTGGACCCTGATGCTGGGTAGGAATGAGAGGGTTGGTGTCGGCTAGTCTGCACCCTCACATGTGTAATCAGTGCGAATGGAACACTGTCATATGACTCAGGTTACCGGTATATGACATATTTACCTGGGGCTACGTACAGCTGTACTTCAGTGTAGAGGTCTTTCCCGCTCTTGCTCACTCCACACCAGTATTGTCCTGCATCGTTCAGCTGAAGGCCAGTGATGGTGACCTGATAGCCTCCGTTTTGATAAATAGAGTATCTACCCTTAGAATAGCTAGAATAGTACCCACTACTATACCTATATTGGGTCTCAATAAGAACATCAGCATCGCTACAGCTTCCTTTACAAAAGTAGTACTGGTAATCAGGCCCATAGCCTGTTTGGTAGGGGCAGAGAATTTTAACTTCACCCCCTCGGTATCCAGATACACGAATCCCTTCTGCTGCACTTAAACAACACATAGAAGCTGTAGGGAGAGGACAGACATGAAATCAGAAAATGTCTTGCATCAAAAAATCACAAAAGAAAAGATGTAGGATGGGGTGTTAAATGTTTTCCCAGGTGCTGTCATACCTCTACCCCCAACATATCTAGTGTCTGCTTTACTGACATCACTGATGGCAGAGAATACAAATTAATCCAGTAGGGGAATTTGCCACAGAATATTCAAGAATTCAATGTATTAATATTTCAATGAAACATTGTTTGCAAATGTAATTGGTGTTTGGTGCTCAAAAGACAATACAATACAAATACACAACACCATAAACATGCACACACTAAGGCAGGGCTGTTCAACTCAAGATGGCTCAGGGGCCACTCTGCAAAATACAAAAAGTCCAAGAGCCACAAGCTAGAAATGACGGTCCTATTTTGGACGGTTAGACAATGATTTTGTAACTACAAATGAAGGAAACACACAGAAAACAGTCACATTTCCATCTATAAGGCCAAACCTCATTGAACAAAAAGATTGTTGTGGAATGATTAAGAATGAAATGAAGTTTCTTCTTTTGGAACAAGCAAAATAGCACAATAAAAAGTCTTTCCTATATTTGTAGAAAAACTGAAAAATTACATCAGAAAGGATTTGTCCACACTCTAAAGTTGACAAAATATATTTGTATTGGTATGACCATGACGGGTCGCAAAGACATGCCGCAGGAGCCGCATGCGGCCCACGGGCCGCAGGTTGAATAGCATAGCACTAAGGGAACCAGTTAAGTTAATGACCCGAATTTAAGGGCACCCACTGTCAAGGAGATGTGCTGTTACAGGACAAAAAGTTCATTGGATGAGAGGGGTCTCTGATTATTTTCAGACCCATTTCAGAATCCAAGTGTTATAAATATGCTTACAGACTGCCTCAGGTCCTCCACTCACACTCTTGGTTTGTGACCGTATTAGTTACACTGAATTTAATCTCTTGTATTTGCCTTGGCTAATCATTTTTGCCACTTTTTTGTCCATTCTAACACAGTGGTGGTGACACGTCGGAACAACGCTACGCAACCATGTAGCACGGCTGCTGTACAAAGAACCTGTTCAACTGCTGTATGGTTCTTTAACACTTCTCTACTAGTTATTCAGCTTAGTTTAGGCACCTCTAATGGTTCTATATAAGGTTTATCTACACATTGTATAGCACCGTTATGATATTCTGAGACAAAAAACACTTTTAGTGCTGTTTAGCACCATTTTTGTTTTGTATAAGATATGATCTACTGGATGACTTACTGTGTTGTTGTTGCCGTATCTCTTCAACATGAAGTTGATGATAAAAATCAAAAGCATCTATAACTTGCTTTTTTATCTTTTTTGTCATCCGTTCCGTCCACGTTTGTTTCCTTTTTCTATACGATGATGATTAATTAATAAGGTGGGCATAGTTATTTGTTGACTATATTCTCTATCTTTAACTGTTTTGTTGAATCTTTTTTTTTTTATCTGCTTGAGGATATGAGTCCATTGAGGCTCATCAGTCAGTCTATCAAATAAAAACTAAGGGGCCTTGTCCACCAAAATGTGAAATGATGAGAAAAATGGACAATGCTACAATAGATGCATTGCAGCCCAAAATGAGTACATACTGTAATGGCATACTATACAATATGTATTACAATATAACAATGCTATCAACTCTCTTGACAGCCTGATCACGGATGACCAGATCATATTGGTTTAAAATTAAATAAAACCCCATTAGTGAGAAGCTAAAGCACTTACCACCAAAGATGAAAAGCATTAGGTCTTGTAGGCTCGACATGTTCAAGAAGTGAGAAGGAACTCGACTACAACAGAAGCAGCAGTGGGAAATGATTTTGTACTGTTTGCCACGTGATCAAGTGTGAGAGTTTCATGTCACACTGCATATTATCACCCTATTAAGAACATGTGCTCCTCCAGGTGAAAACTTGATGCAGAACTAGAAAGCTATCACCTACTATGGTTAATCTGTATTACTTTATTTATGTATTACATCTGTAATAAGAGTACTGTATACAATAGCAGGACAATGTACAGGCTGAGAAGGTTTATTTGCCCTGTCTAAATATTGCTGTTGTTTATCTTGTAAAGTGTCTAAATTTGTCTTGTCATTGTCCTGTTTCATGTGGCAACTTATAGCCAATCAAGTACTATTATTTACAGTACACACACTGACATACTGTAAGGCCCAGTACTTGTCTGTATTATGCATGGAGATCTGCCACTGAGGGGCAGTCTTTCCATGTCAGAGCGGCAAACACATTCTGTTAGAGTGGTTCCCCTGCCGTCATGTCAGAGCATGATGTCAGTCAGAGCGGCAAGACGTTGGTCAGGGTGAGCTGCGAAACTTAAAATAAAAAAGTACCTTTAAAGGAGTAGTTCACCCCCAAAATGACATTTTTCTATTGATTAGTCACGCCATGGAGACTAGAGTTAAATAATATTTTTAGTTTTTTGTCACATTCCTAAGACAAAAATTTGATAACAATAAATGTACCCCCATTCGTTCCGGATGGTGACCCGTTTCGAAACGGGTCACCATCCGGAATCAATGGGGGTAAATTTACTCAAATCACATTTTTGTCTTAGGAATGTGACAAAAACCAAAAATATCAATAGAAAAATCACACTTGTGTGAACTGAGCGGTGGAGGCTGTGTGTGTGTGCGTGCGTGCGTGTGTGTGTGTGTATTTGTGTGTGTGAATGTGAGTGTGAGTGTGCCTGGCCTGGCCTGAACAACAGCGCCCCTCCCTTAACATGTGTGGTCAAAAAAGGTATAGCAGGCTACATACACCACAGGCTACATACAGACAGACAGACACACACACACACACACACGGATACACACACGGCCACGCTATGGAGACGGTGTGACCACCGCTCAAAAAAGTCATTTTGGGGGTGAACTACTCCTTTAATGGACCTGTCCGTGAGTGCTGGTGTTCTCTTTGAGATGTCTTGTTGCGACCGTAAGGTTGCAGTTTAGTATCAAAACCTCCACCGGCCGTCCGTCGGTCGGTCGGTCGGTCAGTCGGTCACACGTCACACGTCACACCTTTGCCCTGCTCATATCTCCGCATCAGTATGACATCACACCACATGTGTACACAAACCTTTGTGTACGTTGTGTGGCAACAGTCTGTTGTTGCTGGTCTGTTAGTGTACGTTAGCAACCACCTTAGCAACCATGGTTTTACCCTAGCAACCAACTGTTTACCCTAGCAACCAACTGTTTACCATAGCAACCATGTTTTTTTACCCTAGCAACCAACTGTTTACCATAGCAACCATTTTTTTACCCTAGTCTCAATATATTGAATCCACTTTCACGATGTAAAGTCCAGTTCAACATTTCAAACACCAAAAATGGTAAAATACCAAACAATACAGGTTCTCAGGGTTCTTGAAGATCAAGAGTCTTGGTCAAATACTTCTGTTGGTTTCTGCACTGATCATTTATACAATTCAGCTGTGTTTGCTCGTGTCATCATGATGAGGTCATAAATCAGCCATGCCCAAATATAGATTTTACGGGTTTACATGCTTACTCAGTTATTCGTTATGTGAAAGTCCTATGACGTCTATGATATCTGACATCATCATACATACATTCCCTTTTATGCCCATAAATGGAGATGCCCTCTGTAGAACCAGCCACTGACATCACTGTAATGTCAGGGGAACCAAATCCCTTTTATGCCCATATATGGAGATCCCTGTGATGCCAGGGGAACCAAATCCCTTTTATGCCCATATATGGAGATATGGAGATCCCCGTGTTGCCAGGGTAACCAAATCCATTTTATGCCCATATATGGAGATCCCTGTGATGCCAGGGGAACCAAATCCCTTTTACGCCCATATATGGAGATCCCTTATGTCATCAATATTAAGCCCATATCTGTGAATATCTATGGGTACCAGATGTCTCCATATATGGTTAAATGGTCCGATATACATCACTGGCCAGAAGACCAAGAAATGGTGCAACCTCGCCCTTTGCTTTTCTCCCTTAGGCATCTTACTGGTAGGTAGTTTAATGAGGAATGCAGTATGGTGGTAGGTAGGTAGTTATGGCCTTTGATGTAAGATTTTCACTTTCTAGGATAACTATATTTGCTATTCCCAGATGATGCCCTTTTAGGGTACCCCTCATGCCCATATATGGAGATCCCCAGGCTTTACTAATTAACATAAGTTTTATGCCCATATATGGAGATCATTGTCCCAATGTCATCAGATATATGGGCATAAATGGACACAGGCAAACTAGATGGGCTGTATGGATATCCAGATGTGTGATGTAAGTGTTTTATTCCAAATGTGGCACCCCACAGACATATTTCCAGAAACAAAATCCCTTTCATGCCCATATATGGAGATTTCTGATGTCATCAATCCCAGGCCCTGTAAAAAACATGGTTGCTATGGTAAACAGTTGGTTGCTAGGGTAACAGTTGGTTGCTAGGGTAAGAAAACATGGTTGCTATGGTAAACAATTGGTTGCTAGGGTAAACAGTTGGTTGCTAGGGTAAAAAAGTGTACGTTAGCAACCACCTTAGCAACCATGGTTTTACCCTAGCAACCAACTGTTTACCCTAGCAACCAACTGTTTACCATAGCAACCATGTTTTTTTACCCTAGCAACCAACTGTTTACCATAGCAACCAGATACGCAGAGCAGGGATCTCCATATATGGGCATAAACAGGTGACATCACACTGATGTCAGATACTCAGAGCAGGGATTTCTCCATAATATATGGGCATAAAAGGGATTCTGTTAGGGATCTCCATATATGGGCATAAAAGGGATTCTGTTAGGGATCTCCATATATGGGCATACAAGGGATTCTGTTAGGGATCTCCATATATGGGCATAAAAGGGATTCTGTTAGGGATCTCCATATATGGGCATAAAAGGGATTCTGTTAGGGATCTCCATATATGGGCATAAAGGGATTCTGTTAGGGATCTCCATATATGGGCATAAAAGGGATTCTGTTAGGGATCTCCATATATGGGCATAAAAGGGATTCTGTTAGCTGTTAGTGATCTCCATATATGGGCATAAAAGGGATGCTGTTAGGGATCTCCATATATGGGCATAAAAGGGATTCTGTTAGGGATCTCCATATATGGGCATGAAAGGGATTCTGTTAGGGATCTCCATATATGGGCATAAAAGGGATTGTATCCCAGATGATGCCCTGTTAGGAGATCCACACTAACAGAATCCATATATGGTCCTACCGACAGCTGCTATAAGCCAACCCTGGCGATAAGGTCTGAGTCGAAGAAATGCTTCTTTCCTGGCAAGAATTGCCCCTTTATACTGTAGGGCTCGTTTGTGTATTGTATGACATCACACCACATCATCGGCTGAGGACTGTGTGATGTCATCATATCTCCATATATGGAGACATAAGTTGCTCATGCCCAAATATGGGCTGGTGAGGTCAGACTTAGTGTGATGCGTAGGTTATCTCCATATATGGAGATTCAACTTCAATGAGTAACCATGGCAAACTGTCAACTGCCCCGTCTGCCCGTATGTCTTGATAATTGGTAAAACAAACTTTTGGCCTATTTGTGGAGATAAGCGACCAACGGTCGCTTATCTCCCGATTAGGGAGTCTTACTGGTATATACAGTACCAGAAGCTCGGCCGCCCGATATATGAACATCAGAACACGTCATAGGCCTACTGATGACATTCAATACGTAAACTGTTGACAGTGCAATAATCCAATGTAAACCTTTGCCATAGTTGTATGGATTTGTCCTTATTTCAACCTTAATAAGGTGCTTTAATAAGTCTTGTAGCAATGCTGTTTTTTTGGTGGTCATTCTGTGATATCTTCCGAGGTCCAAAACAGTGGTGACTCCCCACTAGTTTTAGACACAGATGAAGTGCCTTTTGCCGCTGACCAACTAGTTTCTTACGAGGTCAAGAATAGCAGCGATTCCCTGCTTTTCTGACCATGGAGGAGATGAAAACTTTGTTTCCTTTAAATAGCAGTGATTCCCTGCTAGTTTGAACATAGGAGGAAGACTTTGTTTCTTTTAAATAGCAGAGATTCCCTGCTAGTTTGAACATAGGAGGAAGACCTTGTTTCTTTTAAATAGCAGTGATTCCCTGCTAGTTTGAACACAGATGAGATGACAGCTTTGTTGCTTTTTTGCCTTGGAATAGGAGCAACTCTCAATCTGTTTCTCTGCTGTTGACATGTTTTTTGATGTTTTAATAGAGGTGATTCCCCTCCATTTCCATGAGCCTCTGGACTTACAGCTGATGGGGAGTTGCAATGTCGGGTTCGCAGCTGTTGCACCGAGGAGATTCCCCTAGTTTCAGTGGAATCTTTCTTCATTGATTCTTGTCCTGCTTAAAGGTTGCTCAATGCTCATATTGTGTAGCAGTGGTTGGAACACTGTGACAAGGTTGTTCATATTGTGTAGCAGTAGTTGGAACACTTTGGCTTAGACATGTTGTTCACCTATTGCTCTGGGAAAGAGAGTTTATAACCACAAAGGTAATAAAATATGAATTACTCACCAGAAGTACACTGGGAAAAGAGCACACGACAAGTTCTTAATGTCCAATAATTCCAAAATGATTTATTAAAAAAATGTGAAATAATAAGTCACAAAAATGATTAAAAACAAAATATATTTTATAAGCAGCTTGAAACTGATAAGGTTCGTAAGATGGGATACTTCCCAAGTCCATCAGCTAAATGTCCTTGTGTCACTTATAGGCTTAAACGGTTCACAAAGTTCCAACTTTTCCTAAGTTGAAATGTCCAATATTGTTGAAGGATAATTCCTCCAGAGTCCTCCAGCCAGCCATCACGCCATCACGTCAAGCCTCTTCTGCCCCATGCAACTCCTGTCTCTGTTGGCGCTTTTATACTACCCTTCACAAGGTATCTTTTGATTTATCTATACTTGGCACGTTAACTTGCGAAATAACTGTGTTTTTTTTTGTTTTTTTTTAACGCCAACTTGTGGCTGGCGCCTAATCATCTCAAAATATAGACCTTTTAGTTTCTATCACTTTGACAGCCTAGTTTGTATAGGTTAAATGTTATGTTTATGGTTTCCTGTGGAAATAAGCTTAGTCTTTTCTAGGATCTCCTTTTAGTAGACCTTGTACCAGTGAACTGCACCGTCATGAAACTGTACCTTTTCCTATGCAAACTTCTAATAAAGTCTTCAATCAATCAATCAATCAATCAATCAATGTTTTCTTTCACATTCTTCTCTCCTGATGCCATACCTGAACTTTTACCAGTGTCATTGCAGACTAAAAGAATCAAAAGTTTGTGACATCAAAACAAAACGCTTAAGTCTTCTACACCCCTAAATTATACAATCATTATATAAAACATTAATAAAACATAGATTTCATTTATAATATTCCACATTTATCAAAACATTGGGGAGGCAAAAATCATCCCGACAACACATTCTTGTATTTCAATTGGATTAAATTAAACTAAATCAAATTAATATACAACAAAAACTAGGCCTACTTCATTAGGACATGCAATTATGACTTTATTCATTAGCCATCCTATTCTTCTAATCATCATACATTTTTCCAATTATCCCCACAACGAGGTACTGTAACATCAATATTTTCATCAGGTTTTGTCAGTGTAAACCATCATCAGTAAATCAATGCATTTTTAAGTCGTTTTAGGGTTCATTGTGAGGGAGAGGGGGGGACAAGGGGGATAAGGCGAGGTGATAGCGTTCCAGGGAAAGGGGGGCTGTGGGTATATAAATCTTCGGTCCAACTGAGAAGAGACCCTTTTTAACTGGGCAAAGTCAATGTCAATTTGTGTTTGGCCAGGGTCTGTGGCATTCCATGAATTCATTCATGATGAAGGGGAGAAGTGCATGGGTGGTGCAGATTGTGGTGATTTATACCCTGTCCTCCGTATTTGTATCTTGTAGAGTGCTTCAAATGTTGGTGTTCCATCCGATACGATTTATGGCTCTGTACAGGGCCCGGAGAGGGCCCTGGTCGAGGTCCTGATTGGTCTTGTGCAGTATTCGCCTTAGGTTGAAATCCAGGAAATTAATTATCACAAATGAGGGAAAGTTGTCTGACGGAGGGAGAAGGCCTATAGTGACTTTGGGGAAGGGCCTGTGGGGTGGTTGAGTAGACCTCTCCCCTCCCCTTCCCCTATCGTCGGAAGCACAGAAAGCTTCACCTAAATCCGGATTGTTAACAAAACATGGCATTTATCTCATGTGGCGTACATGATGTCAGAGCCTTTTATGGAGCCTTTTACGGGAAAACCGCGCATCGGGTCGGGTCGAGGCCGGGCCGCCGTGCCACGGCGGGGAACGCGCGTGCCGAATCTGAAGCCGGTGGGACGCACGGTTCTCGAGATACGCGGATTACATACATGCATACATACATACACGCATACACGCAGAGACTTCTCGCATTTATTGTAAGATAAGGCATACATGACAGAAAAAATATATAATAAGCAATATGCAATGTAAGCCATAGAAACATGGAAGATTGAACTTGAGGGAAAGAATACCTCACCGACCCTGACCCACCTCCATCCACTTTCATCCACTTCTATGCACACCCACCCACCTCCACCCACTTTCACCCATCTGCACTCACTTTAACCCACCCTCACCCACCTCTACTCCCTATTACCTATTACACAATTACACAATGTGCTGCCAAACAACATTATGGGCAAATGAACCAGAGCCTAAATTGAGTTATAAAATGTAATAATTCAGGAGCACGAAAGTCAGAATTGATAGAAAGACATTCCCACATTAAGACCTGGGAGACGTTCTTCTCTGCGTGGACCAATTCTGCTCAGAAAGCGGTAATGTTTGAACATTGGTCCTCGCAGACATCTTCTGATGCTGTCAGCCAATCGGGGTCAGGTTTAGCAGGGTGTATGAATCTCAGGTCTCCACCTCTGGGGTCACCTGGGGTTGGGGTCGCGGGTTGTGGGTCGGGCAAATTCTCAGTAGTAGCGGCTAAGTCTACATCCTCTCTCTTCACTCCGTTTACATTCCTTAAACCTATGGCATCCCCATCCTCCCTCAAGACACCAAAGAGGTCCCAGGAACGAGGCAGCAGGTGGCGGGTGAAGACCAGACGTGCCAGCAAAGAGCATGAGACAATGGTGAGAAAGGTTAGCAACATTATCAACGTCCTGAAGGGAAACTTCTGGAGGATCTCCCCTGTTAGCTCATCCTCCTTCCAACCGGGGAACAGCAGGACAGGGGGGAGGTGGATGAACGGCTCCCCACACAGAAGTCTCAGCAAGGTCCCCAGTATGAGGCCGGCAGCTGCGCCGTAACCATTGGCGTGGCTACAATGCAGGACACAGACGAACTGGGGAAATATCATGCAGAGCTGCAGGTCTGAAATCAGCAGCCAGAGAGACGTGACACCATCCCCGGAGAAGGCCAGACCTGTGCCAGCCACGCCTGCCAGCAGAATACTTATGCGGATCACCCATGCACACTCCCTGTCTGATGCCTGGAGAGAGAATGGAAAAATACTCATTAAATAAGTTGTCACTTCAGTGATGGTGAAACATGATATAGCCTATGTATGCATCATCTTTGCTGTCTGACTGTGTCTTATTCAGGCACGTGCACACATAGACATCAAAGGGGGCTTCAGGCCCTGCCCTTTTACCCGTCTTTAAAAAGTGCCCTCTCCATGAATATGTACCGAAAATAGCCGACACACGCACGCACACACACATGCTATGTAATATGCTTTACAATCACAGCCACACTTTCCTCACACACACACGCACACGCACACGCACACACACACACACACACACACACACACACACACACACACACACACACACACACACACACACACACACACATAGGGTATACAGTAGCTTCATGAAATGAACTGCTCAAATGCACCAATCACTTCAACGAGGGTTTGATTTTTATTGGCTCTCTGACTTCTTACTCATACACACCTACAGACAGTACGTACAAGAAGACACATAAACACAAGTGCACACACACACACACATGCAAAGGTTCACAGTAAATGGTTACGTACCTACACAAAGACACACAAAGATACACAAACGTGCACATGAGCTCATTCGCAGAGACACTTAGCACATGATACTGTACACAGTTTCAAACCTGTTTCCGGAGAAGGTTCTTGTAGAAATTATGAGTGAACAAGGAGGCAACGGAAAGCAGGGCCGAGTCCGTTGAAGACATGACAGCGGCACTTATGGCTCCGATACCCAACACTGACACCCAGTATGGGGTGAGGTTTTGCAGGGCCAGCGGCAGCACAATCCCTGCCTCCCCACGCTCAAACGGAGGTGGAAGTCCGTATTGTGTCTGGTTCCAGTCTGAAAAGATCAACTTCCACATGTTTGTGTCTGAAGCCCCTTGTCCACCACGAGTTGGAACCAGAACTTTCCAGAACTTTCCAGAACCTGAACCTATTTTTTGTTATCGTTTCCAGAGCTCACGACCTGTGTTCTGGGAACCTTTTTTAGGTCCTACTCTTGATGTAGTACTAAACTTAAGTTCTGGGAACCTATAGAAGGTGCCTCGCTAGGTCTGTTTATATGGAAACGTACGCAGAACTTGGTCCTGGAACTTCACAGGTTCTTGAAAGGTCTTGGTTCTGGAAAGTTATGGTTCCAGTTCTGGTTCAGCCCTGTGGTGGGAAAGGGGCTTTATACTCAGAGGACCAGCAGAGGGCTGTACACTGACAAAATGTATGTTTTTTTTCATTGATCGGGCAGAGGGCTGTACACTGACAAAATGTATGTTTTTTTCATTGATCGGGCAGAGACAAAATGTATGTTTTTATCATTGATCGTCATGATGACAACAATAAGGAAACAAAGACTCTCATTCTTTAACAGTGTGTGCAATGTGTGCGTTCATAACGTACCTGCAGTGGAAGCCACTGCTCCTATGATGATTGAGGGAATTCCCAAGATGAGACAGGGTAGCGCTGAAGCAAAGCAGGTGATCTGAGCCTGAGCATTTGATGCAGCCGAAAGGATCCTCTGGTAGAAGGCCTGGTAGCACAGTCCTCCCAGGACCTTCAGCATGCACGCATGCACGCACGCACACGCACACGCACGCACGCACGCACGCACGCACGCACGCACGCACGCACGCACGCACGCACGCACGCACGCACGCACGCACGCACACACACACACACACACACACACACACACACACACACACACACACACACACACACACACACACACAGAGAGAGAGAGATAGAGAGGGACACACACACACACACACACACACACACACACACACACACACACACACACACACACACACACACACACACACACACACACACACACACTGTGTGACATGCTTTACTATCACTAGACCTGTGCCCGTCGGGCACCGGCCTACTCGGGAATGATGCATGTTGGGAACGATTCAAATAGGGAATGCATGCCCCCATCCTGTTACTGATCAAGTTAAGGGATTTAACTATAGGCTGAAGTTGCGAGTGTCCCTATACTTCCTGCATCTGTTGTTCTGCTGAACACGCTATAAGTATATCCATTGCACCCGCATCAAACTTAATGCACTGAATTTAGTGAACTACTTAAAGGAGTAGTTCACCCCCAAAATGACTTTTTTTCTATTGATTAGTCACGCCATGGAGACTAGAGTTCAATAATATTTTTAGTCGCATTCCTAAGACAAAAATGTGATAACAATAAATTTACCCTCATTCGTTCCGGATGGGGACCCGTTTCGAAACAGGTCCCCATCCGAAATCAATGGGGGTAAATTTACTCTAATAAAATTTGTGTCTTGTGGAACGTGACAAAAACAATTTTTTTTTATTGAACTCTACTCTCCATGGCGTGACAAATCAATAGAAAAAAAGTCATTTTGGGGGTGAACTACTCCTTTAAGACTAGAAGCTCACGGGGGCCAGCCAACTCAGGAACATGTAAATAGGGAATGAATGCCCCGCCCTTTAATGCAAACCCCATTATACCTGTTCTCATGGGACCCGTTTTGATCATCTGTTTGCCTTTGTCCATTTATGCCCATATGGCCGGGCACTGCACTCCCTGCTGCGGCGGGGAATGCGTGTGCCGAAGTCGGTGTAATGCAAACCCCATTATACCTGTTGTCATAGGACCCGTTTTGACCATCTGTTTGCCTGTGTCCATTTATACCCATATATGGAGATATCTGTATCTGTCTGTCTGCGTCTATTTTATGACCATATATGGCGATCTCTACAGACACAGTGTCGGTCCCGGAATACCCTGATGTCAGACATCAGCTCCACATACGGAGATTAAGAACCTTTTGCGCCGATTCTGGAAAATTGTGTATCGGGTCGGGTCGAGGCCGGGCACTGCACTACCTGCTGCGACGGGTAACGTGCGTGCCGAAGTCTGTGTTGTTCCATGTGGCAAAGGTGATGTCAGAGCCTTTTATGCCAGTACCGGAAAACCCTGATATCAGACATCAGGTCCGCATACTATTTGCACAGGAATTATGTCAGAATCAGTCAGCAGAAGTGATGTCACAATGAGTCAGCGCTTGCACCGGTTCCTCCGGAACAGCCTGATGTCAACAATCAGCTCCGCATACAGAGATTACGAACGTTTCGTGCCGGTTCCAGAAAACCGCGGCGGGGAACGCGCGTTGAAGCCGGTGGGACGAACGGTTCTCGAGATACGTGGATTACATACATACATACATACTAGGGATGCGAATCTCGACCACTGAGGCGATACGATACGCATCACGATACACTACCAGCGATACGATATAATTGCGATACATTGAAATCTTGCCGATACGATACATCACGATTCACCCCTGACCCCGATACGATGCGATATGATTCACGATACTTTGCGATACACCCCTGGTCCTTACGATGCGATACGATTCACGATTCGGTGCGATTCAACACAATGCAAAGGATTTATATTAAAGCCCATGTAAATTTCCCCCCCAAAAAATTACTAAAAATGCATTACATTTAATTTCCAAACAATTTATTGTTTCACTGTAGTACTAGGCTCTGTCTAACAATCCAACTTATTGAAATCTGGGAGAACACTCCTTGCTGGCTGGTAGAATTGTTTGATTAATACTATATCATTATATCATTATTATATATCATTACATCCTCAACAGGTGGTCAGGGACCCCTAGGGTCCTCAGAGTTATGTGAGGCGGCCAAATATTAATAGTTGGTTTTTACAGTAACCAATTGAACCCTAGCAAGTAGCAACCCTATAGGGGAACATTAGCCAATACATTAACACTTATTGAGGGTTTAAGAGATAATAATTCATGGATTATAATGAATAACATAAATCCATCATATTAATAGAAAAGATAATGTGTGAACAAATAAAGACAACATAGTAATGTATTAATGTCACTGATGATATAGTGCTGTCAAACAAGTCTCTGACCAGTTTTAATCTGCAACAGTTTTATATAATAGCCTACAGTAGTCTAAAATAGCCTACAGTGGGGGTCCCTGCTTGATCTCTCTCTTCTCAGTTAAGGATCCTTGACCTGTATTATTATTATATTGTATGAATATAATCTAGGATTTTGCCATTTCTAGCCAAAATGTTTTAAAATGTAGATATTTGAGTCACAGCGCGTCGCGTTGTGAGCTTGTAGGTCTGCTATTTAGGTGCGTGCGCGACACCGTTGAGCTGCCAAGTATAAATCAGGCTCCAGCCTCTCTTTGCAGAGGGAACAGCAGCAGCAGAAGAGTGTGCTGTCTGCAGCTACAGTAACAAGTTGTGAAACAGTGTCAAATACTTTGTTTTAATCGCTAGCTGCACGCCCAGTATCGTTGTTGTAGTTCATACGTGTGTGTAGTTAAAGCGTGGAAGCTTCTGCTTTGTTTAAATCAATTCCGTCGCAGACTCGACAAGAAGAACAAACGGGTGTGGAATGTGGATCATAATATCATGCAGCGTGCTCCAGTCCAGTGACACAACAACGGATCAGCGAACATTGGACAGGGATGTTATAAAGCTAAACGTGGTACTAGTAATCTTGCATGTTTAACCAGTGGGCTCACGAGTGCTGTCTGTCTGTATCTGCATTCGGTCGGGTCGGGTGTTCACTGCGCTCCGCTGAGCAGCTCAGTGCTGCTGTAGTAGTGCTGCTGTAGAAGAGTAGAGTCGCTACAAGTGCTTTTTGGGGGGAGGGCTGATGGGGCATTCAATGCGCCTCGGAAACACAGGATAGAATGAAATACTATTATGCAAAAACCGATCCAACCGTGGAGTGTACCGATCCAGACACTCACGATACGATACATCACGATTCCAGCCGTCAATTGTACCGATCCACCCTGAATGAACCGATTCACTCGTGTCGTGCACGTTTGTATCGCGATTACGATCCGTACCGGTATATCTCCGCATCCCTAATACATACATACGCAGAAACTTTATTGTAAGATGAGAGAGCCCTTTAACACGGTGTGGCATACTGATTGCTGATCCAAATTGACTTCAAATCCTTGAAAGATATGAAAGAGTACTCTTTCCAATTGACCATAAGCTTATTTAAAATAACAGCAGTAATATCAGGCCTACATCAAAGGATCTGAACCAGTGAGCACACATGGATATGTTAACACAGTAGATGCAGTACTAGGGGGGCACGGTGGCGCAGTCGGTAGCGCTGTCGCCTCACGGCCAGTAGGTCCTGGGTTCGATACCCTAGGTGGGGTTGGTAAAAGGGCCTTTCTGTGTGGAGTTAGCACACTCCACAAAGAGTCTCGCTCTCATCGTGTCCCCTAGGGTAGGTACCCTCACGGAAAACATGCAGAAATCCTGGTCTCTATACTGCCTCCCCCTGGCCAGCCATGGGGCCTGATGGAGGGGATAGGAACTGGTTGGAATAATGTGTTCCTTCCATGCGCTAGGTCCAACTGGAAACTCCCCCTGTCAGGTGATAAGAAGCTTGCCTGGCATTGACAGCCTCTATCACACACTTCGTTTTGGGAAGAGAGTCTGGGATTTCAGGAAGAGCTTTCATTTCTACGTCATTGCCCCAAACCACGTGCTCCAAGCCTACAGAAACCACATGCTCCAAGCAAACAACCCTGATTGGCCAACCCTTGAAGCTGGTTGAGGAAATAGAATCTCAATGGATCTGTGCCAGACCGTACTACAACACCACTACCGCCAGGGGGTGGTGATGTGTTCAGTCTGGTTTATTAACCAGGCAAAAAAGAAGCGGCTTGGACTCATGCATTGAAGGAAGCAAGAGGCCAGTCCGTTGCTCTCCCCAGGTTGGCAGAGGGAGTGTAGCGCCCAGGATTTCATTAGACAATTGACATTGGGTGAAAAAGTGGGTTACAAAAATCATGGAAATAATAATAATAAAAAACACAGATACTAAAAAAACAAACCAATGACAAGAATTCATCCATCCATTTTCCAGCATCCTCCATCTTCAGCTCACCCAGCCAGGAAGGGTATTGTAAAGGTGTAAGCGTGACATTAGATGATGATGATGATGATGATGGGTTGAGAAACAGGAAGGGAACACAGAGCCACTGGAGAGAGAAGAAAGAAAGAAAGAAACATTACATGCAAATAAAAAATATAAACGTAAATTTAAAAAGAAAATATACTTACCTACCAATTATGTCAAATAAAATAAAGGTTAAATATAAAATAGCAGCAATGTGACTAAATTATTTTTTACTGTTTCCCCCTTCACAGGGTTAATTGTAACACTCTTGACACTTGACTTATTGCTTTAAAGTAATATTTTATTATTACCCTTATTATAGGCAAATCATATAAAGGGTAGCATAAATTAGGGCAAACATATGCGTCTTATATCAAAATATGACTAGTATATTTCCAATATTCGGTCTGGTGATTCGGTTCCCATGGCTAAGAACCTTGTTGTCTTCCAGGACATCCAACTATCTTTCAAGGCACACATTGCATCAGTCACCCAATCCTGTAGGTTCACACTCTATAACATCCGTAAGATCAGACCTTTCCTCACCCAGGAGTCAGCCCAGCTCCTCATCCAGGCATCAGTCATATCAAAACTTGCAATTTTTTCTTAGATTTGCCAACTATTTCTTTCCATTATATGTATTGATGTAGCCTACTGATGTATTACCTTGCTTATTATAAATGACTCTGGATTAAGAGCGTCTGCTAAATGCTTACATTTTAAATTGTAAATTGCGGTAAGTACTGGGAGCCGCCAATGGTATAGGTGTTGCACTCCACCTCAGCATTCCGTCCCCCAGCGGTCTAGCACATTGGCTGATATAGACAATAAGCCTCTCCAACATACATTAGACCCCCACATGAAGTTGAGTGTTGAGGCTGTTTGCAATAGGTAGTATTCACCATGCTGATGAAGATGATCACGAGCTGGATAACATCCGTGTATGCAACCGAATAAAACCCTCCTAGTAGTGTGTAGATGATAGCAACGGCTGCGGACACGATGATGGAGTAGGACGAAGGAAGATCAAGGATCACACTGACTGTCCCACCTGTAAAAATGCACAATACATCAGTATTTGAACGGTTGAATGTACCATTGTAAAGTCATGTATATATTTGTAACTCGTACAAATGTTCTCACAGTGTTTCATTCTAATGTGGGACACAAGGTTAAAAAAGGTTATAGATTTTGGGCAGTTTGTAGGTGTTGATGATGCTCCCTAAATACAGCCAAGACTAATTCAGAGCTGGAACACCACCCAGTAGTGGTCTGTGCACTTGTGTTTGCGCTCAAATAAAGCATCGCCTAACTTGTTTGCCAAAATAGGGCCCTAGCAGTAGCACCATCAGGATCATTGGAGTTCTCACATGGCCACCTCCACCTATCTTACATGGAAATCACAAATAGCACATGTTTAGAAAAAGGCGTCAAAAGGCATATTTATTTTAAATAAAGTTAAACATGTATTAGATTATAAGGCAATGAGAACATTATATTGTGCTCTTATTTCACCATATCTCAGTTATTGTGCAGAAGTATGGGGTAATACCTATGTAACAACAATAAAACCATTATACATATTGCAGAAGAGGGCAGTAAGAATTATGCATAAAGCACATTAAACAGTGTGTTCAAAATCGAGAGTTTTAAAACTGGAAGAAATTGTAAAATTATTAATAATGTTTAGGGCAAAAAAGTCAGTTCTGAAAGTGGTGAAAGTAGAAGGAAATATGATTTTAAACATAAAATTACACGGACCACTCAAAGACAGATGTGTCCTTCAGTTATAGGAATACGAATGTGGAATTCTCTCCACAATGAATTAAAAAGTTGCTCAAATATTTATCAATTTAAAAGATGCTATAAAAATAAAATAATTAAATACTATGAAGAATCCGAATAGGATAGTATATGACCTTGGAGTTTTCTTGTTATTCTGTTTTGCTTATTTATTTAATGGTGCGTCACTTGATGCTTGTTTTTGTTTTGCTTTTTCGTCATTTTGTTGTTGTATTTTGTTTGGTTCAGTTTGGTTTTGTTTACACTTCTCAAGGCAAGAACAGGCTGTATATGCTGATCATTAGTATATACTAGAAGCTGCGGGCGGCCCAGCGTCTAGTCGGCGACCTGGCCAACTCGGAACAATGTAAATAGGGAATGAATGCCCCGCCCTTTAATGCAAACCCCATTATACCTGTTTTCATAGGACCCGTTTTGACCATCTGTCTGCCTGTGTCCATTTATGCCCATATATGGAGATATCTGTATCTGTCTGTCTGTCTGTCTGTCTGTCGGCGTCCATTTTATGTCCATATATGGAGATCACTGCAGTTATAGTTCTGGGTCCATTTTATGCCCATATATGGAGATATCTGTCTATCTGCGTCCATTTTATGCCCATATATGGAGTATCTGTCTGTGCCTCCAACTGTGTTGCAGACACAGTGCCGGTTCCCCCTTTAATGCAAACCTCATTATACCTGTTGTCATAGGACCCGTTTTGAACATCTGTTTGCCTGTGTCCATTTATGCCCATATATGGAGATATCTGTATCTGTCTGTCTGCGTCCATTTTATGCCCATATATGGACATCTTTGACCATCTGTTTGCCTCTGTCCATTTATGTCCATATATGGAGATATCTGTATCTGTCTGTCTGCAATCCATTTTATGCCCATATATGGGGGCAATATATGGAGAACGCGCGTGCCCGTGGGACGAACGGTTCTCGAGATACGCGGATTACATACATACATACACAATCACAGAGATTTTTTGTTGACTCATGTGGCGTACGTGATGTCAGAGCCTTTTATGAAGTGATGTCACAATGAGTCAGAGCTTTCGCCGATTTCCTCCGGAACAGCCTGATGTCAACAATCAACCCCGCATAAGGAGATTCCGAACGTTTCGCGCCGGTTCGGGAAAACCGCGCGTCGGGTCGGGTCGAGACCCGGCACTGCACTCCGTGCCGCGGCGGGGAACGCGCGTGCCGAATCTGAAGCCGGTGGGACGAACGGTTCTCGAGATACGCGGGTTACATACACGCAGACAGACACGCAGAGATTTGTCGCATTTATAGATAGAGATATATATATATATATATATATATATATATATTTTAATAGGGGGCAGGTATTTATAAGAATTTATTCTTCTGCTTGCTCCTTTTCGTTCATGGGTGTACTGTAACATTTTGAAATTCTGAGTATAAGTATAATATAACGGACTGTAATGTACACTACATGTGCGAAACAAAAATAAATGAAATGAAATGAAATGAACATAGACATCAAAGGGGGCTTGAGCCCCTGCCCTTTTATCCGTCTGTAAAAAGTGCCCTCTCCAGACCATGAATGCAGTTTTCACTACGGTGAAAGAAATGAAACCGCCCCCTTTCCATGCCATACCTGAAGGCAGCATTCAAGACATGCCCCCACCCACTAAAATCAAAATACTAAATCTTTTCTTTTCTCTAATTACAATCTAAAATATGAACCTGTGTTGTAAAAAAAACGAAGTTGTCCTTTAAAAGAAAGCACTATATTGTTAAGTCAAATATATAACATGCAGCGATTTGTGTTCATACCCTGCATGGAATGCTATGTTTTCTTTTCTTTTTTTCTTTACCAGAAATACATAATAAACTCCTAATTGTCTCCACCAGCCGAAGGCATGGGGGAGAGTATGTTTTCCCCTCCGTCCGTCCGTGTGTCCGTCCGTGCGTCTGTCCGTGCGTCCTCGCAGTTTGTGACCACCTAATCTCAGTCGCCGTTGGCCCGGTCGCTGCCAAAGTGAGCACACACATTCCCTGGATGCCAATCTAGAACCTCTGCCCCACATTTTTCAAATGGGCCTTTTCTAGCGCCACCTAGTGGCTGATGTTTGCAAAACACATTTCTGTGCACTACTCTTACAGATTTTGTCCAAAAATCCTACAAATCGGTAGGCAGTATCTCGACAGTCATGTGATCGACACGGATCTGTCCAATTTTGCATATTCCATCCTGATTGGCTAAGATTGGTTTCCAAATTTTGTAGGATTGAGCGTTTTGAACAAAATGCCTCAAATCACAAATGCAAAGTGCAAACATGATGCAATATCATGAATTCGCGCACACACGTTCCCACTAGGCCGAGGAAGAAATGCCACTTAATTTTTTTAAATCAGCCTCATGGTGGCGCTATAACAGGCCGATTTGTGGTTTTACCTATAACTCCACCGATCAGTTTCAAACTTTGTAAGCGCACTCCCTAGAGGCTAAGGATAAACCTTTGCCCTGCATTTTTCACATCAGCCTTTTATAGCGCCACCTTTGGGCCGACTTATGTAAAACACATTTTTGGATATTACTCCTTGAGATTTTATCCAAAAATCACGCAAATCGGTACACAGTCATGTGATCAAGTCCGATCTGTCTGATATTTCATATTCCATCCTGATTGGCTAATATTAGCTTCCAAAGTTTGCAGGATTGTTCAGTTTTTGAACAAAATGCCTCAAATCATCAACCCAGCTTGCGATTACCGTGAAATTTGCCACACATATTCCCACTAGGTCAAGGAACAAATGCTTCCTTTTTCACATTGGGCTGTTATAACGCCACCAGCAAGTAGACTTTAGCAAAACACATTTTTGGAACACAATGCTTCAAATGATGCATGCAGCGTCCGATTGCCATGAAAGATCTAAGGTGAAGAACATATGCCACCCTTTTTACATTGGCCTATTATACAGTAGCACCACCAGGACGCACGGCCTGGTGGAGACCTGTGCTTGGAAGAGCACTGCTTCTAGTTGTCTATGCTACAACTTGAGCACATAGAAACATAAGCCATTGTTTTGAAAGCCAATCTACAAGCTCACAACACATTTTCAGAAATGTTTCTCATTACTTATTTGTTTATTTACTTGGCCTACAATGACATGTCCAAAATGGGGGGTTAAAGAGGTTACAGTACATATTCTGAAGAAAAACTTCAGACTTCCAGGAAGTTAAGAGGGGCATTAAATGTGACATGGTGAACGTCTATTCTGAATTTGGGATTTCAATATTTGGGTCTTATCAGTACAGTTAGTATTTCCATTGCATGTTACATGAGCCAAAGGGCCATTTAGGTGCAGAGGTGAGTGCGTGTCATATGGTTATTGTAGAGATTACACGCTTGTCAGAGGTTAGTTGAGGTTTCTACTGCATAGTACTGTGTTCTATTCGTCTGTCATTCAATGTTATATGAGATACTTTAATGGTTTCCTGTGGAAATAAGCTTAGTCTTTTCATGGATCTCCTTTTAGTAGACCTTGTACCAGTGAACTGTGCCGTCATGAAACTGTACCTTTTCCTATGCAAACTTCTAATAAAGTCTTCAATCAATCAATCAGGAGGAGATCAAGTTCTACCAGTTCTACCTTATCAATCTAAAACTATTTTTTGGTATGGTTACAGTAGCTTCGACAGTAGCTTTCTTTCCACTGTGGTGATATCTTGATGAGAAATATTCTATCATTATTAGGAAAGGGTGTGAGACTTCAATATATTGTCCTAGGCAAAGTCAATGCTTAAGATGCAATATAGAGAATAGTGCTTTCGCCATCTTGTTTTAAAAGAAAGAATGTTGCAATTTTAGATTGGGTTGGTTCCCCTAGTTCATAAAATCATACAGGTCATCTTGTAGTTTATGTCCTGTGGGTTTTATGTTAGACTGTGCATGGCACGATGGTCAAATTTCGTGAGTCAGAAGTGTTATTTTTTATTTCTGACCACATACCAATGGCTTTCAGATTTATACATTGTTAATAGCAACCCTATTCTCACCAACAATCCATACAATAGTTAGATGTCATAGTTATTGTCCACGACATTGCAAGCGACGCGAAGGCCAGCGGTCCTTGGTCAGCCTACTGTTCTAGGGTCATTAGTCTCCCATTGTTGGGGTAATTCTATTCCCCTTCATGTTCAGTCCTGCTGGGAACATTGTGTCTAATTTGTTTATCCATTGTCTCTCATGGAATCTCCTTTGGCCTATCGTCCAATGGGGGTTATGTTCTAACCCGGTCACAGAAAGGGCTTCTATTCCGTGTGTCCTAAAGTGTTGTACAATCACTAATGTGTTTTGTTTGTCATTATTAATATTGTACTTGTGTTAGTTAATTCTATCTGCGATCGTGTTACCCGTCTCTCCTACATATTGTAGATTGCATTTGCTGCATGTGATCAAGTAGACAGAGTTGCTTGTGTTCTGTTGTTAGACCTTGCATAGTTGTGATGCAAGAGATGTGGAACAATGGAAATAGAAAAGTCATGTACTGTACATGACCAGTGATTGGATGATTAGGTAACGATAAAGGGCCTGGGAGGATTTAAAGGAATGCAGTGACACTGTCTCCTAACTTTAATCAGAGGTGAGCAGATTTATAAGGTGGAGGTGATTGTGGACTCTAGGCTAGGGATGGAGCCCGAAAACCGGGTCCATTACAAACCCGGTTCTGAATTTATCGAGACTATAGCGGCCGGGCCGGGAGGTACATTGCGTCATTGATAGTTATGTGCTTTGGAAGTGCATGCGTGCCGCGGAACAACGGTGGAACGCTTGAAACACTAAAAAGTTTGGTTACCTTTTTGAAAAGACAAGGGGAGAGCTAAATGCAATGGGCTATATGCAGCACGGTTGTTACATCATGCTCGGGAGGGAACACTTCGACAATGCAGACGGAGCCAGGCGTCCATAGTGCATCACATAAGACCCAAGTGCAATCAATAACATAATAGCATTTAGGCCTACTTAAAAAAAAAAAAAAAAAAAAAGTACATGGAAATGTTAGCCTATAGTTTATATTATACACCTACACAATTTATAGTATAGTTTTACAGTAGGCTATTATTATTAATTCATGAATAGTACTGTAAAACTATATATATATATATATATATATATATATTGTGGTGACTGAACCCAAACCAGACACAAGAGAGCAAGTCTGTGTTGCTAACTCCAGGCATTTATTAACAATTTTCAGATCTCAACAGCAGGTAAATGCAACGTAGCATAAATGTGCAACATAAATATGAATGAATCAAATTAGGACTAAACAGTTCAACATAGGTTCTTCCCCGGGCGGGGGCTGCCGTCTCTTCTCTTCTTGGGGGCCAGGGGTAGGTAAGAGTCAGTTAGGGTTTTCTTCCCACAGGTAATAGGTGAGTATTGTTCAGGTAAGGTATTTCTCTCCACAGGTAATAGGCGAGTATTCCTCTCTACAGGTGACAGGTAAAGTATCTCTTTCCCACAGGTAATAAGGCGAGTATTTCTCTCTACAGGTGACAGGTAAAGTGTCTCTTTCCCACAGGTAATAGGTGAGTATTTCTCTCCACAGGTGACAGGTAAAGTATTTCTTTCCCACAGGTAATAGGTGAGTATTTCTCTCTACAGGTGACAGGTAAGGTACGGTGCCGCGAGCTCTCAAATAAATCCAACCGATTCACTATTTTCTAAACAAACTAAACACGGGGAATAAGGGACCTAGGGCCAGAGAATGGTTGGATACAAGGTAAGTTTTAAAGGGAGGTGAGTACTACTCAACATAATGGGATTCTGGGTGGCTTCCTGGGGGTCCGGTTGGTAAGGCTGCTTCCTCCTTTTCCAGGTCCATTCTCCACAGGTCGCCTGAGTACTCTCTGTCCAGAGATTCGGTACGCACTCCTCAGTGGTAGGTACACACTCCTCAGTGTAAGTCAGCTCCCGGTCCAGCCAAAGTGACGAGTAGAAGGGATATCACTATAATGCGCTTTAGACAGAAATATGCGGTTGAGGGAGAAATATGGTGGTTCCTTACCGCCTGTTTGCCCATGTGTTCGCCCTTCGGAGTCCCAGCACAGACTGGGCGAGAGAGCGAGGCTTCTATTTATGCCCCCTGTGTTTGGAGAATCCCACAGGTGCGTATGCTTCTACCTGATGAAGCATGTGAGCCGGCAGGTAACGCCCTTCAATGACTTGGCCCACACTGTGCGCTGCTCTGCTGGGCCTCGCTCTCCCATCCAGGGTGCGCTTCTCCGACGTGTAGGGCCTACCTGGTGTCTAAACGAACCACCACAATATATGTATATATGTCACGGTTTGATAGAGAAACAGTACGGTCGAGAAACGGAGCACTCGTCGTGCGGCACGGGGCGGAACAAGCGGTCGCCACAACAACGTCCTCCAGGCGGAGCCGCTCGATTGTCCACGACATTGCAAGCGGCGCGAAGGCCAGCAGACCTTGGTCCTGCTCTTCGCCCCCGAGCGCCGCAGGCGTGAGTGGCCGCGAAGAGCGGGCCAGGGCCGGCCGCGCGAGTTACGAAGCCGTGGTGAATGCAATCGTTATATTTATGCCCAGGCCGTAAGGCCTGGGCAAGCCCACGATAAACGCCCTGTCCAAGTGACTACAATGGAGCGCTCCCTAGCTCATAGTAAGCTAATGGCTAAACACTGCCGAGCTAGGCTAGTAAATAAAGAAAGAGAGTCGCAAACGAGTGACGTCAGCGCCTTCACTAGTGAATGGCTGTCGTCGCCATCTGGTGGTGATTGGTGTGTGGTGAACGACAAAACAAGCGCTCTTACAATGAACGTACTGAGTTACCCAAACGTACTGTAAATATATATATATATATATTTAAAGCTTCAGAATTGATAGTGTCTGATCATGTCTTTCCACAAAATAACAGAAAAAGCTCAATAGTGGGCTCGATAAAAGCCCGGCTCGATAAGCATGATCGATAAGGTGCTCATTATCAATAAAAATTAACGAGCTCCATCCCTACTCTCCTGTTGCTACAGTATATTGTTATTTTTGGACACTTTCAAACACTTTCTCTCAAGGGTTAAAATCTTTTTCATCAAGCTTTACTTGTCCAGTTCTGCCCTCCTTTGCTTTTGTAGCAAATAGATCCTTCTGAAGAGATCTGTTTTTTGATCTTTTCCTGCACAATTGGTGCGGTCCTATTGATTTAAGTTGATTCATTGTCTGACCACACCATATGAATCCATTGTCCAAAAAAGGATTAAACATGTTTTGCTATTTTCAGGGAATTAAGGTAGTTATTATCAAACATTACTTCTAGCTGTCTTCTCATCTGATGCAATCATGTACAGTACCATGTACATTACCACAGATCTCCTGCAACTTACGGTAACACTTTATAATAACTATTAGTCATTAATAAACTATTTATTAACAAGTTATTAAGTGTGCCTGCCATGCAATGGCAAAACACTTATTGTAATCCGCCATACTACATACTGACTTGTTAAGCATTTGTTAATAGTTAAGGATTAATATATTTGATCCCAACACAATTAGGTACTCACCAAAGAACATTTTATAGACTATTATTGTCATTGAAAATACATAAACAAAACTAAAATAGATAGATAGATAGATGGGAATACACAGTTAAGTGGGATACTTGGTCATTATCTTGTGTATAAACTAAAACTGATTGAACTGATGATGATTTGATTTGAGCCACCTGCGAGTGGGCGTGTGTATTGCTCTGATTTGTGTGTGTGTTTAATAAAATGCCTCACAGCAAAGTGAGGGCAGTCTTAGTGAAGGATGTGTAACAGAGAAGTCGTGTCTCCTGTCTCCATGTTTGTTGTTTTAATTCCCCCCTAAGTTTTATAGTTGTCTTTCCGGTCAATCCGGTGCTATTTGTGTTTTAGTCTTTACCACTGTGTTTTTAGCTCTGCTAATAGGCTCAATATTTGTTGATAAACACAAAAGATGATTAAGGTTGGTAGTGGCTCCAGACGGGACTCGTTGTATGATCGACCGGTTATACAGCTTCGAGGTGAAACGGACCATCCAACGCCTGGTGGGAGCCATGAAGGGCAAACTAAAATACCAAGACCAAGTAATAAGAATCTTCCCAGACGTCACCGCGGAGCAGAGGAAACTACAGGCCAAGTTCAAGGACGTAAGGGCGCTCTTGTCAGCAGCGAACTTGAGAAACGGCATCGCTTTTCCTGCCGTCAAACTACTGGTAACTTTTGAAGATAAAAAACACACCTTTACCACGGCAACGGAGGCAATGGAGTTCTACGAGCAACAGGTGAAACCATCGCTGGAATCCACGAACAATGATGCTGTGGCAATAAAGAAGACTGAGGTAATCACCCATAACATCCACATGGACCATCAGCCGATTACAACATCAGATGGCAACGCTCTGCGAGAGGTCAATGACTTCAAATACTTGGGTTCCTTTAAGGCACTAGCGTGGAGGGCCCTGAACGGCATATCAAGAGTGTGGTGCTCGAATCTCCCCCGACACATAAAGCTGAGCCTATTCCACGCCACTGTGGAGTCTGTCCTCCTGTATGGCTGCGAAAGCTGGACCCTGACACCCACCCTGCAGAAGTCCCTGGATGGGTGCTACACCAGAATGCTACGAACTGTTCTGAATGTGGACCAGAACATCCACATTACCAACAAGGACCTGAACAGGCAACTGCCGAGGCTCAGCAAGAAGGTAGCAGCTAGGAGGATGAAGCTGGCCGGCCACTGCCACAGACATCGGGAGCTCCCGGCCAGCAGGCTGATCCTGTGGGAACCAACGCGCGGGCATCGATCGCGAGGACGTTCCGCGTTAACGTATGTGGACGTCCTGAAGAAGGATGCGGGAGCTGAAAGCTCTTCGGAGCTGGCCGGATGTATGGAGAACCGGAAAGATTGGAGACTCCGATGGAAGCTCGTCTGAGGACGACCGAGAGAATAATTAAATTAATCCATCTAACTGGGTATGACAGACACACCTAAACGTTAACCTCTTATTTTTATTTCTCTCTCTCTCTCTCTCTCTCTCTCTTTCTTTTCTTTCAATAGACTACTGTTCCCCTTCCAAATTTAGTTTTATTGGGTTGTAGACCTACAAGGCAAACGATACCTGTATTAGAAATCTAATTTGGCAAATATGGGGAATTCATATTAGGTTATTATCACTATTATTTTTTTTAATTTATAATGTCCTTCCCCTTTTAAATTTAGTGAAGTTGTGAAGGTAAATAACTACGGCAGACAAATACCCACTTAGAAGTCTAATTTGGCATATATGGGGAGGGAATTAATATTAGGTTACTTAATTGATTAATGAAGCGGTTGATGAGCAATTTTATTGCTTTGTTTTTCTTTTTATTGTTTTTTGAAACCTAGGGCACATTAATAGTTGCTCCTCAGGTATCGGAAGATCAACAGTCCTTGTGTCTTACACGTAGGGGGAGGGAGGAAAGCCTCAGGTTGTTTATGGGGTTAATAGGGGAAACGGGTCTTTGCGTGGTTTGGTTGTATGTGTGGATGTGTGTGAGTGTGGATGGAGAAATGAAGCCACCTGCAATGCCTATATATATTGTTGTTTATTCTCAGTATGTTTTTTTTTTTTTTTTTAACAAGTCCATAATTCTGTAGGGGGAAAATTATGAAAAACAGTTCGGATATTAAAATTACAAGCTGGAATGTCCGGGGAATGAGAGAATATTAGCTAAATTAAAACAAGTAATAAATAAGGATAAAGTATCTTCAATGAAAAATATATATATATTTTTAAAGGAATCACTTTTGATAGCATCTGATATTAACTTGGAAAAAGGTCAGGTCAAATATTTTCTGCACCTTATAACAGTCATGCAAGAGGTGTAATTATACTTATACACAAATCAATACCATTCAAAACATTAAAAAACTATACAAGATCCAGGTGGGAGATACATAATCATACAGGGCCTTATTCTGACACAAAAAATGTATCTTGTAAATATTTACGCCCCCAATGAAGACAACCCACTTAAATATATAAATATATATATATATTTAACCATATCAGCCTTGGGAGGTCATTATGTGATTAGGGGAGATTTCAATATTGCCCCTGTACCGGAGATTGACAGATCAACCTAAGTCGATAAAACCCATGTACAAACCAGGAAAATATTGTTTAATTATATGAAAGAACTGGGACTAATTGATGTTTGGAGATCCCAAAATCCAGACAAAAAGGAGTACTCTTGCTACTCAAGTACATATAAAACCCATTCACGAATTGATTTCTTTCTTATTTCTCAAGGGCTATGGACTAAGGTGAGAAAATGCTGGTATAATAGTATAGTACAGGAAAGAAGGAGAGGCTCGCACACCGTCATGGGCTCCCAGGTAAACTTAACTGGGAGCCCATGACGGTGTGCGAGCCTCTCCTTTTTTATTGTACGTATTTTTTTCTCAGCACCCGGAGAATATTTTGCAAGATGTGCGTGCTACTTGGTTCTTTCTGACTTATAATAGTATAGTAATCACTAATCAGTGATCATGCTGCTGTATCACTGGAGATCAATCTGGGCCAGCTTGAATATTGTCCAAGATGGAGACTGCAAGTTGACCTTTTACAAGACACAGCTTTTGTTAACTTTGTCGAAAGTCGCATTGATACATATTTTGAATTAAATACAGATGAAACCTCAGCTAGTTGGGAAGCATTTAAAGCTTACATAAGAGGAGAAATTATCAGTTACTCAAGTTCTAAAAACAAACAGCAGAAACAAGATCTAGAAACATTGGAAAAGCAGATCAAAGAGGCTGAGAAAGAAGTGTACAATAACAATGACCCTGGAAAATTACATAATTTATCGATTTTGAGAGCAAATTTTGATAAGCTAACAACTGATAAAGTTGCAAAAAGCTTAATGAAAACTAAACAGTTATATTATGATCAAGGGGAGAAAGCAGGGAAATTATTGGCCTGGAGGATAAAGAAAATGCAATCTGAAAAAGCAATTGATAGTATAAAGTTAAAATCCGGTCACATATCAATGGATCCAACAGAGATTAACAATTCATTTAGAGAATTTTATAAAGCATTATATAAATCAGAATATACAATAAATAAACAAGCACCAACTACATTTCTTGATCGGTTACAATTTCAGACTATATCAGAGGAAGAAAAAAGAGAATTGGATAGCCCATTGACGATAAATGACCTTAGTGAAATTATAGGGGGAATAAATAGTGGTATAGCACCCGGACCTGACGGGATACCAATAGAGTTTTACAAAACCTTTAAAAGACAACTGGTAAAACCACTTTTGGATATGTACGAAGAAATCATTTAATAAAGGAACACTTCCAGACTCCTTGAGATTGGCTACAATAATAGTGATACAAAAAACAAATAAACCCTTTAATTGAATGCTCGTCATACAGACCGCTTAGTCTAATGGGATGTGATATGAAAATTTCATGTAAAGCCCTCTCTACAAGACTAGACAAATACCTACCCCAATTAATTAATGAGGACCAACAAGGCTTTATACAAAAAAGACAAGGATACCATTAGAAGAGTTTTGAAAAAGACACAGCAATGTTATCAGTTGATGCTAGCCAGGCTTTTGATAGAATAGAATGGGAATACCTTTTTGATGTTCTACCTAGGTACGGACTAGGCGAAACCTTCCTCAAATGGATTAAATTGTTATATACAAACACAGCTGCTGAGATACTAACAAATAACAATGTATCAAAATCTTTTTCGATCGACAAGACAAGGTTGTCCTGTGTCTCCATTGCTATTTACGTTAGCCATTGAACCATTAGCTATGGCAGACAGTAAGAGCACATACAGAAATATCAGGAATTAAAATTGGGTCAGTAGATCATCGTTTCTCTTTATATGCTGATGACATTGTATTTTTTGTGGCAAAATTAGAAGGTAGTATTCCTAATCTAAGTAGTCTAATTGAGCAGTTTGGAGAGTTCTCTGGATCCTAGTCCTAATGTTCCTTAATAGCGAAGAAAGACATAATCCCATAATAAGCACCCCCTTTATGACAACTACAGAAGGTTTTAAGTACTTGGGTATCAAGATTACCCCTCATATTGGCGAAATAGTTCCAGCAAATTATAACCCCCCTGGTGGACAAAACAATTGAAACACTTGACCGATGGTCCAATTTGCCCATATCGATGATTGGAAGAATAAATATAATAAAAATGTCCATTTTACCCAAATTTCTATACTATTTTCAAACAATCCCATTGCCACTCCCAAATACATTCTTTGACAATCTATCTAAAGTAGTTAGCAGATTTATCTGGAATGGTAAGAAAGCCAGACTACGTCTTAATTTGTTATATTTGCCTTATGAAAGAGGGGGACTCCAACTGCCCAATCTTATGGTATTATATGGCAGCCCAACTAACCTCTGCATCGTATCATTTTAATACTATTTCACACCCAGGGTGGGTAAGTATCGAACAAGCATCTATTTCAAATTTACCATTACATTTATATTCGTCAGATGTTAAAACAATAAAAAAGAAACGTACAAAAGATGATATAAAAATACAATATCAGTTTTGTTTGCAGCTCATAAACATATGAGAGATATGCCTATTCTATCTCAATTCTCTCCTATATTGGGTAATGAACAGTTTATTCCGGCTAGAAACAATGGAGGTTTTAAGCTGTGGCATATTAGGGGTATTCAGAAAATAATGGACCTCTATGAAGACAGAGTTATGTTCTCATTTGAGCACCTATGTCGGAGGTATCAAATACCTATGAACATTTTTTTAAATATTTGCAGTTAAGAAGCTTTTTGTCAACAAAATGTGACAACGTGATGTGCATTCCACCCCTTTCGATACTTGAGAAAACACTAATTATAGAAGGGAGTGGCTCCATATCTGTATATTATAATCTGTTAGTTGAATATAGTACTGATTCGGCAACTGATAAATCAAACGCATAGTGACGCAGAGTGGAAACAGTGTAAAAGCACAAAAACAGACAATTAATACAAGGTTTAAATTACTCCAATATAGATGGTTAATGAGAACATACATAACTCCTGTCAAACTCCATCATATGTCCGCCAACATTCCAGATATCTGTACCAAGTGTTTAACTGAGAAAGGTACTTTATTTCACTGTATGTGGGAGTGTCCTAAGATGCAAATATTTTGGAATGAAGTCATAAAGTGTATGTCAGGAATCTTTAAAATTACCGTTCCACTAAGTGCTAAGCTCTGTATACTTGGAATTCACCAAAGGAACTTTATACATTCAGCAAAGCAAACTAAAATCTTTGACTTTGGACTTCTCCAAGCTAGAAGAGCTGTGGCATTATCCTGGAAAAGTGTTGAAGCCCTAACATTGAGGACGTGGCATAGGGAGCTCATGAACTCTATTGGGCTGGAAAGGCTAATCTATGTGGTTAGAGGTAGACAGAGTGACTTTGACCGGCTCTGGGAGACGCACATGAACGCCATGGAAACAAGTGTCTGAATGTAATGGCAATATATGGTTAGGAAAGAAAGAGGGAAGGAAGTGGGAAAAAAAGAAAAGAAAAGAAAGGAGGGGAGAGAAAAAAAGAGAAAATAAATTATATGTAAACAATGTCAAGGGCCACGAAGTGGCCAAAGCCCTTGGCCACTCCTTGATATTGGACTTCATCATTATTATTATTCTTCCGCCACTTTTTCTCTAGCGGCTAGACCGTGCAGTTGCTTTTTACGAAACTCGGCAGTATGGCAGAGGACATACTGCCGAGTTTAAAAACGGCTAAAACGCGAAGCTCGCAACAATCGGCCAAAGGGTGGCGCTGTAGGAAGCCTTTGAAAAATGCCAACTTTGAACACGTAAAGCTCATGCTCTGTTTCAGGTTCAGCAATGAAACCTGTATACACTTATGCGTCTCCTCATGCCGAACAACTTTTACACTCTGACTTTTGACCTCTGACCTTTACTTCTCCCACCATTTTGAATTATATGAAAAACAGCCAAAATCTATCTCCTCCTGTGTTTTTCGCGTAACGTGTGCTAAACTTTTTTTTACATGAACTTTGGACCAATACGGTCAGATCTGTCTCGGCGGATTTTTTTTAAAGCGAAACATTATTTTTTAATAATTCACTCAATATTGCAGTTTTATGCAAATTATTCTTCTGCCTCTAAATCATACATGCAAAGTGACACGTTCATGGCATTTGGCAAATATGTAGAGGGTTAGTCCAAATATCACTGAAAGCAATCTTACTCCAATTGGCCAAAGGGGGGGGGGGGGGGGGGGCGCTATACGAAGCGTTTGAAAACTCAAACTTTAAAGCGGCATAAGTAATGCCTCGTTTCGTTTGAAGACATGCAACTTGCTTACACGCGTGCCTTGACTCAAGCAGAAGACATCTGTGTCTTTGTTAAGTAAGCTCAACCCTTCAATTTTCCGCCATTTTGAGCAGTTTGTAAAACGCTTAAACTTTTATTCCGGAATTTTCGCATCAAGTGCACAGAACTTTTTTTACATTAACTTTGGACCAATATCTAAAGATCTGTCAGATCGGATTTTTAAAAAATTGAAACATGCTTTTTTTTTTATTCAATGAATATTGCAGTTATATGCAAATTATTCTTCTGCCTCTAAAACATACGTGCATACATACGTCACATTTTCATGATGAAATACTGTAGAGGGTAAGTCCAAATATCACTGAAACCAAAAAGAATCATATTTGAACTGGGGACCCCCCACCCTGATGTGAGTAGGGGTTTCCCATGCTCTGGGCCTTAGGCTAGATGCAGAATAGAGGTGGGACGTTCGCGAACAAATCGAAACTTTTGAACGGCTCTTTGAAGTGAACGATGGGATCCGGTTTGCGCAGTAGAGAGCCGTTCATTTGGGGGGGAGACCCCCTCCCCCCAATTCAACATCTCCTTGCTACTCCACTGAGTACTGACTGAGTACAGTGAGTGAGTGAGAGAGAGAGAACAAGTGGAGGAGCGAGTTCATTGTTGCCTGCTTGTTTTTTTTAGGTGTTTTATGAATAACAAAAGTCAAGGTAGCTTAACTCATTGACTGCGCCGCCACGAGTTTCCCGACAGTTGGGGCTGTTTTCAAGGTTTATGCAAAAGTACACTTTCCTCTAGCCTGTGACAAAATGTCATGTTGCTATGATAAAAGGGTGGTTAAAAATCACACATCAAAGTCAGCTTGTTTGAAAACAAAGGAGAAATCGACCTCCCCATGAACCCAAAGTGAACTCATTTATCAGGACACGGCTCCGCCGACACAGTGCGGCGCGGCCGCAGCAGTGGTGGTGTCAGACAATGAAAACAAAACAAGCAGATCTTCAAGCAGACCATTCTGCATGAATCAAAAACATTTTCACTTGAAAAGCTGTGACCTGCTGCACTGAGTCACCCTAACCCACACACAGCTCCATATACACGCAAAAAAGTTCAAAGTCTCTACAACAAAAGTTTACCAAAACAGCAAGACAACAATGGCTACATCAGAGCCTCGTAGCAACCGCCCGGCCTCTCAGGCCTCTCTATACCAAAACAAGCCAACACAAACACATCAACAACACAGCAACACCTCCCCGATGAAAGCATTCACAAATCAACACTCAAAATGTTATAAAAGTTTCAACATGAACTTACCTCAGTGTGAGGAGGAGAGCGTTGGTGTAACACACACATACAGAGAGAGAGACAGACAGATAATTCCAGTGCCGTTTAGTGTCCAGTAGATCAGTAATCCTATAGTTTCATTCGTGTAGTTTTCTTTTTTCGTTGTTTGTGAGCGGGTTTCATGCCCACACCGCGGAAGCCTAAGGCCCCGGCCGGGCGCAGCAAGCGCCCGACGGCTAGCCATGGTTCGCCGGTCGCCTCTGGTTCTGGTTCCCGTCGCGAACCAGCCCGATCCTGCACTGGACGCGGGCGAGGTATAGGGCCTCCATCGAACCCCGGTCAGACCACCATGGATTCCTTTCTAATCGCCAATTTGCCCCGTCCGGAGACGGATACGGAGTACGAGACGGAGGAAGAAGAGGCGGCGTCGCCGTCCCAACAACACACACCGCGGGCAGACACGGCTCCACTGCCCGCACTCCTCACGCCGGAATCGGTGGCTCGCCGTCCCGCGAGGCCACGCGAAGAACGCTCTGCCATGCCCATGTCGCCGAGAGATAATATCGAGACTCACTATCTCTCCCAGTCCCAGAGTGAGATGTATGTATTATCCTAATCCATATCATTGATCCATTCAAAAACAGCAGATAGCAGTCAGTGCAAGTTCACAGCGCATCACTTCGTAGCCTACTTTCCTGAGCTAACTTTCGCTAAATTATTCACTCAATCAAATGATGAGGTCCGTGTCCGAGGACTTCTCCTCTCCGATGCAGATGATGTCATCGGCAGCACTGGTGATTTTGAGTGGCACCCCCCGGAGAGCAAAGATGACTCTTTCTTTGCGCGTAAATTGTGCACATGCAGCACACATTGCGCGCGTGCACACACACACACACACACACACACACACACACACACACACACACACACACACACACATGGAAACAGAACTTTTCATTCAATTTGAGGAGTAAATCATTTATTTTATTTTGGTATGCGTTTTCAGAAGCTGATCAAGGAAGTGCTTCTCTGTCAGGCACTGGGACACAGAGACCTTCAAGCAAAGGAACAGGCAAAGGTAAGATAAAAATAATGATATTTTATATATATATATGTGTGTATATATATATATATGTGTGTATATGTATATATATATATATATATATATATATATATATATATATATTATATGTATATATATGTATATATATATATATATATATATATACACACATATATATATATATATATATATATATATATATATATACATATATATATATATATATATATATATACATATATATATATAAAATATCATTATTTTTATCTTACCTTTGCCTGTTCCTTTGCTTGAAGGTCTCTGTGTCCCAGTGCCTGACAGAGAAGCACTGGTGATGGAAGCACTTCCATCACCAGTGCTGCCGATGACATCATCTGCATCGGAGAAGTCCTCGGACACGGACCTGTACACATCATTTGATTTTGGTGCCGCCTCTTCTTCCTCCGTCTCGTACTCCGTATCCATCTCCGGACGGGGCAAATTGGCGATTAGAAAGGCATCCATGGTGGTCTGACCAGGACCGGGGTTCGATGGAGGCCCTCTAGCCCCTCTACCTCGCCCGCGTCCAGGGCAGGATCGGGCTGGTTCGCGACGGGAACCAGAACTAGAGGCGACCGGTGAACCATGGCTAGCCGTCGGGCGCTTGCTGTGCCCGGCCGGGGCCTTAGGCTTCCGCGGTGAGGGCATGAAACCCGCTCACAAACAACGAAAAAAGAAAAAGAAAACTACACGAATGAAACTATAGGATTACTGATCTACTGACACTAAACGGCACTGGAATTATCTGTCTCTCTCTCTCTGTGTGTGTGTTACACCAACGCTCTCCTCATCACACTGAGGTAAGTTCATGTTGAAACTTTTATAACATTTTGAGTGTTGATTTGTCAATGCTTTCATCTGGGAGGTGTTGCTGTGTTGTTGATGTGTTTGTGTTGGCTTGAGCTTCACCGAAGCCATTGTCGAAGCCTGGTGCACCCCGCGACCCACCCAACCCCTCTGGCCCGATTCTCGGACTGTGAGGAGGTCAGCCCATGTCCCTGAAAAGATACCGCCCAGACCACGAAGGAGAAACCCTACAAGGGTCTGCTACATCTGCAGCAAAATACACAAGAAAAGGAGTGAGACCTCATTCTACTGCCATCTGTGTCTTGTGCCTTTGCACAGGAGGCTTTGTTTCGAACGGTACCACGCAGAGATTGACTATGAGCATGCAAGCGGTGCTCGACGTCGATGATAGACAGACACATTTTGATGACATGAGTGTAGACATACTGTGTACCGATTTGCGTGATTTTAGGGCAAATTCTGTAGGAGCAGTGTCCAAAAATGTGTTTGAAAAAATCGGCCTGATGGTGGCGCTATATGGGACAGATCCATTTTGATGACATGAGTGTAGACATACTGTGTAGCGATTTGCGTGATTTTAGGGCAAAATCTGTAGGAGTAGTGTCCAAAAATGTGTTTTGAAAAATTGGCCTGAAGGTGGCGCTAAATGAGAGCTCCATGTTGATGACATCAGTGTAGAGCAAGTATGTACCGATTTGCGTGATTTTAGGGCAAAATGTGTAGGAGCAGTGTCCAAAAATGTGTTTTGCAAGAATCGGCCTCAAGGTGGCGCTAGAAGAGGGGCATGTGAGAATTGATGGGTGGAGGTTGTAGTTTGGCAGGCAAGGAGTGTGTGTGCAAAATTTGGCATGGATCTGGGCAACGGTTGCGGAGATACGATGTGACGTGCAAAAGTGTGACGTGTGACGGACGGACAGACAATGTGCCCATTACACTGTAAGAAAATATTGTTTTGTTTCAGATCATAAAGTAAGCATCTCATGTAATAAATAAAGAGCTGTGAGTAAAAAAAAATAGTTGTTTGCTTGAAAAGAGACCATTCACAAAAACGTATTTTTCTCCAGTTGTTATTCTGAGAGGGCTTGGTTTTGGTGAAACAAGGGTTTTCAAATGGCTATAACTAAAGAAGTGTACATGATAAAAACATAATTATTTTTTCTGTGGAAACTAGAAGTTATACTCTTTCCTCTGGGCCATGGCATGACATAGTCATCATTAGACAGAATTTAAAAAAAAATGGTAAACATGGTAAGAAATCAAGAAATGCTTGGCAACCTAGCTTGATAGTTCACTTTTAATGGTGGCAGTCAATGAGTTAATTTACACACACATTTTATGAAAAGGGTAAATACTAAATTGTGATCTCAACTGTCAGCAGAGGAATGTGGTGCCACCTTGTGGATTCATGTTTAAACAAATTCTTCTTAAAAATATATAAATATACAAGGAGCCAAATGAGCCAGTCTTTTGAACGTCTCTTTTTAGTGAGCCAGATCGATGGTACTGTCTCACTTCAAAGAGCCATAAATCCCACCTCTAATGCAGAATAGACCCAAATTTAGAGTGTCATGGGGCAGCCCGTGCCCTATACACACACATACAATGATTTAGGACAATGGACACACCTATGTAACCCAGGGTTCAGATTGAATATATTTTTATTTTATTTTTCAAATAGAATGTTTTCTTATTTTTCACATGCAATGTTTTCTCCCGGTCCACAAGTCACAATCACCCACAGCTGCCCAGCAATTGGCAATCAAACCACACCCAGTATAAAGCCAGTCACTCTGCAGTTGCTCAGTGTGGTGCACAACACTGGAGGTGTTACAGGCAGCAGGTATGTACTCTTTTTTTATTTCAACACCTATTCCAATTTCTGACAGTTTAATTCATTCATTATTTATACTTACCCATGCAATAATTTGGCTTTTAGATACCATACCTACCTGATCCACTCGCTACACTGGCTGTTTGAATGAGGAACATTGTGACTTGGTGAGTGATCATGTGCTCTGTAATGTAATGTTTTGGGGATTTAAATGTAAGAAACATTTATTTTTGAATGTAATGCTTGTATGTAAGCTGCTAAATTGATTATTGAATTGATCTATTTTGAGTTTAAAGACAGCTTGTAGATCAGCAGATTAGCAGAATATTTTTTTAAGATGGTAGATCAGCAGATTAACTGAATTTGTTATTTTGTATTCATTTTATTTTATATTCATTTTGCCTTTTTCTCTGTATCCAGTCCAGGTTTTTTGGCTAGGAACTGAACTGAATGATGGCAAGCCAGCCCTGTACGATCCCTGTATGATCCCAGTCCTGTTTCACCTATTAGTCTAGTTGCTAGAAGGGGTTTTCATGCACCCACCGGAAATACATTTCTAATCAGTGTTTTCTTGTTGGAAAAAATTTGCTGAAAATTATTAACTATGTTAAAAAGTTGTCAAAAAGTCCCTACTACCCCAAAACCCCCCCTTTGTATATTTCTCTGGTGAAATTGGGTAAAGCCAAATATTTATTCACTAAAATTACATAAATAGACATGGAAGTCTGAAATTGGGCATGGAGTATCCTGACACATAGGGGTAAGTAAGAGAATAGGATTTTGGGGCGTGCTACAATTGTATTTGTAAATATGAACAGCCTCATCCCCAGAAACGCACAAAAATATACTGTCCGATTGACAAACAACAACAAGGATGATTATTTTCCAGCACTTTATGGTGAATATCACTGCCTCATTTGTCTTTAGAAAACTTCCCCTATCGCTAAGCTTCAATTTGAGCCCAAGATGACCTTTCTATCTTGAGAATTTCTCTTTCTGTAGCCAAAGTTCTGCACTATACCTCGAATCAGAGAAAATTGGATATTTAGTCAGTAGCTCTCCAGAAGCCCTAGAAGTATCATGCAATCCCCGGATATATATTTCTAATCAATGTTTCCTTATTAGAAAAAATATGCTGAAAATTATGAGCTATATTAAAAAGTTGTCAAGATGTCCCATCTACCATTTTTATGCAAATTAGTGCCGCCATTATTGAAAAATTAACTGTCACTATGTCTCAGCCAATATTGCACTAAAATGAACAAATAAGGTGTCTAGACCTATGTTTTGAGGGTCAAGGATCTCATTGAAACTATTAATTTTTATCCCACAATTTTTGTAACCCATTTTTTCACCCAGTGCCAATTGCCTATGTAATCCTGGGCTCTGCTCTCCCTCTGCCAACCTGGGGAGGCAACGGACTGACCTCATGCTTCCTTCTATGCATGAGGAGTCCAAGTTGCTTCTTTTCACCTGACAGTGGAGATTTCCCTGGTTTGGACGTAGCGCGTGGAAGGAACACGTTATTCCAACCAGTTCCTTTCCCCTCCATCAGGCGCCCGGGCTGGCCAGGGGGAGGCATTATTGAGACCAGGATTACGTGCATGTTTTTGTGAGGGTATCAACCCTAGGAGACACGGGGAGAACATGCAAACTCCACACAGAAAGGCCCTATTGCCAACCCCACCTAGGGTGTGGGCGCTGATGACGCGGAGGAGGAACACGCCGCCAGTGCCCACAGTGTCCCCCGGCGGGAATCTTGTTGGTGTGACAATCAGTCCCGCCATTACAATATAATCACATTTCCACCAATTTTCAACACATTTTTTCCAACAAGGAAACACTGATTAGAAATGTATTTCCGGGGGGTGCATGAAAACCCCTTCTAGCAACTAGACTATATGGTCATGGGTAGGAAACTCAGCTGCAGCAACTCGTACACAAACATTCCCCCCAGTTCTCTCAATCCCAAATTCCCAATCTCCACTTTGCCCTATGAACATTGAACACTCTGACTGACTTGACTACCAAGAACTTTGACCGGACTGATATTTGGGAATCAAATGTGAATATCAACTGTATGCATTCATGCTTTATTTTCCTTTTGCTTTTACAATATAATCTCTCGCAATACAGTTTGGTCTCTTGAGTTTTATTTAATGTTGTCATCAATGTAATTCCTCCAACCAACACCTTCTTCTGCAACAACAGGTGTAGCATATGCTTTGTAGAGAAAAAGTATAAATTGCTAGTGGACCAAACTACAAGCCAATGCATTTTAATGTTTATGCCTGCCAGTTTATTTAATGATTGGGGACGGGTGGTGGTTATAATGGGTGTGGCCATTTCTCCTGGGTCTCTCCTGGACTGCTGTGGGCTGTTCCTCGAGTAATAGGAACATGCCAAGTGCTGTGAAGGAGAAGGTTTTTTTTTTCAGAGTAATTTGTTTATTTAAATTGCTAATGAGCGTTAGGGTTAGGGTTAACCCAAATTATATTTGTTTAATAGTAACGCATCTTTTTTTGTGACATGTATGTGTTTAGCTGTAAAATTGAAAAACCAATAAAAACAATTTAATAATAATGCATCTTGTGTATAGGTTAATTTTAGGCAATGGGTTATTTTGGAAGTATTTAAATTAAGTATTGTTGCTAATTGGGGCAGTGTCCTGTGGTACAGTCCACTTCTATTTAAAGGAGGCCACATGGACAGACAAGGTAGTTAGTTGGACCTGCACTGAAGTGAGTTATGGAAGAAAAAAAAAAGGTATTTGGTTGCAGACCACCATCTCAAAATATTTTGTTCCAGGGACCCCAAAATTAAATAGGCCTATTTGCGTTAAAATATTCACTCTGAATTTGGGTCTTGTCTTAAGCTAGATGCCGAATAGATACACGAAGCTCAGATCCGTTGACAAATGAAAGGTTGCCACCATGATACTTGGAATGTAGGAGTTGAGGCATTACATTTATTTTGACTCTGTTCCACAGATTAATATTGTAAAACACATTTTACAACAAACAACAAAATGCCTCAAATCCCGCATGCATCGTCTGATTGCCGTGAAAGGCCCAAGAACACGTGGTACCCTTTTCACTTTGGCATATTATAGTCACCACTAGGCCAAAAAAAACACCTGACCTGCCGGAGACCTGTTTGGAAGAACACTGCTTAGTTTTTCTTTGATTTCTTCTTTGCTTTCCTGCTTTTTCTGCCTTGGCCACTTTATCGCTGCTTGCAGCTATATTTATAATTGTTATTGTTATGGATAAGCATGTGCAGGTGGTGTCTGTTTGTGTGTGAAAGTGAGTGAATGTGTGTGTACTGTGTTAATATGTTAAAAAGAATCAATAAAAATATTATTAACAAAATCTCAATATTTTGATGGCCCGCTGTTTTCAAGTCCCAGTAGTCCGGTTAGGCTTAGGGTACGAGTTAGGTTTAGGGTTAATGTTAAGATTGAGGCTTAGAGTTGGCATTCACCTGGTTAGCATTCACCTACGTCGGCAGGTTAGTGTTCACCAGCGTCGGGAGGTTAGCGTTCACCCGCATCGGAACAACGGGACATCAAAATACCGATACACGCCCGGTTGGTAGTCGGAGTACACAAATGATCACTGACCCAAGGCCAACAGGGTAAAGCCAGCCCAAAGCAGGTCACATATCAGAATGGGTAGCAGAAGGATGGTGGTGATACAGTTGCCATAACGACGATGAAAAGGATCCATCATTGTCACAAACCTCTGTGACCTCATTGGCTTGGCAAAGAACAAGCCTCCTGTTGGGACAAAGCATGAATAGAATAATAGAATGATTTTAAACACGGGTGCGCACACCAAATACAGTTTACTCTTAATCCAGAGCAATTTACTTGTAATACTTACATCCCTAGCACCACATATCGAGACCGACCAAAGGCCAATTCCAGCATCCTATCCTAGCACAACCATATGCCAGGCAACCGCACATTATGCAGAAATACATAGTGCATGCTATGCTGGAAGCAATAGAGTTAATGTCATCTTTTCAAAATGCATAATTACCGTACAGTTTGTGTTTTAATGCTTATTTCGCAATACCTATTGCGCAATCCTCTGTAGAGCGAAGTGTCATTATCATCACCAAAGTATCAGGTTACAAGAGGGACCAAAGGCCAATTCCAGCATCCTATCCTAGCACAACCATATGCCAGGCAACCGCACATTATGCAGAAATACATAGTGCATGCTATGCTGGAAGCAATAGAGTTAATGTCATCTTTTCAAAATGCATAATTACCGTACAGTTTGTGTTTTAATGCTTATTTCGCAATACCTATTGCGCAATCCTCTGTAGAGCGAAGTGTCATTACCTTTGTCATCACCAAAGTATCAGGTTACAAGAGGGAAGGGGGGGGGGGGTCAGACGCAGAGAGAGAGAGAGAGAGAGAGAGAGAGAGAGAGAGAGAGAGAGAGAGAGAGATCTAGAACACTATAGAATCAAAAACATAGATCTAGAACAAAGAATTCACAGATCTAGAACACCTAAAATTAAAAAATATAGCGAAGTGTCATTATCATCACCAAGTCTCAGGTTACAAGAGGGAAGGGGGGGGGGGGGGGGGGGGGGGTCAGATGCAGAGAGAGAGAGAGAGAGAGAGAGAGAGAGAGATCTAGAACACCATAGAATCAAAAACATAGATCTAGAACATAGAATTCATAGATCTAGAACACATAAGATTCATAGATATAGAACACAGAATATGTACAGTACAGTACCGTTAGGTACAGTAGAGTACAGTAAGTTACAGTAAAGTAAGGTAAGGTACGGTACAGTACAGAACAGTAAGGTACAGTAGAGTACAGTAAGGTACAGTAGAGTACAGTACAGTAAGATACAGTACAGCAAGGTACAGTAGAGTACAGCAAAGTACAGTACAATACGGTACAGTCAGGTACAGTAGAGTACAGTAAAATAGAGTAAGGTAAAGTAGAGTGCAGTTGAGTGCATTAAAGTACAGTACAGTAAGGTACAGTCAGTTACAGCAGAATAGAGTACATTAAAGTACAGTAAGGTATAGTAAGGTACAGTAGAGTACATTAAAGTACAGTACAGTAAGGTACAGCAGAGTACATTAAAGTACAGTACAGTAAGGTACAGTAGAGTACAGTAAAGTACAGTACAGTACAGTACGGTACAGTAGAATACAGTACAGTAAGGTACAGCAGAGTACAGTATAGTAAAGTACTGTAAAGAACAGTAGAGTACAGTTAAGTACAGTAAAGTAAGGTAAAGTACAGTAAGGTACAGCAGTGTACAGTCAAGTACAGTACAGTAAGGTACAGTAGAGTACTGCAAAGTACAGTAAAGTAAGGTACAGTACAGTAAGGTACAGTACAGTACAGCACAGTAAGGTACAGTAAGGTACAGTACAGTACAGTACAGCACAGTAAGGTACAGTAAGGTACAGTACAGTAAGGTAAAGTACAGTAAGGTAGGGTACAGTACCGCACAGTAAGGCACAGTAAGTTAAAGTAAAGTACAGTAAGGTACAGCACAGTAAGGTACAGTAAGGTACAGTACAGTACAGTAAGGTACAGTACAGTAAGGTACGGTACAGTACGGTACAGTACAGTACAATACAGTACAGTACAGTACACACACAGGGTATAGCTGCCGGACTGGGCCCCCACACAGTAGGCGTTGCAGGGCCGGAATGGGCCCCCACACAGTAGGTGGTGCAGGGCCGGACTGGGCCCCCACACAGAATGCGTTGCAGGGCCGGACTGGGCCCCCATGCAGTAGGCGTTGCAGGGCTGTATCAGTTGGATCACTGCTGCAGCGTAACTGTGACCGCCTGCAAAGCAGGCGCGATCTCTAGATGTGAGCGGACGCCTCTAGTTAATACAATCTAAGAGTAGCATTTGCTTTGTTCAGAATTTGGTAGCTTTTGCAGACGTCAGTCCAAAGTTGTCACTTATGATTTATCACCATGCAGCTCTTGACACAACCTCTCTTTGCTATGCCGGGTGTTCAGTTTACACACATTGCTATTACATTAACAATGGATTTAGGCAGTCCCAACTGCCCTTTCACATGAAAGTAAGCCCAAGAGGCAAACTCCAAGCACGCTCCCGACGAGCAAGGACAAATGTTAAAAGGCCTTCAGGCCGGGAACACATTTTGCTGTTTGGGAGGGGCTTACAGTACATGTACAGTATGTAGCAACATATTTGTTTTGTAGGCTAATTTCTGATTTAGCCCTATTCTATAGGTTAGGCCTAAATGGGTTAATGTTTCAGGGCATGTACTGTACACACATTATACAATCAAATAAAACAGCTACAGGAAGAGTGTGTTTCCACACACTCTTCCTCATGGCACAGCTAAAGGGAACTATCACCCTTTCACATGCATTGTTCTCTTATACAGTACAAGTATGGAGAAGCCCGGCCCCACACGTGATCATATTGTCATATTAGGATGTGCCGAATCAACTGGGTAGCACCTCCCAGCATGCCTCAGGGCAGACATGTTTACCATTTTATTGTTGTTGAGTGTGATCACGTTACTGTTATATACTATGGGAATTCATGTGTTATGTTCTATGTCAGGTCATTAAATGACCTGACCTGACACTAAATGGTTACACAAATTTTGTGTAACCATTTAGTTTATATTTAATGAATTAGGTGGGTAACCATGCTGGGTGATAGTGGTAGTTGCTGTGAGATGTGTTTTTCTCAAGATTGAGCTCTGGTTAGAAATTTTATTTCAAAACAACTTTTTTCTGTTTAATCTTCTATAGTGATCTGTTAGTCGATTCTTTTCACAGTTTAGTTCCTTTGTTGATAAAAATTTGAATTCGTATTTTGCATCGCACACATTCGATTTGCAGAATTGTGACTGACTAGAATGTGTCATTCTTTACTAGTCAATACAATAAGCAAGGTAATACAACAATACATTTACATCAATACATCAATTGCATAGAAATATCAATCTAGAAAAAAAATCTGTGGTATGTACAATACCACAAATCTCCTGTAACATATTGATGGCCAAATGTACCTTAAGTCTTCAATACTCTTAGGAGTGGACAAACATGCTTGTTTTATGCAAATGAATACTTATTTATTATTGGAGATCAAATAATAACACATTTTAGATCCAGAAAAGAAGAAATTACTTTGCATTAACATAAAACAAATTATGCTTGTGGACATAGAGAGCTGTGTCTTAAACTAATGTGTGAACTTGTACATTTTAAGAACCCAGATCAAAGACAATTTTGTGACCTCCAGCCACAGTTTGAATATAGAACATATCAAATGTCAGGATGCTTTTCATTGAATTTGGAATGAACAGACATGTTTCTTACCTATGATGAAATTTAAGAAACTGGCAAGGGGTGCAAAGGCCCAGATAAGACCACGAGAGGGAGTGTAGGCAGCCTCAGCAGTTCCCAAAATGTAGCCTCCTCCAACCCAGGTAGCTGATCGCACGCACGCACGCACGCACGCACGCACGCACGCACGCACGCACGCACGCACGCACGCACGCACGCACGTGCAGCACACACACACACACACACACACACACACACACACACACACACACACACACACACACACACACACACACACCTTAATTAGTTATTAGTAGAGGTGGTGCCATAGTTTTGTACTTTTTGGGTACAGAAGCACACTACAAATGCAGATGGAACAAATAAACAGGTCAATACCACTGATGGATATATGTGAACTACAGTAAAATATGCACAAGCTGGGTTTAGCTGATTTACAGTATTTGCTACTAGTCCTTGCCCGGGGGGGGGGGGGGGGGGGGGGGGGGTCTGTGCACAGTATATGAGGGATTGATGTAGATGTAGAAATTTGGGCACTGTTTCAGCATGCAGCTGTTACCATGGTGGCGGTATCAGTGATGTCAGTCCAGATTTGGGCATTGTTTTAGCTTGCGTCTGTTACCATGGCGGAAACGCATGCCAAATACATAACCACAAGTTTCCAACGTCCCATTGTGCATTGCGCAGAAGGTGTGTGGCAGTTCCGGCATCGCAGCCGAGAGTGATCTACAAGCTCACAATGGTTGCATTGGCGACGCGACGTCAGCTTCTATGTCAGCTGTTCTCCGGATGTGTCCCACACATAATGCTTCAGTAAATGCTCGCAGAGACAGGTGGATCATTTTGGGGGTCCTTGACATGACTAAGTTTGAGAACCACTGATATAAGCAGATTCTTCTAAATCCTAACAGTTTAAAATTTTCTTTTTTTATATATATATATATATCAGTGGTTCTGTCAGTAAATTCTCGCAGAAACAGGTGGATCATTTTGGGGGTCATTGACCTTGACATGACTAAGTTTGAGAACCACTGATATAATAGTCCAGGCAAACGCATAGGTTCCGAACGGAACCCATGTTTATTTAATACCGGAGGACAGGGTCCTCCATTGGGATAACAGCGCCATCTGGCGATGCAACAGAGTAAAACTCATAAGCTCCTGTACGATAAATTCATTTGTCGGAAGGGCTGTCAATCACAAACGAGGGCGTAGCCCCCGAGTGCATAAAGGCCAGCCCGCCTATCATGGCGGCCTCTAAGACCGCTCCTCTGCCCGCAACTTGCGAACCGAGGGGCCTTAATCTGGAGGACCCTGTCCTCCGGTATTAAATAAACATGGGTTCCGTTCGGAACCTATGCGTTTATTTTCATACCTCCAGACAGGGTCCTCCATTGGGACACATATACTCCCCGAGAAGCCATGAACCGACAGAACTGTCGTGTACACAGACCACACCCAAAAGGAGGCCCCGTCAACCGACGTGACCCCTCCTGAGACTGGACCGACCCAGACCCACAGGGCCTGGGCGTGTGCAGACAGTAAGAAAGACCCTGACAGACCGAAGTCTGCCTTATGCGCTAAGAGCAGACACGGGTTCGCCTCATAATACCAGTAAGACTCCCTAATCGGGAGATAAGCGACCGTTGGTCGCTTATCTCCACACATAGGCCAAAAGTTTGTTTTACCAATTATTACACTCTATGTGAACATTTACATCAACAAATCCCAAGTACAGGGCATCATCTGGGATACAATCCCTTTTATGCCCATATATGGAGATCCCTAACATAATCCCTTTCATGCCCATATATGGAGATCCCTAACAGAATCCCTTTTATGCCCATATATGGAGATCCCTAACAGCATCCCTTTTATGCCCATATATGGAGATCACTAACAGCTAACAGAATCCCTTTTATGCCCATATATGGAGATCCCTAACAGAATCCCTTTTATGCCCATATATGGAGATCCCTAACAGAATCCCTTTTATGCCCATATATGGAGATCCCTAACAGAATCCCTTTTATGCCCAGTTGGTTGCTAGGGTAAAAAAACATGGTTGCTATGGTAAACAGTTGGTTGCTAGGGTAAACAGTTGGTTGCTAGGGTAAAACCATGGTTGCTAAGGTGGTTGCTAACGTACACTAACAGACCAGCAACAACAGACTGTTGCCACAGCAACGTACACAAAGGTTTGTGTACACATGTGGTGTGATGTCATACTGAAGATATATGACATCACACCGTACACAAACAAAGGTGTGACGTGTGACGGACGGACGGACGGACGGACGGACGGGCGGCCGGTGGAGGTTTTCATAGTAAACTGCTCCCTGACGGTCGCAACTACAGTAATATAAGGGAAAAACTCAGGGTCCCCCCAGGTATCCTTGGGACAGCGGCACGCTGCCCCAGGAAGGGGAGAGCCGCCCCACTACACAGTAGAAGGGGCAGCAGCACCCAGAACCGAACGCGCCAGAGCAGAAGGCGCAACATCTAGGTGATAGTAGGTCGCAAAGGTAGACGGCGAAGACCAATTCGCCGCCGCACACATCTCATTAACCGAGACACCTTTGGACATGGCCCAAGAAGTCGACACACCCCTAGTGCTATGGGCCTTAAGTGCTTCCGGCACTTCAGATCCCGCACGGGCGTAAGCCAACTTTATAGCATCCACAATCCACCTCGACAAGGTGGGCTTGGACACTGCTTTTCGCTGACGGGCATTCATGACCACGAAAAGCTGAGAAGTAGACCTGCTGTTCACCGTCCTGTCACAGTAAGCCTTCAAGGCCCTTACAGGACAAAAACAACGTAGACGCCTATCCTCCTCCGATGCAAACGGAGGAGGGTGAAAAAACCGTCAACACAACAGGTTCCTTCGGGACCACTTGGTTCTTAGGAACAAAACGCAGATGCGGTTTCAAAAGAACCTTAGAGTCATTATTGAGAAACCTCATACAATCAGGGCTCACAGAGAGCGCATGAAGGTCGCTCACTCGCTTGGCCGTAGACAAAGCCAGCAAAAGAGCCGTCTTGAAACTCAAATGTTTCAAAGAGGTCCTCTCAAGCGGTTCAAAGGGTGCTCTGCAGAGACCCTCAAGAACCACCTGAAGATCCCAAGCAGGGAACAAAGCTCTCTAGTCACAGGTCTCAAACGGTCGAAACCGTGCCTGAACTTGACCACCTCAGGGATTTTAGATAGGCCCTTGCCTGACACCCCCCGGTGACAGGCATCAACAGCTGCTAAATAACCCCTAAGCGTAGAGAACGCCAGACCAAGGTCCAGGCGGTCCTGCAGGAAATCCAACACCTTCTGGACTGGGGCCAGGTGAGCCACCACAGGTGGCTCCTGTAGCTCACACCAGTCCAAGAAAGCATTACACCTTCCATCCTACACCGCCCTAGTGGAGGGGGCTTTAGCACTCTGAATAGTGGCTACAACCGCTGGTGAGAAGCCTGTGGCTAGCAGGTTCTCCCTCTCACGGGCCAAACCCACAGGTCTAGGGCCTGGGGGTCGGGATGGAAGATCTCGTCCCCCGCCTGGCGCAGCAGGTCCCTGTGCAAGGGGAGCCGCCAGGGGGACCGGTAGAGCAGTGGGGTGATCATAGACCTCCACACGCCCCTGGATGGTGCCACGAGAAGAACCTCCAGGCTGGAACTCCTGATCCTCTCCAGTGTGGGAAGGATCAGTTCCAGAGGTGGGAACGCATAGAGAAGGCCTTCCGGCCACCCCCCCAGAGGAGAAGGTCCCCTCACTGAGAAGTAGAGGGGGCACTTCGCGTCCTCCTGGGAAGCAAAGAGATCGACCCGAGGTTGACTGAACCTGGAGAAGATCTGCCTCACCACCGCCTGGTGGAGGGACCAATCCTTGTAGCGAGGCTCCCCCCTGGACAACAGATCGGCGCCGCCGTTCTGAAGGCCTGGAACATGGGAGGCTCTGAAGGACCTCAGGCGCGGTACGCACCAGAGAGTCATCTCGTGCGCCAGCTGATCCAGCGCGAGGAGAGGCCGCCTTGTTAGTTGAGAAAGTACAAGGCTGCCGTGTTGTCCGTCCTGACCAGGACATGACAATCATGGAGAAACGGTTCGAAATACTTGAGAGCCAAGTAGATCGCCATTAACTCCAGATAATTGATGTGATACTCCAACATGGCCGGGGTCCACAGACCCCTGGCTGAGCGCCCCTCGTGGGTGGCGCCCCAGCCCGAGCGGCTGGCGTCTGTGGTGATCACCTTGCGTGACACCACCTCGCCCATGGAGACTCCACTCATTAACAACGCCTGGTCCCGCCATGGGACTAGCGCGTCCATGCAGGCCTGGCTGACCACCACTTCCCTGTACCCTTGCAGGGGAGGAAACCTGAGCGTCAGTGTCCACCGCTGGAACGGTCTCATATGAAACCTGTCCAGGCAAAGAAGTTGCACCGCTGAAGCCATCAGCCCTGCCAACTTCATACACTCCTTGTAACTGACCACTTGGTCCAATTGAAAAGAGCGAAGACACGTCAGGAACCTGTCCACCCTCTCCAGAGAGAGGCGGGCAGACATCGTGGTCGAATCCAGAGATATCCCTATGAAGGAGATCTGCTGGGAGGGCGTCAACATACTTTTGCCAAAAAAGGACGTTGAAAACCAAAGCCTCTAGGTGGGCCAACACCAAGTTGGTGCGATATCCCTATTCCAGAAGGGATACAGCCCCCCCCCCCCCCCCCCCCCTCTTTTCTGAACCAGGAAAAATTCGAGTCCAGAAACCAAGCTGGTTCAGGTCTCGCAAGAGCTCTACTACAGCACCATTGCATAGTACCGAGCTTATTTCCTCACTCAGAGCCCCTGCTTACAAGCGCGGGCTCGAGTGTAAATACCCCTGCTGGAAGCGGGGGTGGTTCAAGAAATGCAATCTAAGGCCGCGTGTTACTGACGTAACACCCATTGCTTCTAATTGCACAGTCTCCAATGTTTATCAACATACCATCAGGGGTATTAAATAAACAAGGGTTCCGTTCGGAACCTAACCGTTTCACACAACGTGCTAACGTGCTGTGAAACGAGGGAGAAACCGTTAGGTTGTACGGGGGAGAAGGAACGTTGGGGATTAGCACTTCCGTATCCGGGAGGCTCCCCTCCGTATCCGGTGACGGCCGCGCCAACGGGCGTGACGTCAACACGTTGAACGGTGGTGGAAAGAGAAACAGAAAGAGCATTCTGCGAGGCATGGTTCGTTACGTAAAAAACATTTACCCCAGCACGGGGAAAAAACGTGTCTACGTTTAAACCAGATCTGAGGCCTTTAATAGTTCCTTGCGGGGAAAAATAGGCCAACTCACAATCCCACACACCGATAGTGAATCCATCTTGAAAACTCCTGATCCCACCTCCTGTCCTGCACTAGAATCGACACTACAGTGCCGTTTAGGCAGAGGAGAATTGCACAGAGGAGAAACCGAACCACTGTGAACCGCAGTTAACATGGGTGGGAACCTCAGCATGTCTGCAAACCCATTCTGATTGTAACCGGTCTGCATGACTGCATGACTGGGAAATCTGTTATCGTGAGTGAGTAGAGAGCCCTGCATGGGCTCCATTACACTGAGTGGTTGCATGCGATAAGAGGTTGTCCGTGCAAGTGTAGGAGTGAGCAGGCCACGCTTGCTCAAAACACTTTTTTCCCGAGACATTGGGGACAAGGGAGGCAGCAAACATTTTCATTATCCCTGCATGGAATAAGGAAAATAAATATTAGCACCTGGGGGAAGGGGGCCCCTGTGTAGTCAGGGACCCCTGTACCCACAGTCCAAAGTCATTTACGCCGCCTCCTCCCACAGGTTTTGTGGGAGGAGTCCGGCTCGGCGTCCCTGAAGAGTGTGAAGACGCTGGTACACAACACTCAATGCTCCTGTTCTGAACTGAACTCGGCACGACAGTGCCGCTCAGTGGAGACAGAGGAGAATAGCACAGAAGAGAAGCTTTGTTATTGTGACTAATAGCAAAGCAGTGGAGCCCATTGCAAACCAGGGAAAACCTTTTAATTGTCATCAGTCTGCAGGACTGGGACAATAAGTTATCCTTTGAGTGATCAAAGAGCCCTGCATGGGTCTCTATACACTGACTGGCTGTAAGCAGAGAGGAGGGTCCTTTGTGCTAGGGACTGAGAGGTAGGTAAACAAAAAATGTGTTCGACCACCACACTCTCACTGATGACATGGGAAAAAACTACTGGGCAACAGAGATTTTCATTCCCCCCTGCATGGGGCAGAACTCAAACGTTTGGGGGGAGGAGGACCGTGTGCAGTCACGGAACCCAGACCCCGTGGAGGGCTAGGCCCTCAACCCCATGTCATCTAACACACCCACTTCCCACAATGAATGAATGAATGAATGAATGAATGAACTTTATTTATATAGCACATCTTCACAGCACAAATGCACAGAGTGCTTTAAGGCCCATTCCCACTGGGCCAGATAACAGATATCTGGAGATATTTCTCCAGATATTTTTCCATTCAAAGTGGATGGTAGATACAGATAAAAAATATATATACCACAGATATTTGCCACAGATACTTTTATCTGTGGCAAAACATTTTTTTTAATCTGTATCTACCATCCACTTTGCATGGCGAAATATCTGGAGAAATATCTCCAGATATCTGTTATCTGGCCCAGTGGGAATGGGCCTTTACAGATACACAATACTCAATAAAAGTAAGCTCTACAGTTGCAGAGATACAAAATAAAATAAAAATAAGCTCTACAGTTGCAGAGAAGACATCAATAAATTAAAACACCCACAGTAACACGGAATACAAAAGAACAGTAAAAAAAAACAAGGATGCCTATAAGTGACCAAAGGCCTGTCTGAACATGTGTGTTTTCAGATGCCTCTTAAAGGAGGCTTCTGAGGGGGCCATTTTTAGGTCCAGGGGGAGGGCGTTCCAGAGCTTTGGGGCTATGGCCTCAAAGGCTCGGTCGCCCTTGGTTACTAGCTTTGTCCAAGGGACATCAAGGAGGTGTTTATCAGCGGATCTGAGTGAGCGAGTGGTAGGGGTGGGACGGATAATTTCTGAGATGTACGTAGGGGCTGGGCCATGAATTGCTCTGTAGGTAAACGTGAGGACTTTGAAGTGGATCCTGTAGTGTACCGGGAGCCAGTGCAGAGAGGCTAGAATGGGGGTGATGTGACATGACTTTTTGGATCTAGTGAGTAACCTGGCAGCAGCGTTGTGAACCAGCTGCAATTTGTCAACGGATGTTTTGTTGAGACAGGTAAAAATGGAGTTACAGTAATCTAGCCTGGATGAGATGAAAGCATGTACAGCCATTTCAAGTTCAGGGTGGGATACGATGGTCCGGAGTTTTGCAATATTTCGGAGGTGAAAGAAACAGGTGCGTGTGAGTGATTTGACATGATTGTCCAAGTGCATGGATTGGTCAAAGACCACGCCCAGATTTCTCAAATAAGGGCGTACGTTACCCTTGAGGGCCCCCAGGTGTGCAGCTATTCTGGCAGTGTTATTCTCAGCTGCAACAATCAGCACCTCTGTCTTATTGGGGTTCAACTGAAGGAGGCTGTGTCCCAGCCAGGCTTCAATAGCTAGCAGACATTCCTGGAGGACATTTAGTTGTTCCAGTTTATCCGGCTTGAAGGAGCAGTATAATTGTATATCATCTGCATAGCAGTGATAGCGAATGCCGGGAAACTTATTGATGAGGAGGCCTAGGGGGAGCATATAAATGGCAAATAGGAGGGGTCCAAGTACAGACCCCTGAGGTACACCACAGAGGAGGGGTTCCTGGACTGATTTAAAGGGGCCCATAGCCACTGAGAATTTTCTTTCCCGTAGATAGGAGGCAAACCAGTCAAGGGCACTCCCAGTGATGCCCACCCACTCCCTGAGCCTATCTAGAAGGATGCCATGACTGACCGTGTCAAAAGCCGCGCTCAAATCCAGCAAGACCAGAACGGAGCACTTCCCAGTGTCAGCGGACATCATGAGGTCGCTTGAAACTCTGAGGAGGGCGGATTCAGTGGAATGATGTTTGCGAAAACCGGATTGAAATTTGTCTGAGATGTTGTGGTGTGTCATATGGGAGGTAAGCTGGTTGGCTACAACCTTCTCCAACACCTTTGAGACAAAAGGCAGCTTTGAAATGGGTCTGTAATTATTGTGGATGGAGGGGTCAAGGTTGGCCTTTTTGAGGAGAGGCTGTACAACTGCTTGCTTGAAATGTAATGGAACAGAACCAGAGACTAAGGATGTGTTAATGATGTTGACAAGACTGGGGCCAACAGAACTAAAGACCTCCTTCAGCATGGAAGTGGGCAGGAGATCAAGGGGGCTAGAGGAGGAGTTCATGGAGGACACTATAGTTGTGATATCATCTAAAGAGACAGGTGAAAAACTGCTCATGGATGCTGGAGTGGTGTGATGAAGTGGGAGGGGAGAAGGGGAGGGAGTGATGTTTATCAGAATACTATTAACCTTAGTGACAAAGAACTGCAGGAATTGATTACAGTCCTCGTTTGACAGCACAGGCACAGAGGGGGGAGGAGGGCTCACAAGAGTATCTATGGTTTTAAATAGCACTCTTGGGTTATGCCTGCTAGAGGAGAGAATGTTGCTAAAATAAGTAGCCCTAGCACGCTCTACTGCAGCATTAAAATCAACCCTCAAATCTTTGAGATAGAGGCGATGAACCTCCAGCTGTGTAGCTTTCCATCTCCTTTCTGTTCTGCGGCACTTGCGTCTAAGCTCGCAGATGTCATTGTCAAGCCAGGGGGAAAGGTTCACAGGACGGACACTTCGGGTGACTAAGGGTGCTACGTCATCTAAGATTGACGCACAGCGCACGTTGAAGCAGTCTACCAAACAGTTGACGTCATCACCGGGGGACACCACAACACTGTTGTTATCAAACCTAGCAATGAAATTAGCGACAACTGTGCTGTTTATGATACGAGAGCTTTTAACGCGCCTCTCTGGCACAAAATCATTATCGAAAGACACATTGAACAAAATGCATTTGTGGTCAGACACCGATAGCTCCTCCATGCAAACGTTACTGACTTTTAACCCGATCGTGAACACAAGGTCCAGCGTGTTTCCCTTTACGTGGGTCGGACCAGAGATATGCTGGGTAAAATGGAATGAATCCATAACATTTAAAAAGTCAGTGGCAAAAGAGTCTGTGCTCTTATTTACATGGATATTAAAGTCCCCGATCAAAAGGATCCTTTCCAGGCGGATAATGGACGCTAGAAAGTCACCAAATTCAGCGAGGAACGAGCTGTTTTTCCCAGGCGGTCGATAAACCAAAACACAATAGAAGGGATTAGAGCGCCCGATTTTGTTCATGAGTACCTCGAAGGACGAATAAGCTCCAGAACTCACCGTCCGTGATGTGAAACAGTTCCTATGGACTACCGCCAGCCCACCCCCACGACCCGAAGACCTCGGGGCAGGAGTACTGGTGTAGGTGCAGTTTTGCGGGCAGAGTTCGTTGAGGGAGGCAAAAACACCTACTTTTTGCCAAGTCTCAGAGATCAGCATGTAATCCAAGTCCTTGGAAACGAAGAAATCATTCAAAAAGAATGTTTTGTTGCCTATGGATCTAGCGTTTAGTAATCCAAAGCTGATGGAGTCGGATCCATGTTTACCAAGCGATGAGGCCCGGGGTAGAGACCGCAGGTACGCGGGTCGACTCCCAGTACACCGTCGATGGAACACAGGAACAGGGGCCGATCGCAGCGAGGGGGAAACCAGGAGGATCGGCCTGGGGCAAGACAGACCCACGCCGGGGTCGGGGGCCATGGAACAGGTCCCGGAGAGAGCGTGGATCTGTTCTCGGATCTGTGTCCGACGCTTCACTGCGACTCCGGCTCGTTTCCCACGTCTCCTAGCCCGCCTGGTCCTAGGACAGCAGCAGGAAGACGCCCAGATGTTCCCGGGGATTTCGAGGCGCAGGGCCCGGTGAGAGCTCCATTGCTCAGGTCGGTGGGACAGGCAGCAGGTCACCGTGTCACGGATGTTCAGCAAGGTATGTCGGTCATACACAGCCACTGAGTTCACACTGTTCACACATAACATGGAACATACAAACAAGACAAACCAAACGAAAATCCAGCTTAGATGGCCAGCTGCCAGCATAGGCGCTGCCATGGTCTGTACAGATGCGAGCGACTCGACAGAGCGTCTCTCTGCGTCAACGTCTCACTCACAACTCACTCACAAGCCTTGTGGGGAGAGCTGTGTTTAGTGCGCTTGGGCGCAAGTAAGTGGTCATGTGGAAAAAACACAGTCCGGGTGCCGCAGACCCAGGCCCCCTTCCACTGGTACAGTGGAGGGGAGGGCGGGATGTACTGGGGCGCCGCCGACCCATCCCCCTCCTTCTGCATGGAGGAGGGGAGAGAGGGGGTTGAGGCGGAGGTGGGCGGAAGGATGCAGGGTCCTCGTGGAAACGAGGACTTGCAAGACTCACTTGTAGGAGGAATACTGGGAGAAGAGCCTTCAACCAAATTCAATTCCTCCTCATCCTCACTCTCAAATTCATCCCCGCCTTTAACAGCGTTGTTCGGAGGCGTGCCACCAGAACATAAGCGTGCCAGGAAGATCCGGGCTCAGCCAGCATGGCCGAGAACGAAATATCCAAGGGGAAGGAGGAGGAAGTCGCCGTTAGCCTGGGCAGCCAGGCGGACCAGTAGGTTCTCTCCCCTGAACAAACGGCGCCAGCCGTGCCGGGGAGAGAGGGCGGGAACCGGCGTCGCCGCTCGCCGCCCCCGGCGTGGGAGCGGCCGGGCGGACTAGCAGGCTCTCCTCCCTGGAACGGCGGTGCCGAACCGGCGGGAGAGAGGGCGAGGGCCGGCGTGTGGTCCCGCGAAGTTGCAGACGCCAGCCGTAGGGCACCAGCGGCGCGCTGGAGCCCCCATAGGCGTCGTGGCTGCAGGCGGGAAAAACTTCGCCGCTAGCCGCCCCCGGCGTGGGAGCGGCCGGGCGGGCTAGCAGGTTCTCCTCCCTGGGACGGCGGCCAGCCGAACCGGCGGGAGAGAGGGCGAGAACCGGCGAGTAGTCCCGCGAAGTTGCAGCTTATGAGTTTTACTCTGTTGCATCGCCAGATGGCGCTGTTATCCCAATGGAGGACCCTGTCTGGAGGTATGAAAATAAACTAGCGTTTCACGACAAAGTAATTGTAACAGATTTTTTTTCACCACACATCATTTCTATGAGATGTCTCGAACAACATACTAAAAGTCCTAAGAAATCCCAGTTGCGGAAATATGTTTAATTTGGCAATCCAAAATGGCTGCTAATACTATTATCAGAAGAATGGACAATATTGGAATATTCCTGACCAAATGGTAATTGTAACAGACTTTTTCTCTTCACAGACCTTTTCTATGAAGTCTCCAGAACAACATACTGAAAGTCCTAACAAATCCTAGTTGCGGAAATATGTTTAATTGGCACCAATCCAAGATATCCTCTGATTGGGACTATTTTCAGAAAAATTGCCAATCTTGGAATAAATTCCTTAACAAAAAGTAATTGGAACAGATTTTTTCTTTTTTTCAAACTAGCAGGCAAACTATCGTTTTACGACAAAGTACCCACTGAGCATTTTGAGGTTTATTAGTTGCCTAATAGTGGTGTTTTTATCTTCTACACCACGCGTTGAAAATCAGTGTTGTAAAGGTCTAGATTTTAAATTTTTTGCTAGTTGTTTAGTCGGCTATATTTACACGGGTTGCTACACTAGACCACTATTAGTCGGATACAAAAAGTCTACATTTCGCCGTTAGCGGCCGTCGAAAGTAGTGAAAAGAAGGGCGACGGTGAGATTCGATCCAGTGATCTCTGGCACTCAAGTCGGCGACGCTATCCACTCGGCCATCAACGCAGATATGAAAGTATAGACTTACTGGCCGTATTAAAAGGTGACATTGCCCACCTGTGTTCATTTTAGGGTAGTGCGCATTGTTGAGGAAACTAAATGTATTGGGCGCCTAATAAGCCTATAGCGATTACAATTATTTTGTTTAATCAATACATATTGAATGATGTGGCGGGGGCGGCGCCGCGGCTGCGTTTGACTGTGTGTGTTGCTGTCAGAAATGTAATTCAGAGTAGCATGCTGTCTGGACGTTTCCACTTTACAGTGACTACACACAATCACGGTAATTAATTAACACTCTACCGGCTTACCGCGCCTTAGTACCAAGGATAACTTTTACATGGTCTAAAGATAGTCGTTGAAATGCTGTATTTAAAACAACTACACCCAGACCGTCCAGACGTATACCTTATAGTGATGAATGGCTATTAAAATAATTTTACACCAATATTTGGCTATCAGTTCTGCAACGTGCAGTTGTTTTTTAAATAAATATTTATTAAAACAGGGATTAACTTCAATTGTCTAAATTCTGTCTAAATATAAACGTAGATACGCCGACTATACTTAGTCGGCTAAATCTCGGCTAGATCTAAACTATACTTAATAATGATCAACGGATATTATAATTATGTTAGTCCAATATTAGGAGATCAGTTAAGCACCTTACTGTTGTTTTTTTAATAAATAGTTATCGAATTATGGAATAAATTGCAAAGTATATTTTCGGTGTGAATATAACCGGATTCTAGCTGGTTGAAATGATGGCTAAAAAATAACTAGTCGTGTAATATCCGACTATTGCTCAGTGGGTAATTGTAACAGATTTTTTTTCACCACACATCATTTCTATGAGATGTCTAGAACAACATACTAAAAGTCCTAAGAAATCCCAGTTGTGGAAATATGTTTAATTTGGCAATCCAAAATGGCTGCTAATTGACCGATCGCTATGCCCCTCCTAAAGCCGTCCTTGTCCAATGCCAAGTTAGCAACAGGTTACTAACACAGCTGACTTGGCAAGCTGCCATGGCGGCGCGCATCGGTGTACCGCGAGTCTGGCTGCTAGATAGAGATGGGATTTATGGTTCTTTGAAGTGAGCCGGATCTCTGACTCTGAGATCCGTTCCTTTCAAAGAGCCGTTCAAAAGACTGGCTCATTTTAGTTACTGGTTACTTTGTAGATTTTGATTATGATTGCAAATCACTTCCACCCAAATAGGCCTATACATTTTGGCCATTGGATACATTTCTGGCATTTGAAAATAGGTGATCTACAAGCTCACAATGTGTCACGTTGCGATGCATTGTGAGCTTGTAGATCGGCTATTTGCACATGATTTTTCTACATTTTACTCATTGGAAAACCTGTGAAACAGGACATTCTGCATAATGAGTAGTCTACGTTCTAATATAGAGGGTATGCGAATGCATAAAGTGAATGGAAAAATCGAGTGGCATTCGAGTGGCAAAGTGAGTGGAAAAGTGAGTTTAACATCGTTTAACATCATTTAATGCAATCAGAAAGGACTTTTCTGTGTGGATGTATGGGTTGTCAAGGCTAGAAAGTAGTGTTTTTGCCACTCAGTAGGCGTTCCCGCATAACTTCCTGGTATGATGATGATGTCACACGCATACCCTCTATTGGTAGGTCTACTTTAAGTACATTTTGATACCAATACTATTTTACTTTTACTCAAGTACATTAATAACATTCCAAACTTGATTGCAGTATTGATATGTTTACCTAAGTAAAGATATTTAGTACTTTTCCCACCACTGTTCATTAGAAAGGAACGGCTCCCTACTGTGAACCGAATCATATCGTTCATTTCAGGAGACGATCACTTGGGTTAAGATATACTTTATTGACCAGAATGAAGCAGAAAGCAAGCATCACACAGCATGGCATATTGAGCACCCTACTATAAAGACAGCATAGAATCTAAGCCTATATCTAAGCGCATAGTATTGGCAGCCTACCTTAGCTCTACTATAAGACAGCATAGAATCTATAGCCTAAGTTAGCATGGTTTGGCATGGGGTTCTGCCTCGGGCCATGGCTCGCTGAACCCACGATCCTCATGTTACCATGAGCATCGAGGGCATAACTTAATTACAGCGAGCCCTGGCCCGATACCCCCCGAGGGGGATCTAAGGCAGAACCTGAAGGTGGCGCTGGGGTGGTGGCGGGGCAGTGCTATGCAACAAGACTGAGTCCCACCATCTGACTTCCCTAAAAACTATGGGTAAGGGGGGGGGGCAGGACCTAGTGACCCACCCCCCTCCGCGCGCGCGCTCCCTTGGGACCGCCCCCTGAACTAGCTTTGATCCTTACGAATCGTCGCACTATTTCAGGAGACGATCACTTGGGTTAAGATATACTTTATTGACCAGAATGAAGCAGAAAGCAAGCATCACACAGCATGGCATATTGAGCACCCTACTATAGAGACAGCATAGAATCTAAGCCTATATCTAAGCGCATAGTATTGGCAGCCTACCTTAGCTCTACTATAAGACAGCATAGAATCTATAGCCTAAGTTAGCATGGTTTGGCATGGGGTTCTGCCTCGGGCCATGGCTCGCTGAACCCACGATCCTCATGTTACCATGAGCATCGAGGGCATAACTTAATTACAGCGAGCCCTGGCCCGATACCCCCCAAAACTACAAACCCCCAAAGCACGCCAAAATCTCAGAATCCCATGCCAGTGCTAGCCAACTGCGAGGAAGGCAGCTCTGCTGTGACTCTAGCGATTAAGTTATCATTACTGCGGGGCAAACTATGAACTGCCTTTCCTGCTAACGCAAAAAAAAAATAATTAAGCATATTAGCATCTGGCAGAGCGAATATTACTAAGGCAAAATACTAAGCAATGATATTGGCAGCTTGCCAAAAACGCTATAAGTACTGCTAAAGCAATTTAATAATTAAGAATGTTAGCAGCTGGCAGACCGAACCAACGGTGAGGAAGGTGGTACTGCTGACTATAACGATATACTGCAATCTGACTGAAGCCATACTAAAACACCCTAGAGAAAAGCGGGAGCAGCAACATGGACGTATATATATATATAGACAGCAGAACCAGAAGCAGCGATGAAACCTTTAATTCATATAACTACAGCGCCATACAGCTTCACATCCTACCTAACTAACACCCCAGCAACCACCTAGCTTTTGCATGATAGAAATATTGGAGCGCGCAGCAACGGGCCACGCAATGCAATGCGTGGCCCGCAACCTATCAGGGGCGCATGCCCCGAGTAACGCAACAGAAGCAGCAAATAAAACACGCAACCTATCAGGGGCGCGTGCCCCGAGTAACGCAGCAGAAGCAGCAAAATGAAACCCTATGGAACAACCCTGCCAATAGTGCCTGCAGCACTATTAGCATCAGCAGCAGAAGCGTTAACTGAAACGCGTCCAACTCCAGCTTGGAACCATTACGCTTCGGTCAGTCCTGTGTTGTGTGTGCTTGATAGCTTGGCGTGCAGGATCTTGAGTTAGCTGAGGGCACCAGAAGTGCTGGTGGTGTGGCTGCTCCGATCCGGAGAGAATGCAGAGTGAAGAGGGGCGGGCCGCAAATCTGGCAGCTCTCTCCGGGGGTCGTGTGACGAGGACGTCGGGCAGACAGCCCGGTGTTCAGCATGGACATGAAAGGACAGAAGGGAGAGTTAGTTCTGCGACTGACACTGGTGTACCTTCCCTGCTTAAACTGCGAGCTGCAATCTTCAGAGGCCATGTGCTAGTCGCATCTTAAGCCTGGCCTTGGTGACCGCATGTGCTTGCCGCAGAAATTACAATCTTAGCTTTAGCTGACCATAACAATGAAACCACGCCTAAGGTCGCTGACTTTTAAGATCACAGAGAAATTTTCGCAGCCCACGGAGCGCTCTGCTGCAGAGTCTGCTGCTGCACATATGAGAATCTCCACGAGATACCCGTCTTGACCTTTAAAGGCAAGCTATGCAAGCCTAGAGAGCGGCTAAAGCCCAACATTCAGTACAAGTAAGTCGCTGCTATGTAACTATGGTTGCCTATTATTAGCAAGCTTAGAGAGCGGCTGAACGCTCACAGAATCGAACAAGCAAATGCGTTGCTATTTACCTGCTAGAGTGAGGCTCCTCAGGGCATCTGGGAAAGCTGCAGCTGGCGTGAGGAATGGAGTTCCCACCGCTGGTGCTGGAACTGCAGCTTCCCATGTTCCCTTGCGACCTGGCGGTGGCGACGACGGTCGCAGCCTGACAGCGCCTCCGGAAGATGGGCCGGCACCACAGGCTTCCAGCACGACGCAGCGCTGGTTCATGCTCATGGTAGCAGCAGTAATAGCATTAACTGATGCTGTAGCGGGCGGGCGGGCAGCCGGACGGGAGGGCCGACAGGCAGGTGGGAAGGCAGGCGGGCGGGAAGGCAGGCGGCGGGCTGGCGGTAGGCCACTTCCGTCTGCTGAATATGGCGCGTGCAGACGGGCAGGCAGGCAGGCGGGCGGGAGGGCGGGCGGGCAGGCTGGCAGCTCATGGTAGCGGCAGAAGTAGCGGAAGCTGTAGTAGCAATGCCCTCTCCAGTGCTAACCGACTCCTGACTGGTCTCATGGAATTATGCAGTAGTGGACGAAACTATAAAGAGAAACATGTTAGCAGAAAACACTCAGCCGCTGCAGCGCAACGCTGCAATGATGGCATGCTGTAGCAGCCGCTATGCAGCGGCTCCGGCAAGAAGCTGAAAGGACAAACATGATGTTAGCAGCAACATGTAGCAGCCGTGGCCCGAGCTATAAAGAAAAACGCGATGTAGTGGAACATGAAGCAGCTTTATCATGAAGCTGCAGTGCTAACCTGATGCCGTGGCAGGGGGCATGCCGCAGCTCCGGCCTGGAGCTGTAATGATAAATATGTTAGCAGAAAACCTCAGCAGCTGCAGCGCCATGCTGCTATGGCGACCTGCTGTAGTAGCAGCCAGAGCCCTAGAATGGAGAGTTGCGTCACTCCCGTTCACTTCGTGGGGCCAGGTCGTCTACGCACACATCTATTGGCGTATAGTGACAAACGGCCAACCGGAAGTTTACAAAATGCATTGAAGTCTATGAGGTGTAAAGTGACAATGAACCACATGACCAGCGCTGTTTCTGACCCCGCGGTGACACCACTCTCTGATTATACTGCTCTGGTAGCAGCTATGCAGCATCTCCAGCACGAGCTGAAAGGATAGAAATTGTGTTAGCAGTTAGACATGTAGCAGCCGCAGCAAGAAGCTATAGGGTAAAACACGATTAGTGGAACATGTGGGCCTGCAGCCACTCCGGCCTGGAGCTGAAATAATAAACAGATGTTAGCAACTAACAAGTATTAGTTTTAGCATGAGCTGAAAGAAAACATGATGCAGCATTTTTACAAGCATCAGCCTTAGCTGTAATTATTAGCAGTTATGCTAGCACGCAGCCGCAGGTTGAGTGGAGCTAACAATAGCTGAAACTATAGGAGACATTGTGGTATCTGACTGTAGCAGCGGCAACAAGAGCCACTAGCACCATAATGTGACCATTTTTGCCTCCAAGATAGCAGCACAACGGATAAGGAGAAATCCTGGATATGAACATGATGTTACAAACGGACATGTAGCAGCTTAAGCGTGAGCTGTAACCAGCACTGAAGCCAAGTGCGGCGGCTAAGGAAACACTACTAGAAATACAGTGTGCTATGTGACCCAATACTATAACCATCCCTTTTACTTCTGATACACTGGTAGCAGCTTTAACATACAGCAGTACCGATAGCTTGATGGTGTAGCAGCACACTCGCAATTTCCCAAATTGCACATTTCTAGTTTAGTAACAGACGCGTGGGAGCTGAGCATGCACTGCCCAGATAAGCATGGTGTCAGCATCCTACAAGCGGTAGCATCAGTTTTAATTTATGAGCAGCAATTACCGCAGCATTAGCAGCTTGGGTAGAGCTAGCCTCAGACGAAACCACGGAGACATGACAGTATCCAACTGCGGCAGCGGCAACAATTTGCCTATTTTACTTAGCATTTAATAAGCAGAACAACTGACAACTTAGAACTTATCAAACCCTAACTTAAAGCTTGCGGTGCGAAGAAAGCTGATGAGCTGCAGCTGATGGATGCTGAAACTGAAGAGAATATTTAGCTGGAGCTACCGAGCATTTAGAGAAGACTACGATTCCCTGCATGCACTAGCGAGTTCAACTGGTGACGTCAGGACAGACAGGCACGACCTGCGTTAGCGGAAGCAAAACATTGTTTGCACGTAAACTGTGGCACCTATGAGCTTGCTGGTTTCCTCCTCTCAGGAGCCCATGCAGACAGACATCCTTTATAGGCTTCTCAAAGAGAGGCGATTACTGTATTTAATAATTCATCCCGCGAGGGCTTCTACGCCACGGTAACTGGCAGCAGCCCTACTGTGGTCCAAGAAGCGACAGAAACCATTTAGCTGCTATGTTATAGCAACTAGCACCTCATAAGCAGCAGCTGTTAAGACGGCCAGACAGTGCAAAAAGAGGAAAACATACACATAACCCGAGGCGAGGCAGAAGCAATATAGGCCCCATACTAACTAGATTAAGCACGCTGCGGGCGAAGCTTGCTACTAGCACGACGCCGAGGCTTGGCATGATAGAGAACTACATTTCCCACACGCAGCGCTAGTATTTGCTGCCGAACGTCATGCCGTAAATCACCGCTTGACGTGACTCGGCTAGCTCAGGAGCTAGGTGAACGCTGCCGTTTACAGACACCTGCAACCTACAAACTGAATCCTCCTAGCGTGATTCATTACCTGCTACTGATTTACCAGCTAACAGCATCCTTACCGAAATAGCCGGCTAGCAATAGCCACCAGCTAGCTCCTAGCTGACTGTACATTAAACCTGTTGTTCCGCGCTAGCCGATACGGCCCGCGCCGTTGCAAAGTACTGACATTGTTATCGACAAACCCAACGACTGAGATTACTTTAACTCATGGTAGCCCAGTAAAGGCCCACCAGGGCACGAAATAAGTTAGCATTTAGCCCGTAGCCACGGCCAACTTCTATGATACCGAGTTTACCTTTGCAACTTTAGCAAGCCTGTAGCACCTTTGAAATAGCTTTAGCAACAAACAACTGAAAGTACAGAAATCAGCTAGGCACCAGCAACGATAGCAAGAATCTGAACCTTGAAACAGCAGTTTAGAATTCCGCGATTACCAGAATAACAATCTCAAACTTCCCATACACCTGGCCAAGAACACAGCTTCTTAGTTTGGCAGCTAAGAACATGAATTGAGCGATAGTAAAATAGCAGAAACCGCCAGAAATACTCAGCCAAGTTAGACACCCTGTCCAAGCGGTGGGCAGCAGCACAGCTACCTGCAAGCAACAAGTGTGGCACTTGTGTGTGTACTGCAGCGTGGTAGCAGCAGCAGTGCTATGCAACAAGACTGAGTCCCACCATCTGACTTCCCTAAAAACTATGGGTAAGGGGGGGGGCAGGACCTAGTGACCCACCCCCCTCCGCGCGCGCGCTCCCTTGGGACCGCCCCCTGAACTAGCTTTGATCCTTACGAATCGTCGCACTATTTCAAAGAGCCGTTCAAAAGACTCGATTCGTTCGCGAACGTCCCACCCACTCGCTCCGTGTCACAAACACTGAAACAAAAACAGAACGGATTGCACTGACCTACAAACCCACAGGAATAATTTAGGAGCACTTCATGAGAAAATATAACTGGTAACACTTGTGTACTGTATGTTAATCTGACTTTAGTATAGGCCAGGGGCGCAGGAGGCATTTTAAAAGTGAAGGGGACATATCTGGGAGGTATGTGGGCGCGCGCGCGAAACATTTTGGGGTATCCCCCCCACTTTTGGTGATATCCCCCCCACTTTTGCCCCGAGGAGGGGGGGACATATCCCCTCCACTTGAGCTGAATTACACAGTTGTTTTACGCAGATTTCAAGGCATTTTTAAAATGATTAGAAATGTCCTGAAAACATGAAGGAAATAGTAGTTTCATACACAATGCAATATAAAGAAAATAAAGGTTAAAGGGGGCCATTAATGGTATAATTAATAATTTGTAGGTTTCTCCTCACCTCCTCCAAAGCCTGTACTGGCTGCCCTCCAGCTGTTGTTGTCGTCTGAATTTGCCTGGTCATAAACCATGAAAATTAAATCACTATGTTCTGTGCATGTTGACAAGTGTCAAACCAAAGACACATGTCGGCTGCTGTCTTTTTTTTGTTGTTGTTGTTGGTTTTTTGACCGTTTCATTTTGACTGAGAATGATGTGAGACTAGCCTACACACACCAGCAGCAGGTCCAGCACCTGCAATGACGGTCTCCTTCTGCCACTGCCTGCCTGCTTGTCACTATCGCGTCGCATTAATTAAACTCATTCAGAACAGCTGAGCTGAGCTGCCGACTGCACTGCACTGGTGGGACTGTGCCTCTAGAGGGCAGTAATACGCCTTGAAATGAGAACTACTGTGTACAGTATAATCGATCATATTTGCGGCTTTTTCTTGGACCTGAACACTGGGGGGGATATCCCCCCAACCAAAAAAAAGTGGGGGTGTTAATCCCCCCCATCCCCCCCTATCTGCTGCGCGCATGGTATAGGCTATTGTTTTCTTCCTGGACGTGCGTTTGTGGCAGGTTTAACATGGGATTTTGACAGCTGGCTTCTCCTCTGCAGTCTGCACGCCGCCATGGCCTTAGTAACCTGTCGCTAACGTGGCATTGGGCAAGGACGGCTTTAGGAGGGGCATAGCGATCGGTCAATTGGTACTATTATCAGAAGAATGGACAATATTGGAATACATTCCTGGCCAAATGGTAATTGTAACAGACTTTTTCTCTTCACAGACCTTTTCTATGAAGTCTCCAGAACAACATACTGAAAGTCCTAACAAATCCTAGTTGCGGAAATATGTTTAATTGGCACCAATCCAAGATATCCTCTGATTGGGACTATTTTCAGAAAAATTGCCAATCTTGGAATAAATTCCTTAACAAAAAGTAATTGTAACAGATTTTTTTGTTCACAGAACATTTCTATGAAGTCTCCAGAACATTGTAGCCTACTAAAAGTCTTAAGAAATCCTTGTTGCAGAAATATGTTAAATTGGCATCAATTCAAGATGTCTGCCAAATGGGACTATTATATAAAAGGCTTGCCAATCTTGGAATTCCTGACCAAGAGGTACTTTTTTTCAGGAATTCAACGCACATAGTTTCTACGAGGTGTCGGGTGTTCTAGACCCTAGAACACCATACTGTATCTGCGGAAATATGATGGATGCGCGCCGTCTCAAGCGGAGTTGATCCACGCAAGACACCGCAGAGTGAGCTAAAGCAAGAGAGTCGGCATGTCGAGCGTTACGAAGTCTGCTTGAGACGACTCAGCGCTGTCCAAGTTACGTCCCAATAGGGAGAGAATCGTAAATCTTCTTTCCCCCGACTTTAGGCACCTCCCCGTGGGTGCGTAGCCAAAAGCTCCCAAGCAGTGAGGGGCGTGAACATTTTACAATAAACAGCCTCAAATTCACTCCTCGACAAATATCACCCTCCCTACCCTGCTTTCCTTCCCTGAATACGGGCAGTTGTGTGTATTCGAACCCACCAGTAAGGCTCGCTAATCGATACGCGACCGTCAGGTCACATGTATACACAAAGAGACGGGCAGTTGTGTGTATCACAATCTGTGGTGGTGGGCAGGCACTTTACCACTGCGCCACCAGAGCACCTTGTTTTTAGTTTTCTTTTAATGTTCTTTTCACTGTTGGTTGGCAAAATTCCCTCGCATTCCGGTTACTATGGTATACAGTAGAATAGATAATATCCAAGCACACTATGAAAATCTAAGGGTTCAAAAAATTTCACTTAAACCGGTAAAATCTGGGCACTGGCCATGACATTAAGATTCCTCAGAAACAAGGTAGCTCACGTAACAAATGTATCCATAAGTCAGTGTGTCTTACAAGAATTCAAGCTGGTGAATATAATCCCTCTGAAACAAATTAGAACCTGGCAACTACCTCCCTGTTTCCATCCTTTGTTTCATCTCAAATGTTATAGAGAGATTAATTCAGGGACAGATCAGTAGTTACCTCACAGAAAACTGCTGTTTGAATTCCAACCTGGCTTCAGAACATCCCACACCACTGACACCGGCTTACTGTATTTGACCGACTACATCAAACGTAAGGAAGATCCGGGGCATGGTCATGCTGGACCTCCATAAGGCGTTTGACACTGTCAGTCATTCAATTATACTGAATAAGGTGACCAGGCGATTCGTTTTGATAACACATTTTGTGAACTGGATGAATCCTATACCTTGCAATGAGGGTAGAGAACAAGTCCTTGTCCCGGTAAAATCATGCTCTTTCGAACAACCATCATTTCGACCGGAGGGTTAGCGACTCACTCCACGGAGGCTAGGGTGAGGGTTAGAGTCGGGTGTCGTAAAGATGACATGTAGTAACAGCGACACGCTCCCCCTTGTCCCTCCCAGTGAACTGTGGGGTCCCCCATAGGGCTGGGTTCGGTAACCGCCGTACCGCCGTATCGCGGTATACCGCGGCCTACCGCGGTGTCAGGGTCCTTACCGCGGTCAAAAAAGACAAAAAATTGGCTATTTTTATTGAGAACGAGCGAGTTTTAAAACGGGGGAGAAGCGAGGACCGCATGCGCTTCATGCCGCTCTGCTCTGGGCCGCGCACCACATGTTTGGAACAATTGGAAGCGTGGCCCGTCACAGTCTCCGACAGAGAGTGAGACACAGTAGACACTGGAGCAGTGCAGTAGCCTCGTAGCCTCAGCAGAGTTAAACTTTCTCCATAATCCACACGACACAACTCACACAAGTATGTTTATACATACCTCGTGGCCGTTTCTTTTTTTATTCATACGCGCGGAGCGCGAGGACTAAAACCGAAAATGAAACCAGCGCTAGTGAGTACTTTTACAGTATAGCGCGTGTGCCCGTCATTGTTCGACTACAACCTTTTCTGTCAAGTCTGGTAACTAAAACCTGTTTACTATGTTTATATCACCACTCAATCAATGCGATTTGAGACGTGAGTTTGCATAATCACAGACCGTACACAATCACTATACCCGTCTCATCTGGTTTGTTTGTTCACATACAGCGTGCAGTGTCTGAAGCCCCAGTAGCCTACCAGTGGCGTCAGTTCAGAAAAAGCTAAGGTATGGCAACATGACAGACACCAGTCATGTTGCCATACCTTAGCAACAGGCACGATGAAAGTACATTTTATTATTTCCCCCTGTAGCCTAGGTATGGCAGGTGCCATACCCAATTGACGCCTCTGTAGCCTACGTTACTATAGTAACCCGACACTGCAAAGATCTACAAGCTCAGAACGCGTTGCGAACGCGACGCGTTGTGAGCTTGTAGATCTGCTACTTTCAAAAGCCAGACCCACTGTGCTGTACGGGGAACTCGAGCAGTCGGGCTTATAGGACCGTGGAGAGACGAATTTTGGGCAGATGATAGGAATATTTTGTCTTATCGCCGAACCTTAATTAATAGATACGGGGGTGCGGTAATTACCGCAAAACCGGCGGTAAATGGGAGGACGGTAACCGCGATAACAAAATGTTGATACCGAGCCACCCCTAGTCCCCCAAGGAAGCATACTAGGGAAGTTACAGTTCCTTCAATACATTAACGAACAAACCGCAGGCAACTTTCATGCAGTTTCTAACTGCGTTTTGGTCTTGTTTGCTGTCGAATCAGCACTCGTAGTCTCGGGCAAGGACAAAATGCAAGTTGAGGAAGTCCTTAGTTCTGCAAAATCTGTGAGGGAGGGAAATCTCTTCTTGCATCCAAGACTGGGGTCGCGTCCCCACGAGCCCCACGGGGGACGGAGGGCCTAAACCTAACCTTAACCCTAACCCTAACCTGAGTAAAACTGATGCTGGCCGCAGGGACGCATCCTCACGTCCCCACGGGAGGACGCTGGTGAAATGTTAACTTCTGTCCCCACGAGTCCCCACCGTGGGGACACGACTCTGGGTCGGGGACGCAAGAAGAGATCGGTGCTGAAATCTGTAGCCTACTTGGCTTTTGTCATTACCTTGGTAAAACAGAATCCATTATTTTTTGTCTAAACATACCCTTATATTAGTCATGTAAATCATTTCAAGGTCAGAGTTGACAATAAGTAATCTCAAGCAAGAGGTTACCTATTTGGGCAAATATCAAAGGGATAGGTATGTAAGGGACAGTGTCCTCATTACCCTCATACCTGTCTAACTACTTCGAGAGACACCCACAGCCACAACATTACAGAGAGCAACCATTGTAACTATTATTATGTATTTCTTGGGGAAAAGGGCAGTGGCAACTAAATTACTATAAAAAATTGGTTTGGGTTTCTGGAAAAAAAATAAGCTGTCTGGCAGCAATTATGAATACTAGCATTTACTAGTGCTAGGCTAGCAAGTGATCTACTTCAAAATGAATAGTAGTTAAAGTAACAAAGTGATGGCAACGTGTTCTATGGAGTCTGTAGTTCTGTTATGTGTTCAAAAATGGCTTTTGGAATATTTTATCTGAATTCATCATCTCAAAATATATTTGGAAGGCAATTGAAATCTCAGAAAAATTAAAATTTGACATGTCATAATTTGATGTGGCTTTTTGGATTGATGCCAATTAAAAATATTTCCACATCTAGGATTTCTTAGAACTTTTAGTATGGGGTCCTGGAGACGTCATAGAAATGGTCTGTGAAGAAAACAATTACTTGGTCAGAAATGTATTCCAATTTTCTGATAATAGTCCCAATTGGCGGACATCTTTTGATGCTAATTTTACATATTTCCGATTCTTCTAAATCCTAACAGTTTTCTAAAAAAAATGAAAAACATATATCAGTGGTTCTCATACTTTGTCACATCAAGGACCTCCAAAATGATATGTCACAAACTCACAACACCCCGTCTTTATATATTTTATAATGCTATTAATCGCCATCTCAGTCAGGATTTAATTCAATATTCTTAGGAATCTGGTAGCACTTTATAATGAAGTACCTCAATAAAGGCTAATTAACAGCTAATAAGGCACTTATTAACAATTAATTAACATTAACAATTAATTCACTCTTATTCAAACGTTATTAAACTGTAATTATAATGAATTAACAACTAATTAAACACTTATAAGATACTTATTAACCTTAATATGTGCTTATACATTAATAAAGCAATAATAAGGGGGGTAGTGTATTTATGAGATACTTAATCGTTATGTGCTTATAAGTTTCTTGTTCTATCTTAATTAATAGTTATAAATGTATTATAATACTATTTAGATTTATAAATGGTTAATAAGACTTAATTAATAATTATTAGTCCCCTTAAGGGAAACTTAATATCCGTTGAGTCCTAATAGTGCATTTATAAACCCTTTACTATGCACTTATTATGAGATCAATTAACACTAACAAATCCTTAATAAAATCTATATTATAACAATATAAACAACAACAAGTCATTAATTAAGCCTTTATTAACACTTTATTATGCAATTTGCAGCCACCTATTCTAAAGTGGGAACACATCGGTTACACCCGCCACTCCAACATGTCTCCTTTCCGACATGTCTCCATTCCGACACAAACCCTATCTCTTTTTTTTTTTCTTTTATAATTTTTATCCCACAATTTTTGTAACCCATTTTTTCACCCAGTGCTAATTGCCTATGTAATCCTGGGCTCTGCTCTCCCTCTGCCGCCTGGGAAGACAACGGACTGACCTCATGCTTCCTTCTATGCATGAGGAGTCCAAGTTGCTTCTTTTCACCTGACAGTGGAGATTTCCCTGGTTTGGACGTAGCGCGTGGAAGGAACAACAAATCCTTAATAAAGCCTTAACACTTTAATTAGGCAATTTATAAACAATGGAGCAGTGTTATTAACATTAAAACTCCTTAATAAAGCATTTATTAACACTTTAATTAAGCATTTTGCAGCCACCTATTCTAAAGTGGGAACACTTCGTATAAACGTTAACAAATCCTTAATAAGGTCCTTATAAACAATCAAGCTATGTGTTATTCACATCAATAAAACCCTAATAAAGCATTTATTAACACTTTAATTAAACATTTTGCAGCCACCTATTCTAAAGTGGGATCACTTCTTATAAACGTTAACAAATACTTAATAAGGTCCTTATAAACAATGGCGATTGTGAATAAAGACTTTATGAAGGATTTGTTAACGTTTATACGATGTGTTCGGGTGTCGCTCTCCATTCCGACAATAGACAGGTTTCTTTTTTACAAACATTGAGACTAAATGTAACATCATGTAATCAATTCCACCAATCCCCAAACCTGTTGTTTTGGGGAGTACCGACCTGCGCGCGCATCTAGTTCTTATCAGTGTTACGTGGACCAGAAACGCATTAATAAGAAGTCAATTTCGGAGTGGCGACACTTCCATAGAAGTTAAGTTTAGGGCAAGGGTTAGAGATAGGGTTCGTGTCGGAATGGAGACATGTCGGAAAGGAGACATGTCGGAGTGGCGGGTGTAACCGATGTGTTCCCACTTTAGCATAGGTGGCTGCAAATTGCCTAATAAAGTGTTAATAAAGGCTTAATTGATGACTTGTTGTTGTTTATACTGCTATAATAAAGATTTTATTAAGGATTTGTTAGTGTTAATTGATCTCATAATAAGTGCATAGTAAAGGGTTTATAAATACACTATTAGGACTCAACGGATATTAAGTTTCCCTTAAGGGGACTAATAATTATTAATTAAGTCTTATTAACCATTTATAAATCTAAATAGTATTATAATACATTTATAACTATTAGTTAAGATAGAACAAGAAACGTATAAGCACATAACGTAATTAATTATAATTAACTCGTTAATTACGGTTTAATAACGTTTGAATAAGAGTTAATTAATTGTTAATAAGTGCCTTATTAGCTGTTAATTAGCCTTTATTGAGGTACTTCATTATAAAGTGCTACCCCATTCGGATCTCATTCAGATCACCATGGCATGTGCACAGGCAAACAAACACAACTTAGACGTCCTTACCTGTCATTGTGAAGACTCCAATCCAAAGGCTGATGTTGCGTCCCCCTAGAATGGTGATGTGAGTCCTGGAGCCCACACATTTTTTCTCCTCCTTTCTGGATTTCTTAGAGGCCCAGATGCCCATTGCCAGGATCAGAGCATAGAAGACCAACAGTGCTACCAACCCACCTATGTCTAGAGCCATTGTCACACTGTAGACAGACAGACAGACAGACAGACAGACAGACACTCAGAAAGACAGACACTTTACTAGTTACCGTACTTTAACACTGCATAATGCCTATCAGATGCGCTACTTTGAAAGGTTCACGAGGGCATACAAAAAAAAAAAAAAGAAAGTCTTAACACAGCACACTCCGTATACCCGCGTGACAGGTAGAAAGCAGCACTGACACTGCGTGTGACTAGGCCTGTCAAAACTATTATTGGTGTGGAGACACCTTTAGGAAAACCTTTTAGACCTTGCATGGCTCCAGTCCATAGACCCGCCCACTCTCTGAGCGGACTGGCTCAGCGCAGAGTATGAAATCACTGGTCAAAATCATCATCATGTTTGCAATGAATCAAATATTAGATAAATCAGTATAGTGTAGACCACATAGGGGGTGAGCCCAACTTGTTTGTGATGGTTTTTGAAAACCTTATACCCATACCTAACACCATGCCAAAATTCAAAAGCTAGTCACAAAGTGCATATTTCTTATGAATTTCTACACATTAAAACCCAGTTTCTAGGCATTTTTAGCTCCCAGCAGCCATTGTGGACGCCATCTAGGAAATGATGCCTTTCTGGTAGTTATTTCTTCCTAAACTTTTATTATGTTGTTTATCATACCCAATAGTAACAGAATCCATTGAGAATTTTCTTTTATCAATGATTTGGGGTTTCAACCATATACTGACCAATCTACTATTGAATTCATTGGAAACCGTCCACTAGGGGGCGAGCCCAACTAGTTTGCGATGGTTTTTGAAAACCTTATACCCATACCTAACACCATGCCAAAATTCAAAAGCTAGTTACTAGGGGTGTAACGATATAGTAACTGTATCGAAATACCGTTTTTAACTTAAAAAATCGAAGTATATCGAAATGAAAACAGCTAAAATCGAATCGTATCGTTTTATTTTGTATCGTATCGAATCGGCAGTGCAAAGAATCGATTGTATCGATACTACCTACTTGTCCATTGTATTTAGCATTTTTAAGAAGAAAAAATAAAGGGAGGGGGTTTAATTACTTTTCCTTTCCATATAGCTACACTGGTCTATCGATAAATGTGTGTAATCTCTGGGTTCATGTCAAGGTGCAGGTTTGTCAATATACGATGTCCATGTATTTGGAAGATAATCACAGTGTTTACTTATTTATATCCATAATAATACATGTTTCCCTTAAAAACCAGCACTATCCACACTTTTCACACAGATCTAATTTCTTTGCTAAATAGTTACTATATCGATTTTAAATCATTGAATCGAATCGTATCGTAATGCCATGAATGAACCAATATCGTCCATGTATCGTATCTTCAACCATGTATCGTGATATGTATCAAATCGCTATTAAAATGTATTGTTACACCCCTACTAGTTAAGTGCCGTATCATCCTGTATCATCACCGACACGTACCTTTCCACATTCTTTCCAGTGCAGAGCTTGATAGTGGCGTGTTTGGTGTACAAGCAATTTATCACATTGAGGGTGAGGTAAACGGCTGCTACAAATTTGTAAGCAATAGTAACATTGGAATATATAGTTATATCTGCTTGTGATTATTTCCACGCTAGGTCATTTTCATCGAGGTGTCCCTATGAGGCACATGTTAAAAGTACATCCAGAAAGAAGCTTTTTGTGGGTAAGTTCATTATTAACTTGGAAACCTATAGGCAATTTACAAACAGACATTAAAAGCACTTGATCAAAAAGCCTAACTGTTACCACCATTGCGATATAGTTAATAATATAATTGTATTATTTTTGATAGCTTTAAAAATGTTGCAGATGCTTGTCTAATTTTTAAGGTTCTTTATGGGCTTGCACCTCCACCATTGAAACAGTTCATACAGTGAAGGGAAAGTGTAAAAGAGAACACATTACAACACACTGGGGAATGCCAGAGATCAATATTGCAGCACGTTGTGAGCTTTAGATCTGATATTTTCAAATAGCCAAAGTATAGGGTTCAAGTGGTTATTGTAGTGGAGTAAAAAGTACAATATTTGTCTCTGAGATGATCTTTATTAAAGATTGGAAATACTCCAGTAAAGTATAAATACCTAAAAATTTTAAAATCTTACTTAAGTACAGTACTTGAGTAAGTACTTGGTTACTTTACATCAGTGGTGGCTACTTTCACTACTTCTTAGACATTTATTACTTTGGTCTGATTTTAATTGTGAAAATCTTAACTTTTTGGGGAATGTTTTTTGAAAATGTTTTGAAATAAGAATAATTAAAAAACTAAATGTAGGAGACCAAAATTAAAGGGACCCATAAACGGGTCCCGACCCAGTGGAACCAGTGCTTTACATCACTGCTACCCAGGGCATAATTAAACACATAAGTAGGTCTACTAAATAAACATGTTATTATCTGCACTGTGTACAGATTTCTGTCATTGTGTGTGTGTGTGTGTGTGTGTGTGTGTGTGTGTGTGTGTGTGTGTGTGTGTGTGTGTGTGTGTGTGTGTGTGTGTGTGTGTGTGTGTGTGTGCGCGCGTGCGCGCGTGCGTGTGTGCGGCCAACCACACAATACATGAAAGAAAAATCAAAGAAATTCCATAAATTAGAAAACAAAATAATGTTTAAGAAGTAATGAAAAAAGACGATCTACAAGCTCGCAACGTGTCGCACAGTGACGAGTTGTGTGGCATGTAAAACCGCAAATGATGCCACTCTTATTTTAGAAAAGATGGAAGAAAACATATCAAATGTACTGGACACAAACCAACCGGAGGTCAAGATCCAGACTGGACTGAGCAGCATACAGATGTCAGACAACTCCAAAGAGGCTGCAAAGAAGGTACAGAGCATATACGCACTATATACATGCTAGACTGGCTGACACATGTCTCCTGACTCGAACCCCATACAAAATAAAAAATACAATTTCTGGTGGTAATTGAAGATGCAACGCATGTGAGCTTGTAGATCGGCTATTTTCAAATGGACGAAATGTATACTGAGCTTAAGTGGTTTTGAGGTGTGTGTTTTGTAACAAAATCTACAAAGTAACTACTAAAGTTATTTAGTCAAATTATTTTAGTGGAGTAAAAGTACCATAATTGCCTCTGTTATGTAATGGAGTAGAAGTAAAAGTATTGGAAATTGGAAACAATCAAGTACTTAACTCTCCTACTGCCAGATCATTTATTTATTTATTGGGTCTGGCGCCATCAAAAAGCGGCTTACCTTTGCGACGTTATAGTAGATAGACAGACAGACATTTATTTATTTATTTTTATTTTTTTTGGTTGTGCAATAGTGCACTTTGGTCTGCCAGGCAGCAGAGGGCGGCGTCATGCGAGAATGAATGTGAATTGTCCTGCTATGTGTTGCCGTACATTCAGAGCAGTCACTGGCTACAGAGCCTCCGGGCCAGAGGAAATCAACAAGGAAGTGAATTGTTCTCCGTTGATCTAACGCATAATGGATTTTTTACACCATCACAGCGGAAAATGTGTTTACAGTAAACGGCCGCGCGACCCCTCATCAGCTTACAGTCATCAGACGAACGAACCGAACGAGCGCCGTATTGGCATCGAGGTTCTGTAAAAAATGGGGCGAGCGTTATCGTTCGAAGCGTGGGGAGAGTTAAAGGACAACTTTAGTTTTTTACAACAAGGGTTCATATTTTAGATAGTAATTAAAGAATATAAAAGATTAGTGTTAAGATTATTTCATTTACTTCTTTCTATTGTTTTAGAGATTCTTATTTCAGTGGTTGGGGGCATGCGTACAAGTGGCTAAATATGTAATTTTACACAGAATAAGCCCATTCCCAAGATACAACGCAACCTTTCATGGTTGGATGTGACTTATGGGGGCTAGAAGTGTTACTGCAAATAGCAATAAAGAAACTGCTGGCTTATTGTGTCTAAAAATACACATTTAGCCACTTGTACGCATTCCCCCATGCGTACGCATGCCCCACATTTTAGCACGGTAAACACGATAAACCAATAGAACGAAGCAAATGAAAACATTTTAACACTCACTTTTTCTTTTCTCTAATTACAATCTAAAATATGAACCTTTAAAATTATGAAGCTTTTTTTTTGAGCGGAAGCTACGGTGCGCTGGTACAGGGGCTGCGCCGCGACACAGCGTGTCATGTATGCCTTGTTTGTTTTTTGTTTTTTGTCCGTGTGCCTAAGTTATGTTGTGAGTCATTACATGTAGGGGTGTGTAAGATGAGGGCCGTTGAAATCGCTCAGCTGATCCTGTGGATAAACTTCTGTGGATTATGCCTGACTGTGGAGCTTCGGAAACTACGCAACAGCGACACAAACAGCTGGCGTGGAGAGGCGTCCAGGCTCAGTGATGTGTACAGCTACAGCCGAGAGGAACTGCTGGCACTACGACCAGAGCCAAAAACAACGACCGCAAGCCACGTCCACCTACCACTGTTGAATAACATCCCTGCGGAGTTGATCCGAAAGCGGAGGAGGAAACGAGGGAAGAAGGGGGGCAAAGAGAGTCGCCTCAGGAGAAGGTCGACTCGCCCTCCACTTCCCTTTATCGTTCTGGCAAACGTACGAGCCATTCACAACAAAATCGGCACGATACGGACCTATGCAAGGTACAGTCATGACTTTCGTGCGGCATCGCTGTTTTGTTTCACTGAAACCTTAAAGCCATCAAAACCAGACTCACTGTATGAAGGGCCAGGAAGGGCTGCACAAGCAGCGAAAACCATTGCTGACTGTGTGCATGGACTCCAGCTGCAGTACCCAGAAGCACCAGCAATCGTGCTGGGAGACCTTAACCAGTGTTAATTAGACACTGTGCTGCCGGGGTTCGAACAATACGCCAAGGACGCGACGAGGAAAAATAATATTTTGGATAAGTGTTATGTAAACATTCCTAATGCTAATGTAGCCAAGGTTGGGCCACCTATATCGACCTCTGATCACAATGTTGTGTGTTTGAATCCAGTCTATAAGTCAAAGCTAAAGAGAGGAAAGCCTGAGAAGAAAGTAGTTAGGACATGGACTCATGAAAGCAAGGAAGAACTCAAAGCATGCCTGGACTGCACGGATTGGGACACTTTTAAGAACGGTTCATTAGATGAAATCACCACTGTTACAAATTATTATATTATTTTTTGTGTCCAGTTGGTTGTCCCCACAAGGGAGATAAACGTCTACCCAAATGATAAATCATACGTGACCAAAGAGAAAGAATTGATAAATGAAAGGAAAACAGCCTTCACAAACAAAGATTTTGGGGCATTGAAATTAGCTGATAAAAAGATTAAAATCAAAATGAGGCAAGCAAAATTGGCACATAGAGAGCGTTTGGAGGATGCATTTAATGCCAATAATCACCAAAAGGTGTGGGACACTGTGAAATCCATGACAGGGATGTCATCCCCCACAAAACATATTGTGGCAGGTAATGAGCTTGGCTTTGCCAATGACCTAAATACATTCTTTGCTAGATACGAATCATTGGACAACTCCTCAAAGTGCACTGATGTACTGAAGGCTGTAACACCTGCCCCCTCAGACCGAATTACCATCACGGAAGAGGATGTAAGGAAAGTGTTTCAGTGTACTAACACGAGGAAAGCTAATGGGCCGGACGAGTGCAGAGCTTTTCTTCTCAAAAATGTTGCATCTGAGTTGGCTCCAGTGTGGCAACCAATATTTCAAACCTCTGTAGACACACACACAATTCCTCACATACATAAAAACCACTGCCCAAAATCCAATGTCCAAAAGAACATAAGGATTATAGACCCATAGCTCTCACTTCAGTGATTATGAAATCACTTGAAAGATTACTCTTGCAACATCTTGTTAATATGACCAAAGACAAATTCGATCCCTGCCAGTTTGCATACAAGAAAGGTTGCAGTACAGAGGATGCGGTTGTCACACTGGTCCACTTAATTACAAAACACCTAGATCAGTCTAATAAGAATCATGCAAGGGTGCTGTTCTTAGACTTTTCTTCAGCTTTCAACACAATACAGTCTGATATACTAGTGTCAAAGATGGTGCAGTTGGAACTGAATCCATACTTAATACACTGGTATGCTGCCTTTCTCACCAACAGGGTACAGAGGGTGAAAGTGAACGGAACCCTCTCCTCAGCAGTAACCACTAATGTTGCGTAAGCTCAGCTATACTTTTCACCCTTTATACTGACAGCTGTCGTACTGAGGAATGTCTGTCTGAATGTCGTACTTGTCACATATTAGGTGTTGTGCCTCTTGGGCACCCGTCGTGCAACTTTCAGTAGATCAGTTGTTACCATGTGAATGCTATGATGTATGCTACGCTGCTGTGGAATAAGTAAACTCACTGAACTATAAAGTCGTTGTCAAGCCTCGTCAATATACTACATGGTGTCAGAAGTTAAGACGGGAGAAGGAGGAGCGAGATGGCACAGTTCCAGCCACCGCCAAATTTGAGTTTACAAGGAAACCTCGCAGAGAACTGGAGAAGCTGGATACAGCGTTATGAGCTCTTCAGTGTCGCCAGTGGAGTCGATGAGAAATCCGAAAGAGTGCAGTGCGCTAGTTTCTACACGTCGCGGGAGAAGAGGCGATTAAAGTGTCCAATACGTTCGTCTTCGCCGACGAGGAAGAAGACAAAATAGCCGTGCTGAAGAAGAAGTTTAAGGACTATTGTGAGCCAAGGAAAAACTTAACGTATATACGGCACATCTTCACTAGAGCACAGAAGCAGTCGGAGCCCATTGATTCTTACGTGACGGATTTAAAGCACAAGGCAAAGGACTGCGAGTTTGGAGATCTGCACGATTCACTGGTACGTGACCGAATTGCGTGTGGCATTACTAATGATCAAATGAGAGGCAGACTGTTAAGAGAATCAGATTTGTCACTAGAAAAGGCCATTGATATTTGCAGGGCAAGTGAATTAACTACAACTCAAGTCAAAGCACTGACAGAAGAAGTGGAAATGCATGCTGTGAAAACTGTCAGAAAAAAAGACTTTAGAGTGAAACCAAGTACAGAACAGAGTGGTTCTGAATGCAATAGATGTGGTTTCAAACATGGAACAAATAAATGTCCTGCAATTGGCCAAGTGTGTAATAAATGCCACAAGAAAAATCACTTTGCCAAGAGGTGTAGATCACAGAGTCAGACACAGAATCAGCAGCCATATAGAAAGAGAATGCATGCAGTAGAGCAAAGTGAAAATGCTGATATGTTTATTGGCACACTCAGTAAGGAGCATGACAAGCACATTGGTGTGATGGAGTCATCTGAAACTGAGGGAGGAAAATGGATGGAAAGCCTAAAAATAAATTCAAAAGTTGTGACTTTTAAACTGGACACAGGCGCAGACTGTAATGCAATGTCAGTGAAAACCTTCAATGCACTGGAGGTCAGAGGCCGACTCCAGGCGAGTAAGAGCAAACTTGTTGCTTTCTTTGGGCAGAAAATAGCACCGCTGGGCAAGAGAGCTCTAACCTGTGAATATAAAGGCCAGAAGCACAACATTGAGTTTGAAATCACACAAGAAAATGTACCAGCTATACTGGGGGGAGCCACGTGTGAAATTAGGCTTGGTGAAGAGGATGCATGAACTTGCAAAGGAAGATGACATTCTCAAAGAGTATGAGGAGTTATTCAGTGGACTGGGTTGCATACCTGGTCAGCACCATATTCAGAATGACCGCACTGTCACACCTGTCGTGCACGCTCCCAGGAGGATTCCGGTGGCACTTAGAGACAGAGTGGTGGAGGAGTTACACCGCATGGTGAAAATGGGTGTCATAACAAGGCAGACAGAGCCAACAGAGTGGTTACTGTGGTCACCCCTAAGAAAATCCGTATTTGCATGGATCCAAAAGACTTGAATGAAGCTGTTAAACGGGAGCACTATCCATTACTGACTGTTGAGGAAGTAGTTTCCTGTATGCCAAACGCTAAGTATTTCTCAGTACTAGACGCAAATAAAGGGTTTTGGCAAATCAAATTGGATGAAGAGAGTTCAAAGCTCTGCACCTTTAATACCCCAATTGGACGGTACCGTTTCCTGCGGTTACCGGTTGGCATCTGTTCGGCACCCGAGGTGTTCCAGAGGGCCATCGCACAGATGATCGAGGGGCTTGAAGGAGTTGTGAATATCATTGATGACATGCTTGTGTGGGGAGACTCTGTGGAGGAGCATGATCACAGGCTGAGATTGCTTTTGGAGAGAGCAAAAGAAAATAACTTGAAGCTCAACAGAGAGAAGTGCACAATCAGGACAACGGAAATAAAATACATTGGACACAAGCTCAGTGCCAGTGGACTGAAACCGGATGAGGAAAAAATCAGAGCAGTGACACAGCTTCCACCGCCACAGGATAAACAGGAATTAATGAGGTTCAATGGCATGATCCAGTATCTCGCAAAGTTTATTCCTAACCTGTCAGAAATCAGTGCTCCTTTAAGAAAGCTGCTTGAAGGTGGCACCGAGTGGCACTGGGAGGAACCACAGCAGAGGAGTTTTGACTGAGCAACTCAAACAGCTGGTCACTAATGCTCCAACGTTAAAGTTCTATGATGTGAACAAACCAGTGACTCTGTCAGTAGACGCCAGCTCAGAAGGCATCGGAGCAGTCCTACTGCAGGAGGGACAGCCAGTAGCGTATGCGTCACGGGCACTCAGTGACTGTCAGCGCTGTTATGCGCAAATCGAAAAAGAGCTACTCGCCATTGTCTATGGATGTGAGAAGTTTCACCAGTACGGTTATGGGAAGGTCATTCAAGTTAAGAGTGACCATAAGCCGTTGGAGAGCATCTTTAAAAAGCCCTTACATCAAGCTCCAATGAGGCTACAGAGGATGCTGCTGAGGCTGCAAAGATACAGCCTTAAAGTCAACTATCGTCCAGGCAAGGAGCTTCATATAGCAGACGCACTGAGCCGTGCGTTCCTTAATGAGCAGAAAGAGGAGCTGCTGGAGAAAGATTTGGAAGTGAATTCAATCACACTTCAGCTACCTGTGTCAGAGGAGAAACTGCACAAGTTCAGAACTGCATCGGCAGGCGACCCCGAAATGCAGTTACTGAAAGACATTACACTAAGGGGATGGCCCAAGGAACGGAGTGCAGTACCAAAAACAATGCAGCCTTATTGGACCTTTAGGGATGAAATCACTCACACATCAGGACTGATGTTTAAAGGGGCCAAGCTCATTGTTCCAACTCAAATGAGACAGGAGATGCTGAACAAGATACACGAGTCACATCTAGGAATTGTGAAGTGTAAAGAAAGAGCCAGAGACATTCTGTATTGGCCACACATGTCTTCACAAATTGAGGAAATGGTGTCTCAGTGTGCCACGTGCAATGAGAACCATAACAGCAACCCGAGAGAGCCCCTGCTCTCACACCCCCTACCTCACAGGCCGTGGGAGAAAGTAGGGACTGATCTTTTTCATTTCAGAGGATCTGAGTTTCTACTGTGTGTGGATTATTTCTCTAAGTTCCCAGAAATCGTAAAGCTAAAGAATACCACCAGTAACAGTGTCATAGTAGCACTGAAATCGATCTTCTCTAGGCAAGGTATTTGTGATTTGTTGATTTCTGATAATGCTCCTCAGTATGCTAGTGCTGAGTTTAGAGACTTTGCAAACAAGTGGGAATTCACACACCTCACTTCCAGTCCTGGTTATGCCCAGTCTAATGGTCAAGCAGAAAGGGCAATACAGAGGGTAAAACACTTGCTGAAAAAAGCAGAGGACAGCAATGGTGATCCCTACATTTCACTATTGGAATATCGCAACACACCGCTGGAGGGTGTAGGATTATCACCAGCACAGCTGCTAATGGGGAGGCGGCTAAAAGGAAAATTGCCAACTTCAACCATACTGCTTACTCCAGAGGGGTCTGACCAGGTACACAGCAAGCTACGAGAAAAACAGGATAAGCACAAACTGTACTTCGACAGGCAAACCAAGAACCTGTCTGAGTTGCAAGCAGGTGACAAGGTCAGGATGCAGAGGGGAAAGTCCTGGCAGCCAGCTGTGGTTCTGCAGAGACATGAGCTGCCTAGATCCTTCATTATCCGTACACCTGATGGGAGACAGTACAGGAGAAACCGCAAACATCTGAGACCAACGAGTGAGGAAACTTTTCCTGCTACTATCGAACGTGACATTGGTCAGGAGGACAGTGATCTGAACACAGGCTCTGGGACAAAAGACTGTGACACAAGTGTCAGACCTGCAACACCACCACCAAGTTCACCTGAGCACGCAGTTGTTACAGTCCCAACAGCAACAACTGTTGAACAACCTGGACTCTCGTATCACACCAGGTCTGGTCGGCAAAGTAAACCACCTGTTCGATATGGTTATTAATGAGTGTGTGTAAAAGAAAAAAAAAGAGAGAAATGTATTTAAAAAAAAAGTGTGTAAAAAAAAGATTTGTAAAAAAAAGAAAAAAGAAAAAAAGAAAAGAAATGTAATGAAAAGAAATCTATAAAAAGGGGGATGTCACATATTAGGTGTTGTGCCTCTTGGGCACCCGTAGCTACAGTTCCACTTAACGGTACTGTCGTGCAACTTTCAGTAGATCAGTTGTTACCATGTGAATGCTATGATGTATGCTACGCTGCTGTGGAATAAGTAAACTCACTGAACTATAAAGTCGTTGTCAAGCCTCGTCAATATACTACAGTACTGACAAACCAGACCAACACATTCTAAAGTACTCTGATGATACAGTTTTAATTTCACTCTTAGATAGTTCCAGTGATCCTGGACTGCACCAACTCAGAGTGAATAAGGTGGTTGAATGGAGTGATAACAACGCTCTCATCATTAACACAAAAAAGACAGAAGGGATTGTTTTTGGTGCACCACCAGATATACACAGATCTCCCATTACTATTCATGGTGAACAGATCAACCAGATATGTTCGTATACATACCTCGGAGTAGTAATAGACCATCTTTTGTCATGGAAAGATCAGATTGAATCTGTGTGTAAGAAAACAAAGCAAAGAATCTACTTCCTTCGCCGTTTAAGATCATTTGGCGCTAGTAGACAGATTCTTCTTATGTTTTTCACGTCTGTCATTATGAGTGTTCTTCAGTACTGTAGTACCACCTGGTATGGATGCTTGTCTGTAGCCCTTAAGTCACAACTGCTGCAACAACTGAGCATTTGTTCAAAGATAGTTGGACAACCACTTCAGAGGCTATATACGACTACGTATGATAACAGCATTCTAAGGTTGGCAAGAAATATTACCTCTAATAGTAGCCATGTGTTGCATAGAGAATATAGGTTGCTGCCTTCAGGAAGGAGATACAGTGTTCCTGCATACAATAAGGTCAGACTAAAAAGGTCCTTTATCCATCAGTCGACATTAAGGCTTAATCAGGAGTTTGGCCATAGGTAGGCTTAGCGGTGGACACTGCTCTTGTCTATATTATCCTTATGTATGTAAACCTGTCTTGTTTTTGTTACCTGTGTCAAATGTTTGTATATTATGTTTTGCATACATGGCTGCTGTGTCGCAAGACAAATTTCAGTGTGAACTGACAATAAAGTACTATATCATATCATATATCATAACCCTTGTTGTAAAAAAACAAAGTTGTCCTTTAAGTACAGACTTAAAGTGATCCCTGACTAATACGACAAATATGCCTTAATACATTATAATTGTCCTCTATAATTACAATGTAAAATTAAAAACACCTTAAATATTTGATTTCTTCTAGAAATAGCTAATCTTTCACTCAATAGGGGAAATGCCTGTCGCAAGTTGATGATGTCATAAATGTAATTTGTGATCTATCCCTATGGAATTTATGGAATGCATGTGCAAATAAAAACAAACGTAATACTTCCTATGGTTAATATGAGCATCAAATCAATATTTCAAATGTGTTTGTGGTTTATTTTGCACGTGCATGCCATAAATTAGACCACACATAACATTTATGACATCATCAACTTGCGACAGGCATTTCCCCTATTGACTGAAAGATTAGCTATTTCTAGAAGAAATAAAATATTTGAGATGTTTTTAATTTTACATTGTAGTTATAGAGGACAATTATAATGTACTAGAAGCTCGGCCGCCCGAACTGGCCAACTCGGGAACAATGTAAATAGGGGATGAATGCCCCGCCCTTTAATGCAAACCCCATTATACCTGTTGTCAAAGGATCTGTTTTGACCATCTGTTTGCGTGTGTCCATTTCTGCCCATATATGGGGATATCTAACTGTCTACGTCCATTTTATGTCCATATATGGAGATCTCTGTAGGACCCGTTTTGACCATCTGTTTGCCTGTGTCCATTTATGCCCATATATGGAGTTATCTGTCTGTCTGCGTCCATTTTATGCCCATATATGGAGATCTCTGTAGGACCTGTATTGACCATCTGTTTGCCTGTGTCCATTTATGCTCATATATGGAGATATCTGTATCTGTCTGTCTGCGTCCCTTTATGCCCATTATGGAGATCTCTGTATCTGTCTGTGCCTCCGACTGTGTTGTCTGTGTCCCTTTATGCCCATTATGGAGATCTCTGTATCTGTCTGTGCCTCCGACTGTGTTGCAGACACAGTGCTGGTTCCCCCTTTAATGCAAACCCCATTATACCTGTTGTCATAGGACCCGTTTTGACCATCTGTTTGCCTGTGTCCATTTATGGCCATATATGGAGATATCTGTATCTGTCTTTTTGCGTCCATTTTATGCCCATATATGGAGATCGCCCTGGCCAACTCGGGAACAATGTAAATAGGGGATGAATGCCCCGTCCATATATGGAGATCTCTGTAGGACCCGTTTTGACCATCTGTTTGCCTGTGTCCATTTATGCCCATATATGGAGTTATCTGTCTGTCTGCGTCCATTTTATGCCGATATATGGAGAGCTCTGTAGGACCTGTATTGACCATCTGTTTGCCTGTGTCCATTTATGCTCAAATATGGAGATATCTGTATCTGTCTGTCTGCATCCATTTCATGCCCATTTGAGGCCGGGCACTGCACTACCTGCTGCGGCGGGGAACGCATGTGCCGAATTTGAAATAGGGAATGAATGCCCCACCCTTTAATGCAAACCCCATTATACCTGTTGTCATAAGAGCCGTTTTGACCATATGTTTGCCTGTGTCCTTTTATGCCCATGACTCATGTGGCGTACGTGATGTCAGAGCCTTTTATGAGGTGATGTCACAATGAGTCAGCGCTTGCGCCGATTTCCTCCGGAACAGCCTGATGTCAACAATCAGCCCGCATAAGGAGATTCCGAACGTTTCGCGCCGGTTAGGGAAAACCGCGCGTCGGGTCAGGTCGAGGCCCGGCACTGCACTCCGTGCCACGGCGGGGAACGCGCGTGCCGAATCTGAAGCCGGTGGGACGAACGGTTCTCGAGATACGCGGATTACAGACACGCAGAGACTTCTCACATTTATAGATAGATTATGGCATATTTGTCGTATTAGCCAGGGATCACTTTAAGTAAATGTACTTTGTTAGTTACTTTACACCACTGGCGGTTGCAAAACTCAAACCCTGGAATATTAATGAACTGGAGGCCATTGTACATGTCGAGTGGACTAAGATTCCTCAGGAATTTTGCCAGAAGCTGCAGGTGTCTGGCTCTGCATCATGTTTTTGTAGCAGGTGCTCTACTAAGTGCTAAATATGCATTTTGTCACCTTCTCAAACTAATAGCCATGTTTTGGGGAAAATTGTAATCGCATATCTCCTGATTGAAAAGGATAATGCTGTTCCCTTGCCTTTTAACTTCTTAACTGCCAGGGGCCACAAGAGGCCGCTAGAGTGCCAGACATTTCCCCACAGGGCTTCACTATAACATCCGGGTATTCAGGCAGAACTGCCTTGGGTTTTCACTGCAATGAGTGTTATGAACGTGAACCGGAGGAAGGGAGCTAACAGTTAGCTATCGTCCTTTTTTTTTTTTTTTTGAAGACCGATCTGAGGCTATTTAGCCGCAAAAAAAAATTTTTCGCTGCCCTAGGAACACAGTTCAGAGAAAAAGGTCTCTAAAGATTTGACAATGTATTGGATTAGGCGGCGCGATGCAGCGGCGTTACCCGATTACGGGCCCATGGAAAGAGCTCGCGGTTTTCGGGGTGGAATCAAAATTTAGACGGGGGCTTCGTCGAGGCCTCCGATTATTTAATTCCTTTTATTAAAGAAACCGGAATTGTTCGGTTTTGGTACCTCGGATACGTCGCGCAAAAATAGAGTTTTTTTGCGGGGGCTCTAAACTTTATTCTAAACCATTTTCAATGGAATAAATCGCCGCAACATGTAGAATGGCTCGTTGGAAAGCGATGTACGAGCCAGGACCACCCACATCTCTACTAGCAGCTCAGGGTAAAATAGCAAAAAAGAATATTGGATTGGATTGAAAAAAAGAACCGAAATTCTTCGGTTTGGGCACTTCAATGGCCTATCTCCCTAGTGTGACTTAGGCCAAAGTAGGCAATTATTTTGGCCTAAGTCACATTGGTTTTGTGACTTAGGCCAAAAAAAGGTCTAAGTCTGAAGTAAGTCAGTAAATAATTTGGCCTAAGTCAGGTTCTTATGTTATAAACGTTTTGGTGAAATACTTGTCCAACCTTTTCTTCCATCTTTCTTTCCTTTCTTTTCTTTTTTTTTTTTTGCCACGCTACTCGAGAGTTTTAGTGGCACGCACTTGGGCAATATGTCATATCATGTGCTTGCATTTTGCTAAAAGATACGTTGTTTTTGAGATAAATTATTAGTGAATACATTTTCCCCGTTGACTTGAATGGGAAAATGCAATAACGGCAACCACACTTGCAATTTACCAGAATTGCATCTTTCTAGTTTTGTTTTGGATACGTTTTGAAAAATGTCCTGAAAAACTTAAAAAAAATGATCTGGCCATTAGTTTAAGAAGGTGACAATGTTTGAATAATGTTTAGACTGTCTGCAGCAGTCATCGAACGTGGCATTTGTGTAATATTGTGTGAGCTATTTAAATAGTTCTTGTTTGATGTGTTTATTGCAAACAGCTGACAGTATGTGATGTCAATAAGCTATGCCTGACCACTGGTGTGTATCCTAGAAGCGGAACGGTGCAGTAAATCTGTGGGCGGCAGCCATCATTTCTACAATTGGCTCATCATTACTCAGCGGTTATGACATCACAGTCGTCGCCAGCTCAGCTAAGGTGAGCCTCTTTCTTCTATTATTCTTTCCTGCATGGATTCGATACCTACGTAGTTGGTTTGAAACACAATCATGGGGTTGTAGCCAGGTACTGGTACGGTACCTACCATTAGCTCAGCACTCCATGTGCAAGGCTCAACCCAAACCCTCCATTTAATTTTGGTCAGTGCATGTGCACAACGGCAGGCTATGGGTAATGTAGTAGCAGCCACAGCCCTACATAGCCAAGATGGACGGTGGGTGGGTGGAAATGTGGGTATGAAGAACTTCTGTGATGACTTGTAGATGTCTTATACAGTATGTAAAATTGTAAATGGTGCATTACATTAATAATAATACACTAATTGTGCATTACATTCAACCATTCACACACACACTCAGGCACGCACGCACGCACGCACGCACGCACGCACGCACGCACACACACACACACACACACACACACACACACTCATTCATACACTGATGGCATAGGAAACCATGCAAGGCACCAACATGCACATCAGAAGCAAGCAATTAGGGGTTCAACATATTTAATTGCTCAAGGACACTTCAAACATTAACTCTGGGGGGACTGGGGGAGCCCAGGATCGAACTGGGAACATTCCAAGCGGCCACTCCACCTCTGAGCCACTGCCGTTGTTGATTTGATTTGGTCGGCCACTGTTTTCTCTGGTTGCAGTTCATACATGCGTTCTATAACACCACCTGGATAGAACGTTATGGAGAGCCCATTGATGCTGACACTACAACCATCATCTGGTCCATAACCATCTCTATATACTGTATCGGAGGTGGCACTGGAAGTATCATTGGCTCTCTTCTAGTCAAACACCTTGGAAGGTACTGCACATGACCCATTAATGCTCACTATACGGTGAACCAGTGTTGATTTTGATGACAAATTTGTGAATACCCTGCAAGACCCACTGTCGCCTTTTGGATACATTTATATTTTATAAAAAAAATTGTTAAATAATTTGTTTTCCTGTTCTTCACCTAAACATCACCATTGGATCCTATTGTTTAGTATTACAATGCCATTGGCATATATTATATATTTGCATATATATACCCCTCACAGAGGCTGAAAATCTCACTTTTTCACTGAAGCTATTCCTCACAAAAACATAAGTAAAATGACTGTAATAAGAACATGCAAACTCCACACAGAAAGGCCCTATCGCCAACCCCACGTAGGGTATGAGCGATAGGGCCTAAACATGGAGATGTGGAGAACACTATATATGGAGATAGTCCAGTCCATCATGTCATATGGGACTACCGTCATAGACAGTAGCCATTGTTAGGCCGGAGTCAATGGCTGTCTGTCTGTCTGACTGTCTGTACAGGAAGTGATGTCACATGACATACTTTTTATGCCCATATATGAGTCATTCTGTACCACATCTCCATGTTTAGGCCAAACAGGTTCGCTCCATTTCTCCATGTATAGGTCCAAATGACCAACGTCGAGCTTGACAAGGAGGATACCGCACATTGTACCTCATCCACCATTTCCTCTCTCTCCTTTTGGTATCTTTATCCTCCTCCTCCTTTTTTTCTTTTTTATTCTTCTCTTTTTTTCACAGCCGCCCCCATATTTACTTAAGAAAATATATATTAAATTCTAAGAACGTTTCGAGTACCAGTTTGATACAAGAGCGAATAAGCGCTACACTTCTGGAATCCTGTGCGTCGACTTAAAGTCGGATCCAGGCCTAATAACTTTATCTAGCCGCCCCCGTTGCCACCTCCTTTTCTTTTCTGAGACACATTTTACCTCATCCACCCTTTCTTCTCTCTCCTTTTGGTATCTTTATCCTCCTCCTCCTTTTTTTGTCTTTCTTAGTATTGTGTATCCTTCTCTTTTGGCTACTGTCTATGACGGTAGTCCCATATGACATGATGGACTGGACTATCTCCATATATAGTGTTATCCACATTTCGTGTAGCCGCCCCGTACAGGAAGTGATGTCACAACTTCCTTGCTTTATCTTCCCACAGGGTGAATGTTATCTCTTTACCACTGTCGTCCATTAGCTGGAAGTGTCTTTTGCAGATCTTGACGCCCTTTTTAGTTGTCATTTCTGACACTGGTTCAACACTCTTGCAAATTCCAATCACGTCAATAAGGCTGTTTGGGTCTTTCTTCTCTATCTCACTGATGGGTACGAAGGTATTGATCTTTGTGCTGCTAACACAGAGCACGACATTGCTGTTGCGGGTCAGTGTAATCTCGTACTCGTTCACGCTGGCATTGTTTGGATAGGATAAAGATACCAAAAGGAGAGAGAATAAAGGGTGGATGAGGTACAATGTGTCTCAGTCCATTGAGTTGGCCTAACAATGGCTACTGTCTATGACGGTAGTCCCATATGACATGATGGAATGGCCACCTCCTTTTCTTTTCTGAGACACATTGTACCTCATCCACCCTTTTGGTATCTTTATCCTCCTTCTCCTTTTTTTGTCTTTCTTAGTCTTGTGTATCCTTCTCTTTTGGCTACTGTCTGACGGTAGTCCCATATGACAGGTAGTCCCATATATAGTGTTATCCACATTTTGTGTAGCCGCCCCGTACAGGAAGTGATGTCACAACTCGCTGACATCACACTGACATCACAGAGGTTACGGAAGGACACTCAAGCGACACGGTTCTTCAGAGTATATGCGACCTTCGGTCGCAATCAGATTGGGTAACTATGACGTCGATGACATCTGACATCATACATTTAATCCCTTTTATGCCCAGACATGGAGATCCCTGTCTGTAGAACCACCCACACAGATATAACCTGTCTTGGCTATCTGTAATAATAATAACCAGTAAGACTCCCTAATCGGGAGATAAGCCAAAAGTGTGTTTTACCAATTATCAAGACATACGGGCAGTTGACAGTTTGCCATGGTTACTCATTGAAGTTGAATCTCCATATATGGAGATAACCTACGCATCACACTAAGTCTGACCTCACCAGCCCATATTTGGGCATGAGCAACTTATGTCTCCATATATGGAGATATGATGACATCACACAGTCCTCAGCTGATGATGTGGCGTGATGTCATACAATACACAAACGAGCCCTACAGTATAAAGGGGCAATTCTTGCCAGGAAAGAAGCATTTCTTCGACTCAGACCTTATCGCCAGGGTTGGCTTATAGCAGCTGTCGGTAGGACCATATATGGATTCTGTTAGTGTGGATCTCCTAACAGGGCATCATCTGGGATACAATCCCTTTTATGCCCATATATGGAGATCCCTAACATAATCCCTTTCATGCCCATATATGGCGATCCCTAACAGAATCCCTTTTATGCCCATATATGGAGATCCCTAACAGCATCCCTTTTATGCCCATATATGGAGATCACTAACAGCTAACAGAATCCCTTTTATGCCCATATATGGAGATCCCTAACAGAATCCCTTTTATGCCCATATATGGAGATCCCTAACAGAATCCCTTTTATGCCCATATATGGAGATCCCTAACAGAATCCCTTTTATGCCCATATATGGAGATCCCTAACAGAATCCCTTTTATGCCCAGTTGGTTGCTAGGGTAAAAAAACATGGTTGCTATGGTAAACAGTTGGTTGCTAGGGTAAACAGTTGGTTGCTAGGGTAAAACCATGGTTGCTAAGGTGGTTGCTAACGTACACTAACAGACCAGCAACAACAGACTGTTGCCACAGCAACGTACACAAAGGTTTGTGTACACATGTGGTGTGATGTCATACTGAAGATATATGACATCACGCCGTACACAAACAAAGGTGTGACGTGTGACGTGTGACGGACGGACGGACGGACGGCCGGGGTGGAGGTTTTGGTAGTAAACTGCTCCCTAACGGTCGCAACCAGTAAGACTCCCTAATCGCTTATCTCCACAAATAGGCCAAAAGTTTGTTTTACCAATTATCAAGACATACGGGCAGTTGACAGTTTGCCATGGTTACTCATTGAAGTTGAATCTCCATATATGGAGATAACCTACGCATCACACTAAGTCTGACCTCACCAGCCCATATTTGGGCATGAGCAACTTATGTCTCCATATATGGAGATATGATGACCTCACACAGTCCTCAGCCGATGATGTGGCGTGATGTCATACAATACACAAACGAGCCCTACAGTATAAAGGGGCAATTCTTGCCAGGAAAGAAGCATTTCTTCGACTCAGACCTTATCGCCAGAGTTGGCTTATAGCAGCTGTCGGTAGGACCATATATGGATTCTGTTAGTGTGGATCTCCTAACAGGGCATCATCTGGGATACAATCCCTTTTATGCCCATATATGGAGATCCCTAACAGAATCCCTTTCATGCCCATATATGGAGATCCCTAACAGAATCCCTTTTATGCCCATATATGGAGATCCCTAACATGAATCCCTTTTATGCCCATATATGGAGATCCCTAACAGAATCCCTTTTATGCCCATATATGGAGATTCCTAACAGAATCCCTTTTATGCCCATATATGGAGATCCCTAACAGAATCCCTTGTATGCCCATATATGGAGATCCCTAACAGAATCCCTTTTATGCCCATATATGGAGATCCCTAACAGAATCCCTTTTATGCCCATATATTATGGAGAAATCCCTGCTCTGAGTAGCTGACATCAGTGTGATGTCACCTGTTTATGCCCATATATGGAGATCCCTGCTCTGCGTATCTGGTTGCTATGGTAAAAAGTTGGTTGCTAGGGTAAAAAAACATGGTTGCTATGGTAAACAGTTGGTTGCTAGGGTAAACAGTTGGTTGCTAGGGTAAAACCATGGTTGCTAAGGTGGTTGCTAACGTACACTAACAGACCAGCAACAACAGACTGTTGCCACAGCAACGTACACAAAGTTTTGTGTACACATGTGGTGTGATGTCATACTGATGCAGAGATATGAGCAGGGCAAAGGTGTGACGTGTGACGTGTGACGGACGGACGGACGGACGGACGGACGGACGGCCGGTGGAGGTTTTCATAGTAAACTGCTCCCTGACGGTCGCAATAATAATAACTTGAATTTATATAGCGCCTTTCAAAAACCCAAGGCGCTTAACAAAACAGAAACAATCACATTATTGTCCAAAAGCCAGAGTAAATAAGTGTCTCTTCAATGCGGACTTGAAAGAGTCCAATGTTGGCAGCTGGCGAATCACCAAGGGGAGGGAGTTCCAGAGGGTTGGGGCTGCCACACTGAAGGCTCTGTCCCCAAGGGTCCGCTTTTTGCTGGGAGGGACGGTGAGGAGCCCCCGGTCAGCAGATCTTAGAGTAGTCCTCCAGGAGGTCTGACAGGTACTGTGGGGCTAGGGCATGGAGGGCTTTGTAGGTGAGGAGGAGCAGTTTGTAGGTGATGCGGAACTTGACCGGAAGCTAGTGAAGGTGTTTGAGGGTGGGGGTGATGTGCTGCCAGCGTCTGGTACGGGTGAGCACTCTGGCAGCGGAGTTCTGAACATACTGGAGTCTGTCCAGGGCTGTGTTGGGGAGACCGAACAAGACACTGTTGCAGTAGTCCAGACGGGAGGAGATGAATGAGTGAATGAGTGTCTCTGCAACAGAGTCTGTGAGTGATGGCCGGAGTCTGGAGATGTTTTTCAGGTGGAAGAATGCAGATCTGGTAACGGATTTGATGTGGGATTGGTAGGAGAGAGTAGAGTCCAGGATGACACCCAGGTTGCGAACCTCGGTGGATGGAGAGATGGAGCAGCCGTCCAACCTTCTGAAGCTGCGCCTTGGGACCAATAACCATGAGCTCTGTTTTCTTGCTGTTGAGTTTGAGTAGATTAGTGGTCATCCAGGTTTTTATTGCATGCAGGCAGTTGACAATGGACTGTGGAGGGAGCAGCATCTGTCTTGGCAATTTAATTAAAACTCTATTTTTCTGCTGGCATGTGACTTTTTTTGTGGGACATTATATTTTGTTTCATACACAGCACATGTACATTCCCAAAAAAAGAGTAATTGAAAGTAATTTGATTACTTTTGAAATTTTACTGTAATTTAGCAAATTACATTTCTTCAGGGGTAATCATGTAATTGGATCAAATTACTGCCATGGCAAATTACATGTAATTCTACAATTTACGCTTTCAAAGTAATTGACCCAACTGGTTTGACGGACATACCCTCTCGATAGGATCGTCCGGGAGTATATGTGTGTAGCTCTGTTGTCGCGCAGCTAAGGCGATGACAAACCCATAGGGGAATATATTTCGAGAAGAAGGACAAGTAACAATAATTACTAGCCCTGACTACCATCTGTCACCAACACTTCTCCTAATGCTTGTTGATAACAATGTGTTTCAACCTGCCAAAGTAACCAAATTTCTGTAGATAGGCTATTTATATACTGTAGATATAGCTTTAAGTCGACTAAATATCAGAAGGTTTTAGTTGACTAAATCTACAGTTGATTTAGTTGACTAAAAGTTCATTTTGGGGGCCGTGATGGCATAGAAATGGCATGATTTTCACTTAGCTGAATGCCGGAAATGGCCGATTTAAAGTAATCTGCTATCTTCAGAGAGCAGCACCCGAGCACAACCAAGAACCAAACATAAAATGCGTCTTTCAGTTCTACTGGACACTCTTCTCCACTAGTCCCATTTTAGTTTAATTCCGTTTTTGTCAGTGACAAAAAAGTAGTACACAGACATTTTTCGTTATGCAGTCGACGAAATCAACACTGCGGTGAACATCTTTCTCTGTCTCTCTCTTGATTCATTTCTAATACCATGTGTTTTTGTTTCCCTTTCTATGCAGGAAAGACACCTTGTTAGTAAATAATTGCTTCACTCTTGCAGCTGTTCTGTTTACGGGTGTGTCTGAGAGAGCCGGTTCTTTTGAGACGCTCATTATTGGTCGTTTTATCTCAGGGCTAGCGGCAGGTGAGTAGCCTATACTGTATACCACTACTTGATACACTACTTGGTACATGATAGCTTACCTTTAGCATGTGACCAACTTGCTTAGGGAATGTGCATTTAATACTTAAGGTTGGTGTAGTCCATAGTCCATAGTGCATTTAATACTTAAGGTTGGTGTAGTCCATATTTGACTATCAAATATTTATTTGATAGTCAGGCGGGACCATGACTTAATTTTTTTATTTGTTGAATTTTGTATTTAAAAAAATGTTTTCTTTTGTTATTTTTCATACGTGTTTAGGGATGCGGAGATATACCGGTACGGATCGTAATCACGATACAAACGTGCGCGATACGAGTGAATCGGTTCATTCAGTGTGGATCGGTACAATTGACTGCTGGAATCGTGATGTATCGTATCGTGAGTGTCTGGATCGGTAAACTCCACGGTTGGATCGGTTTTTGCATATAGTATTTCATTCTATCCTGTGTTTCCGAGGCGCATTGAATGCCCCATCAGCCCTCCCCCCAAAAAAGTAGCGACTCGACAGACATGCGTCTTCCACCCCGACCCGACCTACTGCAGATACAGACAGGCAGCACCCGTGAGCCCACTGGTTAAAAATGCAAGATTAGTACCACGTTTAGCTAAGCTTTATAACATCCCTGTCCAATGTTCGCTGATGTGATCCGTTGTTGTGTCACTGGACTGGAGTACTCTGCGTGATATTATGATCCACATTCCAATCCACACCCGTTTGTTCTTCTTGTCGAGTCTTCGACGGAATTGATTCTGCACTTTAACTACGGTTACACCCCGCCATTCCGAAACACCGCCATTCCGAACATTGACTTCTAACCCTAACCCTACCCCTAACCCTAATCCTAACCCTAACCCTTACCCTAACCCTAACCCTAACCCTAACCCTAACTAACCCTAACCCTACCCCTAACCCTACCCCTAACCCTAACCCTAACCCTAACCCTAGTCAATGTTCGGAATGGCGGTGTTTCGGAATGGCGGTCTGACACCTTAACTACACACACCACGTATGAACTACAACAACGATACTGGGCGTACAGCTAGCGATTAAAACAAAGTATTTGACACTGCTGTTTCACAATTTGTTACTGTTGCTGCAGCACACTCTTCTGCTGCTGCAGTTCCCTCTGCAAAGAGAGGAGGCTGGAGCCTGATTTATACTTGGCAGCTCGACGGTGTCGCTTACACACCTAAATAGCAGACCTACAAGCTCACTCAAATATCTACGTTTTAAAACATTTTGGCTTGAAATGGCAAAATCCTAGATTATATTCATACAATATAATAATAATACAGGTCAAGGATCCTTAACTGAGAAGAGAGAGATCAAGCAGGGACCCCCACTGTAAGCTATTTTAGACTACTGTAGGCTATTATATAAAACTGTTGCAGATTAAAACTAATACATAGCTATGTTGTGTTTATTTGTTCACACATTATCTTTTCTATTAATATGATGGATTTATGTTATTAATTATAATCCATGAATTATTATCTCTTAAACTCTCAATAAGTGTTAATGTATTGCCTAATGTTCCCCTATGGTTGCTACTTGCAAGGGTTCAATTGGTTACTGTAAAAACTAACTATTAATATTTGGCCGCCTCACATAACTCTGAGGACCCTTGGGGTCCCTGACCACCTGTTGAGGATGCTATATAATTGCGACCGAAGGTCGCATATACTCTGAAGAATCGTGTCGCTTGAGTGTCCTTCCTTCCTTCCTTCCTTCCTTCCGTATCCTCGTGACCGTCCTTCCGTATCCTCTGTGATGTCAGTGTGATGTCAGCGAGTTGTGACATCACTTCCTGTACAGGGCGGCTACACGAAATGTGGATAACACTATATATGGAGATAGTCCAGTCCATCATGTCATATGGGACTACCGTCATAGAAAGTAGCCATTGTTAGGCCGGAGTCATTGGCTGTCTAAACATGGAGATGTGGATAACACTATATATGGAGATAGTCTAGTCCAATATGTCATATGGGACTACCGTCATAGACAGTAGCCATTGTTAATCCGGAGTCAATGGCTGACTGTCTGTACAGGAAGTGATGTCACATGACATACTTTTTATGCCCATATATGAGTCCTAACATGGAGATGTGGATAACACTATATATGGAGATAGTCTAGTCCAATATGTCATATGGAACTACCGTCATAGACACAGCCATTGACTCCGGCCTAACAATGGCTACTGTCTATGACGGTAGTCCCATTATGACATGATGGACTGGACTATCTCCATATATAGTGTTCTCCACATTTCCATGTTTAGGCCCCATCGCTCACACCCTCGATGGGGTTGGCGATAGGGCCTTTCTGTGTGGAGTTTGCATGTTTCCCCGTGTCTCCTAGGGTTGATACCCTCACAAAAACATGAACAAACTCCCCCCAGAATGATAACAACTAGAATCGTCAGAGAAACACTGTGGTTGGCTAGATAGTCAAGAATTGGCGCGACCTCGCCCTTTAGGGCGAGGTCGCATGTCACCCTGAGGTGTCTTACTAATAATGATATACCATCCATTATATCATTTTAGAGAGAGGTCAGTCAGTCAGTCAGTCAGTCAGTCACAAATGCATTTCCACCTTTATCTCTTCAGCAACTGATCCCAATTTTCACATGGCGCATTGGCCATTAGCATTATACAGAGGCTGACGGAGCCCGATTTCCATTTTCACCAAATTCAAGCTATTTCTTAGCGTTTTTATACCACTTCTGTTCAACTCAACTTCAGCCTGTTGTCAGGGCAACGGTCCGTTCCTCCAGGCCATGGGATCTGTAACCCCACACCCACCAATCTCACAGTTAGGAATGTTGCAGTGTCTCTCTCTCTCTCTCTCTCTCTCTCTCTCTCTCTCTCTCTCTCTCTCTCTCATGTGCTTTGCCTGCATGCGCGGGTCACTCATGCACCGGGTGCATTTGATGTGTGTCTTATCTTCCGACGGGTATGGCAAAATTATGTAGAGCAAGCGCATACATCCTCATACTTCTATTCACCTAATTTAGCTGTTAAATTATTTGTATCCATCAAAAAATATACACTCCTCCATGGGCTGCTCCTTACATTATGATGCCCCCACATATTCTCACGCACGCACCAGTTACAGTTACTTTCTCCATAACCCACACTCTGCACATATATTGGAGCACATATCTTCAAACGGGTAAGGTCTAGTAGTATTAATCAAACAATTCTACCAGCCAGCAAGGAGTGTTCTCCCAGATTTCAATAAGTTGGGTTGTTAGACAGAGCCTACTAGTACTACAGTGAAACAATACATTGTTTGGAAATTAAATGTAATGCATTTTTAGATTTTTTTCGGGGGGGACATTTACATGGGCTTTAAAATAAATCCTTTGCATTGTGTTGAATCGCATGTCAAAACTTATTTTTAATGAATTTTTGAAATCTTAGAATTGTAATAACATCAGCATCAGGAAGTCAATCCCCAAATATGTTTCACATTTAGTGAATTCATAAGCCGCTTTCCAATCCGAGGGATTCACACTTTGAAGTGCGCATTTCAAGGGCTATGACGTCACTGGTCACAGATCTACAAGCTCACAATGCGTCGCAACGCAACGCATTGTGGGCTTGTAGATTGCTATTTGGCGCGGCCCAGTGACATCATAGCCCTTCAAATGCGCACTTCAAAGTGCGAACCCTTCGGATTGGAATTCAGCTAATATCTCAGATCCACTGTCCCACGTCCCTCCATATTAGGAATTATTTGTTGCTTTTATATTGCACAGCATCTTTGATATTTGCGGTTTAATGTCATGTATTGTTGTTGCTGTTGCTATTTCTGTTGTTGTTGTTGTTGTTGTTGTTGTTGTTGATGATGATGATGATGATGATGATGATGATGATGATGATGATGATTTGATTTAAAATTCGTAATTATGCATTTCAGGTATTGCACGACATGCCGTAATGATGTACCTGACTGAGATTTCTCCCAAACACATCCGGGGTTCTGTTTGTTCCACACATGCCATCATCCTTGATTTCGGCATACTGCTTGGACAGGTGCTGGGTCTTCCAGAGGTTCTCGGGCAGGTCAGTGTTGTGAACTTGTGAGGGATTGGACACTCTAGCCGGGGATCCAGTCCCTCAAAATGGGAGAGGACCTGTGATGTTCTGCCACACTTTTTATTTCTGTTTTATCTATTAGTTTGGTCATTAAGGTCCACAGAATGAGAGGCCTGCTCTGCCGGAAACACAAAAAACATCCCTTGGGCTAGAAAACGGACCAACAAAAGTGTAAAAAGTGATGAGTCATCACTTTTCACAGCGATGAGTTTCTGGTTGGCCCACAGTGATGAGTTTCTCTTTCTGTGCACCTTTTTGTAGAAAATCTTCCTCCTAGTTAGGGATGGGTATCGTTCAACTTTGAATCGATACGATACCTTTTTCGATACCTGGGAATCGATACGATACCCTTTTCGATACCACTTTTCGATACTTTTTATTTATTATTATAATTCTTATTTGCCTTTTCTATGGGCTATTTTACACACCAAAATAGGTTATTAAGCCAGTTATTCAGCCATTTTCATGTCAAGTAGGCCTAGTAGAGTAGTTGATGTGACTACTATTACTGTTATGGCTGCTATTGTATAATTCATTCTATTGTTTGTCTACAATAGAATATACACATACTTTTTACAGATAGGCTATAGATACTGTTGAAGTTTTATTATTATTATTGTTCAAAAGTATCGAACCGAGGTATCGTTCGTTTTTACGTGAACCGATACTCGATAGTATCGACGTCATGGATCGATACCATTAAAAGTATCGCAGACGATACCCATCCCTACTCCTAGTATAATCATAATAACTGATTATCATGTTTTAGGGAGGTAACAAAAAGATGGCACACCATCTTTAAAATTAACTGAACATTTTGGATTTTTCTTTTTTCATTTACAATTTTTACTGTACCGAAACCGTGAGCCAAACAACGAGATACGAACTGAACCGTGGGCTGACTAAACCGTTGCACCCCTAGTGGCTGCGTGTCACATGCTTATTGTAGAGATTGCTGGCTTGTCAGAGGTTAGTTGAGGTCAGGACGAGATCAAGTTCTACCAGTTCTACCTTATCAATCACAAATTACTTTTTGGTACGGTAGCTTCGACAGTTTTTGTTTCTTTCCACTGTGGTGATATCTTGATGAGAAATCTTCTATCATGATGAGAAAGTCTTAGACCTTGCAGAGTTGTGATGCAAGATATGTGAACAATGGAAATAGAAAGGTCGTACTGTACGTGACATACATGACCAGTGATTAGATCATGATATAGGGCAGCATGGCATGATTTAAAGGATTGCAGTGTCACAACTACTTTCATGCAATGGCTCTTAACTTTAATCAGAGGTCTGATGGTGAATGTGGACCCCAGGCTGTGGTCAGTGGTTTCCACTGACTAAGATTATGGAGTGTTACAGCATATTGTTATTTTTGGACACTTTCAAACACTCTGAAGGGTTTACTTGTCCAGTTCTGCCCTCCTTTGCTTTTGTAGCAAATAGATCCTTCTGAACAGATCTGTTTTTGATCTTTTCCTGGACAATTTTTCACTGTGGTCTCATTGACTTCAGTTGTTTCATTGTCTGACCACACCATATGAATCCATTGTCCAAATAATAGGTTTCTCCAACAAAGGATTAAACACACATTTTGCTATTTTCAGGGAATTACGATTATTATTATCAAATATTACTTCTAGCTGTCTTGTTCTCATCTGATGCAATCATGTGCAGTACCATGTAGAGTACCACACATCTCCTGCAACATATTAATGAGCAAGTCATCCCAACACAATTAGGGACTACTACTCAACAAAGAAAATATTTATATAGATTATATTTTTCTTTGAATAGACATAAACAAAATGGCCACAGACATAGACAAGTCTTGCCACGGACACATTTGTCCGTGTACAGAGATTTTGATGACCTCTGTACAGTACATTGTGTCAATGGGAGGGGAATACACAGTTAAGAGATACTTGGTCATTAACTTGTGTATAAACTAAAACTTAAGCTAACTCAGCTAAGATGAGTTTCTTAAGACATTTGAATTTAAATGATGCAACAATGTAAATGATCAGAAAGTGTTACACTACACTTCCTGTAGGCCTAATAACCCTATTCACCCTGAACTGTCAAACCCCCCCTCTGTTTTATCTATTAGTTTGGTCATTAAGGTCCACAGAATGAGAGGCCTGCTCTGCCGGAAACATCGCAAAAAAAAGTTATGGACATTTGTATATTCACTGTCCCATTGACTCCACTACACAGGAAAGGAAATATATTATAAAAAAGAAAAAACCTGCTTTAAGTAGCATGTGAGGGGTAAAACTGGAGGGTTTTCATTGCAAGCATTTGTTTTGCACAAAAAACATCCCTTGGGCTAGAAAACGGACCAACAAAAGTGTAAAAAGTGATGAGTCATCACTTTTCACAGCGATGAGTTTCTGGTTGGCCCACAGTGATGAGTTTCTCTTTCTGTGCACCTTTTTGTAGAAAATCTTCCTCCTAGTATAATCATAATAACTGATTATCATGTTTTAGGGAGGTAACAAAAAGATGGCACACCATCTTTAAAATTAACTGAACATTTTGGATTTTTCTTTTTTCATTTACAATTTTTACTGTACCGAAACCGTGAGCCAAACAACGAGATACGAACTGAACCGTGGGCTGACTAAACCGTTGCACCCCTAGTGGCTGCGTGTCACATGCTTATTGTAGAGATTGCTGGCTTGTCAGAGGTTAGTTGAGGTCAGGACGAGATCAAGTTCTACCAGTTCTACCTTATCAATCACAAATTACTTTTTGGTACGGTAGCTTCGACAGTTTTTGTTTCTTTCCACTGTGGTGATATCTTGATGAGAAATCTTCTATCATGATGAGAAAGTCTTAGACCTTGCAGAGTTGTGATGCAAGATATGTGAACAATGGAAATAGAAAGGTCGTACTGTACGTGACATACATGACCAGTGATTAGATCATGATATAGGGCAGCATGGCATGATTTAAAGGATTGCAGTGTCACAACTACTTTCATGCAATGGCTCTTAACTTTAATCAGAGGTCTGATGGTGAATGTGGACCCCAGGCTGTGGTCAGTGGTTTCCACTGACTAAGATTATGGAGTGTTACAGCATATTGTTATTTTTGGACACTTTCAAACACTCTGAAGGGTTTACTTGTCCAGTTCTGCCCTCCTTTGCTTTTGTAGCAAATAGATCCTTCTGAACAGATCTGTTTTTGATCTTTTCCTGGACAATTTTTCACTGTGGTCTCATTGACTTTAGTTGTTTCATTGTCTGACCACACCATATAATCCATTGTCCAAATAATAGGTTTCTCCAACAAAGGATTAAACACACATTTTGCTATTTTCAGGGAATTACGATTATTATTATCAAATATTACTTCTAGCTGTCTTGTTCTCATCTGATGCAATCATGTGCAGTACCATGTAGAGTACCACACATCTCCTGCAACATATTAATGAGCAAGTCATCCCAACACAATTAGGGACTACTACTCAACAAAGAAAATATTTATATAGATTATATTTTTCTTTGAATAGACATAAACAAAATGGCCACAGACATAGACAAGTCTTGCCACGGACACATTTGTCCATGTACAGACATTTTGATGACCTCTGTACAGTACATTGTGTCAATGGGAGGGGAATACACAGTTAAGAGATACTTGGTCATTAACTTGTGTATAAACTAAAACTTAAGCTAACTCAGCTAAGATGAGTTTCTTAAGACATTTGAATTTAAATGATGCAACAATGTAAATGATCAGAAAGTGTTACACTACACTTCCTGTAGGCCTAATAACCCTATTCACCCTGAACTGTCAAACCCCCCCTCTGTTTTATCTATTAGTTTGGTCATTAAGGTCCACAGAATGAGAGGCCTGCTCTGCCGGAAACATCGCAAAAAAAAGTTATGGACATTTGTATATTCACTGTCCCATTGACTCCACTACACAGGAAAGGAAATATATTATAAAAAAGAAAAAACCTGCTTTAAGTAGCATGTGAGGGGTAAAACTGGAGGGTTTTCATTGCAAGCATTTGTTTTGCACAAAAAACATCCCTTGGGCTAGAAAACGGACCAACAAAAGTGTAAAAAGTGATGAGTCATCACTTTTCACAGCGATGAGTTTCTGGTTGGCCCACAGTGATGAGTTTCTCTTTCTGTGCACCTTTTTGTAGAAAATCTTCCTCCTAGTATAATCATAATAACTGATTATCATGTTTTAGGGAGGTAACAAAAAGATGGCACACCATCTTTAAAATTAACTGAACATTTTGGATTTTTCTTTTTTCATTTACAATTTTTACTGTACCGAAACCGTGAGCCAAACAACGAGATACGAACTGAACCGTGGGCTGACTAAACCGTTGCACCCCTAGTGGCTGCGTGTCACATGCTTATTGTAGAGATTGCTGGCTTGTCAGAGGTTAGTTGAGGTCAGGACGAGATCAAGTTCTACCAGTTCTACCTTATCAATCACAAATTACTTTTTGGTACGGTAGCTTCGACAGTTTTTGTTTCTTTCCACTGTGGTGATATCTTGATGAGAAATCTTCTATCATGATGAGAAAGTCTTAGACCTTGCAGAGTTGTGATGCAAGATATGTGAACAATGGAAATAGAAAGGTCGTACTGTACGTGACATACATGACCAGTGATTAGATCATGATATAGGGCATGCAGGGGCGGGCATTTGCTTTACGCAGACTACGCAACTGCGTAGAGGTTAGGGTCCCCCTGCTGGGCTCATTATTCTGAGCATTTAGGGACAAAAAGTAAGTCTCTAGCCCATTCCTGTCAAAAGTTATGATTTTTTAAAGAATTGACCAACTGCTCACTGGAGTCAATAGATTTCACACAGAGACCAGCTGGCGACAATTGAGTTGATTGATTGGAATGTTAAGTGATCAGCTCTCTCTCTTGTCTCTCTATGAATTTCCTGCACATACGTGCAATATCCAAACTGTACTCAAAGATTACACATATTAGGCTTGAAAATTAATGATGTTAAGAAAATACATTATTTTATCTAAATTTTGAAAAATAATTAAAAAGAAATTGTAAAAATATAAATTTTAAAGTATTATTATTCACTGATATTCCCTTATTGTTATTAAAATATTTATTGTCCTGCATCAAATATGTCCTGTATAAAAATATACATATAGGCCTACTCAATATACCTTTGATTACCTTACTTACCTTACTGTACTCTTCTTAAATTAATCAAATAGATCCAAAATGATTGTGGTTAGGTATTTAAAACCAACCATAATGACAACAAATAGGCTTCCTCTGCCTCTGCTCTTCATTGTCTTGTCAAGTTCATTGTCTTGTCATGCTAAATCATCACTTTTTCAGAATTGGAGGGAGGCATTTTTAATTCCTGCGCTTCGCGCGCGCGCATACTGTTTTTCGTGCATACCTATTTTTCACACACGCTCATGGGGGGGCCTCTTTTACTACCTTTGTGGGGACTCTGGGGAGCCCCCAGTTTATAAAAACCGCCCCTGAGGGCATGGCATGATTTAAAGGATTGCAGTGTCACAACTACTTTCATGCAATGGCTCTTAACTTTAATCAGAGGTCTGATGGTGAATGTGGACCCCAGGCTGTGGTCAGTGGTTTCCACTGACTAAGATTATGGAGTGTTACAGCATATTGTTATTTTTGGACACTTTCAAACACTCTGAAGGGTTTACTTGTCCAGTTCTGCCCTCCTTTGCTTTTGTAGCAAATAGATCCTTCTGAACAGATCTGTTTTTGATCTTTTCCTGGACAATCTTTCACTGTGGTCTCATTGACTTTAGTTGTTTCATTGTCTGACCACACCATATGAATCCATTGTCCAAATAATAGGTTTCTCCAACAAAGGATTAAACACACATTTTGCTATTTTCAGGGAATTACGATTATTATTATCAAATATTACTTCTAGCTGTCTTGTTCTCATCTGATGCAATCATGTGCAGTACCATGTAGAGTACCACACATCTCCTGCAACATATTAATGAGCAAGTCATCCCAACACAATTAGGGACTACTACTGAACAAAGAAAATATTTATATAGATTATATTTTTCTTTGAATAGACATAAACAAAATGGCCACAGACATAGACAAGTCTTGCCACGGACACATTTGTCCGTGTACAGACATTTTGATGACCTCTGTACAGTACATTGTGTCAATGGGAGGGGAATACACAGTTAAGAGATACTTGGTCATTAACTTGTGTATAAACTAAAACTTAAGCTAACTCAGCTAAGATGAGTTTCTTAAGACATTTGAATTTAAATGATGCAACAATGTAAATGATCAGAAAGTGTTACACTACACTTCCTATAGGCCTAATAACCCTATTCACCCTGAACTGTCAAACCCCCCCCCCCCCCCCCCACCCCCCCCCACCCCACACACACACACCCGAGGACATCTGAAAATCTTTGTGTGTGCGCTTCACGTGCGCATTAGTCCCTTTCCATGGCTACACTATTTTGAAGATGAATCTGCTAAAACAAGTTGCAGACAATTATGCATATAATAACTGCATTTAAGGTTAAAATCTGAACACTTGGGGGTGGAAGTAGCCATCCCGTGATGATGACCCAAATGATCTATTACTTATATTACTTGTTGCTTATTTAAGTTTCAGACTGAAGTGAGAGTTATGCACATGTAACAGAGGAAGATGCCATATGCCAAGAGCCAATACTTACAAATAGTTTATAAATGTTTTTTTAAACCATAGTTTTAATGACTTGTTAATAATTTACAAAGTTAATGCAAGCAAACAGTTTGTTCATGATTAGTTCTTGTCTACAAACTGTTTATAAATGCTTATGAACGTTGTATAACAGGTCATTATTATAACTGCTACCTTATTTAATTTTATTCCATTTTGTTTGTTAGGAGTCCAGGTGGATCTACCTGTATGTTTTCCCCTTACTTCCGGCTTTTCTGCAGATGTTCTTCCTTCCCATCTTTCCTGAAAGCCCTCAATATCTGCTGATTGAAAAGAATGATGAGGCTGCAGCTGAGAAAGGTATGTTTCCGCTTGTTCAGACTGTAAGCATTTGAAAATTGTAGGAGGCAACAGTCTGGCTAGAGAGAATTGATTGATTGATTGATTGATTGATTGATTGATTGATTGATTGATTGATTGACAAATTACCTTACCTTCGGTAAGGCATTTGTTTGACCCTTTCTTTGAGGTGACTCTGGGTTGAACGTGATCTTTGGCGCTGCCTCTGGTGTTGTAATTGTGGACATCCTTGACGTTTTTGAAGTATTTTGCCAGGTACATGGGTATCTTAGTGGTTCAAAATCCAGTAGACTCCTGGGAAATCCAGGAGAGTTGACAAGCCTGTAGTGTATCTTGTACTCCAGGCCCATTGCAAGTTGCTGTACTCTGTCATCTACTCTGAGCCACCCCACTCTTAACTGGTGAGTAGCGGTGAGGTTAGTCTGATAAGGAAGGTTAAATACTTACTGTTTGTACGGTAGGTGCATTATAGCTTCTTAAAGGACACATTTTTTTTACAAGTGTTCTTTTATTGGCTTGTAATGATAAAAATTTAAAGATGAGTGTTAAAAGGTGCCACTCACCTCTGCAAACATTTATTGCTTTCAATTGTTTTTTTGTTTGTTTTTTTAACTGGGGGTGGGGGCATTTGGGTAATAAGAAACAAATGTTTATGCCTTTGTTTTATATTTGTAATGTGTTGTTGCTCCTGTAATGTAACACTGTTTGGAGTTAAAGAACTGCTTTGGGGATTCATTTAAGAACTTTACAGCTCCCTACACAACTTCTCCAAAAGGACCAAAATGGAAACAAGCCTATGGGCTTTCTTGTGTTTTTTATCCTTTTTAATTTATTTTCAATGAACAAATCAATAAATCAAATAATCAACATATTTTTTACCTGGATTTTGTGGCTATTCTTCCTGTACGTGTGTGTGTGTGTGTGTGTGTGTGTGTGTGTGTGTGTGTGTGTGTGTGTGTGTGTGTGTGTGTGGGTGTGGCAGCGCTCCAGACGTTCCTAGGGAAGGAGGACGTGTCTGAGGAGTTGGAGGAGATCAAGGCTGTGAAGCAAGGCCAGATAGACATCAAGAATGTCTCTGTCCACAAGATCCTCAGAAACACCAACATTCGCTGGCAGTTGATCGTCACCTGCGTGCTCTCCCTGTCCCTCATGCTCAGTGGAATAAACGCTGTATGGTAACATTGTTGTGTTAATCATATTTCTGTCACTGTCAGGAATAAACCTAGTAAAATCCATATTTTAGTCAATTCAATTCTTTGATTTTCGCCTAACGGCATAGAAGAGGGATGCCAGGTTTAAATTAGTTAAAGGGATAGTACTGTACATCCCCCAAAATATTTCATTTTTTCTCAGATCGATTATTAACCACAAGGAGCCTTGAATTTATGGTTTTGTTTTTTGTCGCATTAAGCCAATCATTTGAGGAGGCTATTTGTGTCTCCATAGGGAACAAGGCAAAGCAGGGTCTTTGAGTCTCTATAGGGAACCACTGCTGGTCATCAAATTACTGGCTAATGCGACAATAACAAAATAAATATCCATGAATTCAAGTCTCCATGGGGTGAGTATCGATAGGAAAAATATATCATTTTGGGGGTGAACTATCCCTTTAACACCAGCTTGTGACTATAATACCTACCTTGAATCTATTGGGACTATTTGATAATTTGTCTATTTAAAATTGTGATTTTTCATTTCATTAACATTTTTGAAATACAACATGGTTTCTTCCCGACAGAGACAAATTGTCACCGTTATCATTTAAGTATTAATGTGCATATAAACGTTTTCTGTCTTTTTCTTGTCTTTACAGCTGTATTACTACTCAGGCAGGCTGTTAACTAATCTGGGCATTGATGTTGAACTGATACCCTACATCACCCTTAGCTTAGGTTCTGTAGAGCTTCTAGCTACACTGATTGTTGTAAGTACCACAATAACGTGATTTTATTTAATGAATACATCTGTTGTTTTCCCCAATATTTGGGTCATCATCATTAAGGTAATAAAACGGCTAATCCGGAATTCTCCTTTAAAGATCATGCTAGCGTCACTTCATGTGATTGTCTTCACAGCTTTGGGTGCATATCAAAAACTTTATTTTTAGATTTTGCATTTATTTACGGTACGTTTTCTCCACTTCTTTTTTTTTGTGACCGGGACTTGCTTGTATACATTAGTAAGTGTTGGCTTAACATCATTTTGTGGATAATAATACGTTGTGGCAATAGTGCAGAAGTCCAATAACAAAGAAAGCACCACTCGGGTTCAGATCAGTCAAGTGTGAAATCAGGCATTACGACGCATCAAAGCCTGCCAAAATATATTTCAATCAACAAAATCAACTGTAGATTTTAGTCAACTAAAATCTCATGATATTTGGTCGACTAAAACTAGACTAACTGGAATTTCATTCAAAAGACTTCAGAATTTGCTGTCAAAATCAACACTGCCACCACGGAGGTTGAGGGTTCGAATCAACCGCGGTGCAACCAGCGATGAAGCCTGCCAGGGGTGATATTTGTCACTGCATGTACTCCTACGGGCTGGGCTGTGCTGGGCTGGGCTGGGGGGGGAGTGTTGGGCGGGAGGAGTAGGACGAAGGCTCTATGTCCTCCCAGTGGGGATATACCGTAACTGCAGAGACAATATTCTTTTTCAATAACGTTTTTCAGTTATTTTTAATAATTCTTTGTGGAAATGAAGAAAGAAATACAATAAATAATTATTAAAAATAAATGAAAATAAGTTATCGAAAAAGACGGCCTGCTCACGTAGTAGGAAGGTAGTATGATTCACCAGAAAAAATAATGGGTGTTTTTAATGAATCTATCATGGTTAAAATGGAGTTTGAAGTTACAATGGGTGTGTATGGGGAGAAGCCCTGGAAGAGGAAGGCCTGATAACATTTACATCAAATATCTAAATATTGAATCAAGCAAATTAAAAACTGTTCAGGGTGCTCATAAAAACCTGATTAGACGATAAAATGACCAAAAGTCGGCTAACAAGCACTTCCGGTCCTGGCGTCCCGCCCTTCACAATAAACGTTCATCAATACAACAATAGTTCATATAATACAACCACAATAAATAAGTCCATAATGTAAAAAATTGGGGTCATATATCTTAATACAAATAATAATTGTAAAAAAGGAAACATCCATTGATGCTGACAACTCTTCACTTGATAGTATTACAGAGAATGCTTTGAGGTTTGTCTTTAATCCTGTTATCTGTCTCTGCTCAGGGGGCGGTGATTGAACTTACCGGGAGAAGAATCTTCCTCATCGTGGGATATGGTGGAATGGCTGGGGTCTATATTCTGTTAACGTTGACGCTCTCTTTCCAAGTACGCAATTCATTTTCATTATTCATATTTTTTTTCTTTCGTTCTTAGTACTTTCCACATTCACCATCAGACCTCTGATTAAAGTTAGGAGCCATTGCATGAAAGTAGTTGTGACACTGCAATCCTTTAAATCATGCCATGCCCTTTATAATGATCTAATCCCTGGTCAGGTATGTCACGTACAGTACATGACCTTTCTATTTCCATTGTTCTCATATCTTGCATCACAACTCTGCAAGGTCTAAGACTTTCTCATCATGATAGAAGATTTCTCATCAAGTGGAAAGAAACAACAACTGTCAAAGCTACCGTACCAAAAAACTTGTTTTGGATTGATAAGGTAGAACTGGTAGAACTTGATCTCGTCCTGACCTCAACTAACCTCTGACAAGCCAGCAATAAGCATATGACACGCAGCCACTAGGGGTGCAACGGTTTAGTCAGCCCACGGTTCAGTTCGTATCTCGTTGTTTGGCTCACGGTTTCGGTACAGTAAAATTTGAAAATGAAAAAAGAAAAAATCCAAAATGTTCAGTTAATTTTAAAGATGGTGTGCCATCATTTTGTTATTGTTACCCCCCTAAAACATGATAATCAGTTATTATGATTATACAAGGAGGAAGATTTTCTCTAAAAAAGTGTACAGAAAGAGTTAAAATTATGTTTTTATGTGTCCACACCCAAAAAATAAATAAGAAATTTGGTTCATTCGGTATGGGCTATTCGGTTTGGGACAGGGCCATTCGGTTTGGTATACCGGTTCGGTTCAGTATTGTTGCACCCCTAGCAGCCACTCACCTCTGCACCTAAATGGCCCATTGGCTCATGTAATGTGCGACTGAAGTACTAAATGATGATAAGACCCAAATATTGAAATCCCAAATACGGAATAGACTTTCTACGTGTAGAACATAGGCATAGACAATAAGGAGTTCATTTGTTTGATTTGTGTTGGTTGAAATATTGAATACATTCTCTGTAGTTTTGCTATATTTCGTTTTTATAGCCAACATTTGGGCATTGCTTCTGAGATATTTCCACTCATTTGAATCGTCCGCTGCCATGGTACATGACGAAGTAGGCCTACATTTAACTTCATTTTTAACCACATTTTCTAGGTTTATATTTTAATTTAGAAAAGAAATGCTCAAAACTAAATAAAATGCCATAATGATCTATATGAGTGTGGTGTTGCCAAGCAATACCACCAGGAAAAGTAGTGTTGTTATGGCAATACTGTATGCTTGATTTTGTGTACGTTTTGGGTTAGAGAGTACGTACAGTAAATGCGTCGACATGCATAGTTCCTCTACGTTATTTACGTGCCGACCCGCTCTCCGCTGCAATTCTGCTCCCGTTGGGGCCACGCTGCCTCGCAGCACAGAACAGAATAGCTAACAAAAGCGCTGTGGAGGTGGTCCTCTTCACTTGTTTGCGACGTTCCTTTTTTCTCGTTTCTTGATAAAATATATTTCTCATTGGGACACATAGTTTGAGAACCGCTGTCAGAGCAGAGGAAAAGTAATTTTCCTCACTACTGCGCCTACAATTGACAACGGTGGCCGCGGGTACTTCTTGCTACGGACAAATCTTGTACGTTCAGTCCGTACTATAGGCGTGGTACTATAGGCGGTGGCAGCCATGAGAGAGAGGGGGCGCCCGCTGGCCTGGTGCATGGTCAAGGCGCATACCAAATACTAGGCCATGATGCCTGCTGGCGTCGCCGGTTCGATTCCCGATCCGGACGACCTTTGCCGCATGTCATTCCCCATCTCTCCCCTCATTTCCTGCCAGTCTACTGTCCTGTCGAATAAAGGCATAAAAAAAGCCAAAAAAAAATCTTAAAAAAAAAAAAAAAAAAAAAAAAAAGCCATGAGAGAGAGATCGAGAGATCTCTCTCTATAGCGCTGCTGCAAAGTCAAAGATTGGCCATTTCAGATCATGAGACACAAGCCAGTGGGCCAATTACATGAGTTATATTTACGTTGTGGGCCACCCAGCCCTCAAAATGAAACGAAGGCGGTAACCGTAATTACCAGCGGCCAACGTTTCTTTTATATATTTTTAATATTTTGGTGGACCGGCCGGGAATGGACCGGCCATTCGGGAGTTGTCCCGCATTTCCCAATGGCCAGCACGTCCCTGAAATCAACTCTGCTATTGTGACTCCTCTACAGGACGAAGCATCGTGGATAGCCTACCTCAGTGTTGCCTCAATGATGGCTATTATTGTCTTTGATGGTCTTGGTCCAGGTAATTAAGAAAAAGTTTGCTTATCTTCTACCTTGATATCTACTCCCGTGGAGGGGTGTGTGCTTTGTTTGGATCTATGTTTTATTGATTGCGACCGTCAGGTCGCAGTTACTATCAAAACCTCCACCGGCTGTCCGTCAGTCAACATCAACATGGAACTCCTCTTTTCCCACATGCCCCTCTTCTAGCGCCACCATGAGGCCGGTTCTTGCAAAACACATTACGGACACAGCTCCTACAATTTCTGCCCTAAAATCACGCAAATCGGTACACGGTATGTCTACACTCATGACTTCAACATGGATCTGTCCCATATAGCGCCACCTTCAGGCCGATTTTTTGAAACACATTTTTGAACACTGCTCCTACAGTTTTTGCCCTAAAATCACACAAATCGCTACACAGTATGTCTACACTCATCTCAACAACATGGATCTGTCCCATATAGCGCCACCATCAGGCCGATTTTTTTAACACATTTTTGGACCTAAAATCATGCTGCGACCTGACGGTCGCTTATCTCCAGATTAGGGAGTCTTACTGGTATTAGTGTTTTAAAAACATGAACATATCTATAAAGAGCTGTTTCTCACAAACATTATTACTTAAAGGGACAGTTCAACCAAAAACCCAATATTTCTATCTGCAAAGTGTTCCACCGTAGAAATGTTATGAGTTACTTTCTGTCAATAGATTCTGTGCAGGTGATTATTTGTTTATTTTTCCAAGTGTTGCAGTTTGGATTCGCTCGGTTTCAATAATGCAACGTCCTGCTGCCTCCTGTATAATTTATGTCCAATTTAGAAACAGGTGGTAGTGGTACACAGACCGTTGAGTGATTTCCAACGAGCGCTTCCAAACTCCAACACTTTGCAGATACAGTGTAAAGAGGACCAGTAAGACTCCCTAATCAGGAGATAAGCGACCGTCAGGTCACAGTATACACAAAGAGGCCTGTAAGTTGCATTGGTTCCACCCTCAAGTTTGTACGACAAACAGTTGATGAGTAAAGCCAAATAAAGTTTCGGACAATCAGAGGAGGGGGCGGGGCAAAGTGAAACCAAATAAGGTGAAGGACTCTTAATCAAGTTAATTGACAAACAGTTAATGAGTAAAGCCAAATAAAGTTTGGGCCAATCAGAGGAGGGGGCGGGGCTAAGTTAAACCAATTAAGCTGAAGGACTCTTAAGTCAATTGACACCACCCACAAGTTTGTACAACAAACGGTTGATGAGTAAAGCCAAATAAAGTTTCGGACAATCAGATGAGGGGGCGGGGCAAAGTTAAACCAATTAAGGTTAAGGACTCTTAATCAAGTCAACTGACACCACCCACAAGTTTGTACGACAAACGGTTGATGAGTAAAGCCAAATAAAGTTTTGGACAATGAGGGGAGGGGGCGGGGCAAAGTTAAACCAATGAAGGTGAAGGACTGTTGGAGCAGCAGGAGTCGGTGGTCCCCGGGAATTCCCCGTGAGCAGCCCAGTTGGGGTGTTGATTTGGTAATTTTTGCACTATTTGGCGGCCGTGGCAGGGGGTCCCTGGGGGTCCGTGGAGGTCCGGGGTTCCTGAAGGTTGTGGTTTGGCAGGCAAGGAGTGTGTGTGGAAAATTTCACATGGATAGGGGCAACATGGCGGAGATATGAGTCGGGTAAAAGTGTGACGTGACGTGACGTGACGTGACGTGACGTGACGTGATGTCAGACAGACAGACAGACAGACAGACTGGCTGACGGACTGACGGGCTGACTGACGGACAGACAGCCGGTGGAGGTTTTGATAGTCAATGCGACCTGACGGTCGCAATAATTCAAGCTTTCCGTACAGCTGCAATGTTGGTGAGTTTAACGTTGTTTAAAGACCCAATGAAATGCCTAGTTTGGGTATATGCCTGTGTGTTTCTGAACCATTCGGGACCAGCCCTTCAGGCGATGGGATTTAAAATCTGAGTAATGGGAGTAATGGGAGCCAGTAATGGGAAACAAACAGGTGAATGTAATCAAAGGTTCATTTATATTCAAAAAGTCTATCTATGTCATCACTTTTTGAATTTCTGTTCACAGGAAGTAATTAAGAATAGCCTATTTAGGGACCTTTGATATAAATATACACAAAAATTGTTTATTTTCTATTTTTTTGGCATCTAGTGTTAGGTATGGCCATATCACTAAACATGTTTTTGATTTCACCCCGTCTTTAATACAATCAGATAGTAGCACTTTTCTGTTTGTATGTATGGGTTGTCATTAATGGTTGAGGTTGCACATACAAAGAGGTCGTTCTTAGTACTTTGTATATTGTTCACTGATACTAATTAAACCAGTAAGACTCCCTAATCGGGAGATAAGCAACCGTCAGGTCGCAGCGTGATTTTAGGTCCAACAATGTGTCTGATGGTGGCGCTATATGGGACAGATCCATGTCGGTGAGATGAGTGTAGACATACTGTGTAGCGGTTTGTGTCATTTTAGGGCAAAAACTGTAGGAGCAGTGTTAAAAAATGTGTTTTAAAAAATCGGCCTAAAGGTGTCGCTATATGGGACAGATCCATGTTGAAGACATGAGTGTAGACATACCGTGTACCGATTTGCGTGATTTTAGGGCAGATATTGTAGGAGCTGTGTCCGTAAATGTGTTTTGCAAGAACCGGCCTCATGGTGGCGCTAGAAGAGGGGCATGTGGGAAACGAGGAGATCCATGTTGATGAGATGTGTGTAGACATCTCTTTGTCTGTGGCAGTGAGCAGGCGATGTGGGGGCATCATTTGGTAGTTTTTTTTGCTTTTTGGTGGGGGTCCCTGGGGGTCCATGGAGCTGCGGGGGTCCTTGGAAGGGTGGAGGTTGTGGATTGGCAGACAAAGATTGTGTGTGGAAAATTTCACATGGATAGGGGCAACGATGTCATTTCGTAGTTTTTTAGCTTTTTGGAGGGGGTCCCTGGGGGTCCCTGGAGCTGCGGGGGTCCTTGGAAGGGTGGAGGTTGTGGATTGGCAGACAAAGATTGTGTGTGGAAAATTTCACATGGATAGGGGCAACGATGTCATTTCGTAGTTTTTTAGCTTTTTGGCGGGGGTCCCTGGGGGTCCCTGGAGCTGCGGGGGTCCCTGGAAGGGTGGAGGTTGTGGATTGGCAGACAAGGAGTGTGTGTGGAAAATTTCACATGGATAGGGGCAACGATGGCGGAGATATGAGTAGGGCAAAAGTGTGACGCAACGTGACAGACAGACAGACTGACGGACATTTTGACAGCAAATGTTTGATTTAGTTTAAGTCATAGTCTTTTGAATAAAATTCCATTTAGTTTTAGTCATATTTTAGTCATCTGAAATATTTTAGTTTTAGTCTGGTTTTAATCGACTAAATCTACGGTTGACAATGGTCAATGGTGTCGTAATGCCTGATTTTACAAGACACTTGGGTGCATGCTGAAATTAGCTGATCTACAAGCTGTATGTATGTGTTGTCATTTTGTCAATGGTTGAGGTTGCAACTCTAGCATATTTTAAAAATAATGCAAGTTGCGGCTAGGGCCTCAATAGAGTTCACTGCCAGAAGTGCTTTCTCTTCTACCTAATGTGTCTATATACTGCAAGATACAAATGTGAAAAGAATGTTGTAAAATCATATGTTGACTTTTTTTCTTTACCCTGTGTTTTGTTGTTTATTTATGTATCCCAGGTGCAGTTTCTAGTACCGTGGTCAGTGAATTATTTGAATACTCCTTCAGATCTTCTGCCATAATGATGTATGGATTTTTATTCTGGATGGCCAACTTCACCATAGGATTAATATTCCCTTACCTTCAGGTGATTAAAATGAACAAATGTCTGGTATCTTCAATCTGTATTTTTCTGACTTATTACCAGTACATTTACCCAAAGTATTATTATTTTTTTACTTTACTGGAGTATTTCCAATTTTGCATTTTGATACCAGTACTTTAAGTGCCTTTTGAATTCCAGACTTTTACTTGTAACAGAGTGTTTCTACATTGCAGCAATGATACTTTTACTTATGTAAAATATGTGAATACTCTTTCCACCTCAGCTTATTACAGACTTGTTTTTCCATGCCTTGTTTTGTCTGTACAGAATGCCCTGCAGGAATACGTGTTTCTGGTGTTTATGGTGGTCTGTGCGGCGACTACCGTCTTCCTCATCGTTGTCCTCCCAGAGACCAGAGGCAAAACCTTCACAGAAATCACCCAAAGTTTCGCCAAGTTGAACAACATCTCTGTTTCTGACTCATTGACTGAAATCAGCCATAATATACCCCATAATAGTGGTTCTGACTCATTGACTGAAATCAGCCATATACCCCAGAATAGCGGTTCTGACTCATTGACTGAAATCAGCCATATACCCCAGAATAGTGGTTCTGACTCATTGACTGAAATCAGCCATATACCCCAGAATAGTGGTTCTGACTCATTGACTGAAATCAGCCATATATCCCAGAATAGTGGTTCTGACTCATTGACTGAAATCAGCCATACACCCTAGCATAGTGGTTAAGGGCAGGGGTGTCGAACCAAATTCTGGGCCCTGGTGGTCCAAGAATTCACTGCGGGCCTATGGAGGCAGAATGGGGCCAAAAGTTTTTATTGTTTATCAAAAGCAGTGTAAGTGAAAAAATTAAAGGTGAAACAAAAGTGTTGAAGAAAGTTACATTTGAACTGAATTTATTTTTGAATACATTTTGGTATTTTTCAAAGTTCAAGATCAAACTTTTAGACTTTCAGGTTCAATTCTTATTTTTTCACTTCACCTTTAATTTTTTCACTTACACTGCTTTTCCCTTACTGTTCATTTCTCACTTAAATATGTTTCGATTTTTGCGTATTTTTTTTTTTTTTTTCAGATATTATTTTTTTAGATATTATTTTTATGGATTCAAATCATATTTTTTCAGTTTCAGATTTATTTATTTTTTCGCTTCTTTTTCAGTTTCAACTTGAAAAGTTTCAAGTCAAAAAGTTTCAAGTTTCAGGTGCAGTTCTGCAGTGGCAAATTTCCACTAGCCAATCCAAAGGCTCCAGGGTTGGCATGAAAACTAGGGTTGCCATGTTCACTAAAAGTAAGTTCTCTGGGCTTTCCTATCCATTCCAGTTTTTGCTAATTCCATATGCCAAAAAAAATACATAAATAACACAATGAAATAAATAACAAAATGAAATAAAAAAAAATACATGTTCTATAGATCTTATGTTTTATTGTGTTTTCAGATCTACATGCCCATCTATGGAGCGATTTTTGTATCAAAATTATCCAAGCAAAAAAATAAAAATCGAGAGAGAAAAAATAAAAACAGAGCAGATTTTTTTTATCCAAGCAAAATAAAAAGTACAGAGAGATAAAAAAAAAAAAACCCAGAGCAAAATCTTTTTAACCACAAGCAAAAAAGATATTTCCAAGCAAAGAAAATTATAAACCAAGCAAAAAAATTCAAATAGCAATCAAAAAATAATAGTTGCAAGCAAAAAATATATATATTTTAAACAAAACTTTTAGAACTCAAGAGTAAAAAAAAAAAAAAATAAGCAAACATTTAAAAATAAATCAAGCAAAATATTTTTAAACTTCAACAAAATACTTATGTGTTGTGCTACTACAAATTATTTGAATATGTTTTTCTAGTGTGTGAGTTAGAGTCCTTTTTTGCGATTGCAAAAGTCTTCTCTCTCAAACTCTTCTCGCTCAGATTCTAAGTTTTTGCTCTCGATTTTTTTCCCTTAATTGCTTTTGAAATTATTTTTGTGTGAGGTGTGAAAGGCATCAAAGAGGTAGTTGTCTTTGATGTTTCATTGATTAGAGAGAACACTAACGAGCTGTTGACACTTGTATGTCTCAATCAATTACTGCGGTTTAGAACCCCTTTGAAGTTCAAAGGGAGCACCTCATCCCTATATCGTACAGATCTACAGATTGAGCCATACATTCTATAGATCTATGGAGTCTTCCCTATGTTTTAACGATCATATGATGACTCCATAGATCTATAGAACATGGAGTTGGGCATGTAGGTCTAATAAAACATAAGCGGCCATAATTCGACTTTAGTGATGAAAAGTGTTGAGTCATCACTTTTCAGAGTTTTGTTGGTGCTGTGGTGACCCCGAAGGTCGCCGACTTGTCGCAAAACAAATGCCTGCAATGGATTCAGCATCATGACAAACCCCTAGTTAGACCCCTCAGATCCTCCTTAAATACCCAGAAAAAAAAATAATAATTCTGGGTATTTTCCTCCTGTATAGAAAGTCAATGGGAGCCCAACTTGATTTGGCCGCTGTGGCGACCCCGAAGGTCGCAGACTCGGGCACCCTAGCTAAATCATTAGAGCAAGCCCTGGGCTACATCTGTGCAAAATTTCGCGCTTTAAGTCAAAATTGCACGAAATTAGCATTTGCTCCCCTTAATCCCCACACTATAAGGGCCACACGTTGTCAAGGGGCATCGTGTAAAGCCCTGCTTCATTGCACGAGACTAGTGAAAATAGCCGATCTACAAGCACACTACGCCTCGAGGCATTGTGTGCTTGTCGGTCGGCTATTTTAAAAATTTTAAATCATTTTTAAAATGATAATTACAAAGTGAACAACAATACAGTGTACCTGTTACAGGTGTCACAGAGGCTTCATGGGAGGTTGTGTCCATAGTAGTAGTCTGTGGTATGGAGACTGTTGGAGAACATACATATTGTGTCACGTTTTTCATTTGTTTTTCATTTGTCATATCACGATAAAATATAAATGAACTCCATATGACCCATTACATTTTAATTCCCATAGATTAATGTACATATTACATCCCACATACAAATTGCCTAGAGGGTGGGTGGATGGTGGAACGATGGAGGTTGTCGCAAGCGTAACATCCAAGGCACACCGTGGCTCTAATTCACACACCACACCAGAATAGTCACACAATATAGGACTGATCACACAGTCTGAATATCTACATCTCTGTCTTCAGACTCATACCTGACAGGTGAATGTTGGTATAGTCGTTGCCATGGCTCCATCGCTTATCTGAACCACACCAGTATGTCCCAGCATCCTGTGCTCTCAGTGCTGTGATGGTGACCAGGAATTGGTTGGAATCAGACTTGTTATCTTGCAGTGAGAACCTGAGGTCACGATGTGTCTTTTTGCTGGTCACAACATCCTCACAGCTGTAGCGGTGTTCGCCCTTACAGAAGAACTTGGCTTTGAACCTGTCTTTTGGTGGATGAGGACACTGTATATCTATCTGATGTCCCTCTGTTCCATTCAGCTCCACCGTCTTTACACAGCACCATTCTATAAAACAAATCAAAGAATATAATTATTATGAAAACTTGACTACAGTGTTGACTTCGTACTAAATGTCTCCTTTCTCTCAGTGACTTCTTTGCTTGTTTACATTGCAACACAAGCAGTACCATATGTATAATGGATATCATATCATCGATAGTAAAGTGTGGTTGCCGTGAGTCTCACTTGCAGATGAATTCCGTGCTTGTCCCTATTATGCCCATATATGGAGATTCCTGATCATAGGTGCCGTCACGATTTTCAAAGTAGTATTGCCAGGGAGGGATTTTTGTTGGGTTCTGTCGAGTGTCTTTGTGCGCTTTTAACCCCAAGTAGCAGTTAACTATTGCTTCACTTCAATTTTGCGGGTCCCGCTCGGGGATTGACAGTTTAGGGTAACTAGATGTTGTCCAAATATCACGCAAATCGGATATCGGATAATCGGATATATATACATATTCCATTCTGATTGGCCAAGATTGGCTTCCAAAGTTTGCGGGATTTTTTGTTTTGAACAAAATGCCTCAAATTCATGAACGCAGCTTGCGCTTTCTGTGAAACTTTGCACGCACATTCACACTAGGTCAAGGAACAAATGCCATCCTTTTCACATGCGATGAGCGAAATCGGCTGAGGTTTTTACCAAAGTTGACGCGCCTCGCGGCTTGGGAGCAGTACATTGAAGACTGTATTAGTTAGATAATTTATTTATTCTTCCTGATAAGTGTGCTTTTAACCAGAAACAAGAAAACTGCCGCGCTCAACTAAAAAGTACAAACTCCCCTAAAGTAACAAATTAAGTTGTCAGCAGCAGTAGACACAAGTTATAAGGGTGTGAAGTGTGGTTTATAATATACGCCATCATGCAAGTCACGCTTCAAAGTGTGAATTTGCTACAGTTGGTCAAACCTCACTGGACATTTGTGCTGCCGAACACATATAAGTTGCAGCGATGATTTCAAACGCACATTAAAAGTAGAAGTGTCAAAAGAAAAGATTGAAAATCAAGTACTTCTTGAATTAAAGGAGTACTTTGAAAGACATGGATTCACATTGAAAGAAAAATGGACTGCCTTTACAGAAAATCCTTTTTTGTAAAATAATTTTCTACAGAACGGTTAAAAGAGTCGAAGCGGGGCGCAAATCTCTTGTGCATTTAAATTGTAATAGTCCATTTTATATAAATTATTTAATCTTATGTTAACCTTTTTAATAGCTGTGTTGTAACCACTTAGCTTGGTTGTGTTCTAACTTTACAGCTGAATACAAGCCATTTTCAATTAAATGTTTTTGATTGATAAATACTGTATACCTGATGCTTGGAAGCAGAATGCAGCAAATAGTTTTTTAAGTTGTGCCCTCCAGGTCACCAAACCAGTTTTGCCATTGCCACATTTAGGGTCAGCCACTATACGTGGGATGATGGCAATCTGTTCATCTATCCAGCCGTATCTGTTTGGACAGTAAAATAAACAATGAATGGGCATGATATATTTATGTTAATTGGTTAACCGTTAAAGGGTTCAAGGGAAACAGCGTGGGAGATTCTCAGACAGAGCTTTGACAAGATCTAATCAAATTTTGTTATTTGTAAAGCACTATGAATTGCCCAGAAAGGCAGAAAGGGGTGTCTTAGTCTTAGTCAACAGCCATTTTGACCGCTACATGGCAAACATACACAACAAAGGTTTCATCTACACACCCATCAAGGCAGATAGCAACCCACCCACGGCTTGATGTTTCTTCCTGTATTTAAAGGGTATTTCTTTTTCTCGCATTCATGGCCAATCTACAGTATGCTCTATATAAGTGTCTTGACACAAGTTGTTGTGATTTGTCATTATAATAAAATGTGATTTAATTAAATTGAAAACCTTTTGTGTGTGTACACAGTATATATAGCACATATACTATAAATATTTTGAGATTTATGTAAATAATAAACTGCCCTATTCCTCTATAGCCCCATGGCACACAGCCTACTTGCATGTCTCCAGTCCATGTTGAAGTGCTCTGTCCATCTGAGCATTGGTCGCTAAGGCAGCATTCTGAGACCTGCATGCATCTCTGGCTGTACTGGCATTAAATATGTATTGGCCCTCCTCAGGATATATGAAGACCCCCTCTGGACAAGACAAAAATATGATACATTTTGTTTTGTCATAATATTAGTATGATACGACAAACATTTGCTTATATCTAATCAGTAGAAAATGCACAGTAAAAGCACACACATTCTGTCTGATATGGACATAAAGTACCATATTTATTATTTTGCACCTGCAAAATAATAAATATGCACAGCTCCAGCTTCTTATTTGGGTAATCTCTCTTAAAATGCCCAGGTATCATTCTTTCTGGTGGAATGGTATTTCTTTGTTTGGTAAGACTTGTGTTTATAATGCCTCATAAGCGCATATTTTGTTCTCGCTCCCTTAAACTCCTGCAGGTACAGATGGACACTTGGACAGGCAGGCAGCGTGTGTGCACGCAACACAAACGTGAACACACACACACACACACACACACACACACACACACACACACACACACACACACACACGCACATGCACACACAGGTGCACTCACCTTGCTGCGTGTTCGGTGTCAGGTATTGGCTGAAGGCACTGTAGACCCCATGGTTGTTCTGGTACAGACAGCAGTATAGGCCTCCTTCACTGACAGTGTATTGAGCTGTCTCAGTGCCATGCTGGTTCACGCTGCTGGTTCACCACAGAAGCCACCTCCAAGAGAAGATTATTAACATTATGGAAAGGATCTAATCATGTCGATCTTAGTGTACACACACATGCACGCACGCACGCACGCACGCACGCAAGCACGCACGCACACACACACACACACACACACGCTGCTGTAGGCCTATACTTTTCCTATTCTAATACACTATACACTATATTATATTCTTTAACATCTTAATTTTATTTTGGCCTATAATAACACGCTGGAAATATTTGAAGGGTTGGGTTCCAGTACGATATTTGCTGCCTATACACCTTGATACACCTAGATTAGAACATTACCGTTTTTTGGTCCCTCGGGAGCCTGACAGAGCAGAACTACTTTGTCCCTTGTCCTTGAGGTCTGCTTGAGGTCAGGGGCAGGGAGAACTTGGGGAGTGATGGTGGATGATGAGACTCTATCTAAGGAGGAGAGATAAAGATAACCCAAACCGAAGAGAATTGCTTCCACACCTGAGAAACACTTTGTACTACACTGCAGAGTAAAACTGATTTAACAGCTTGCCCGATTGCTGTGCACTAAATAGCTAAAATAGTGTATTTACAAGCTCAAAGTGCATCACAATGCAATGCATTCTGAGCATGTATGTAGATCTGCTATGTTTGCTATTTTAGAAGAAATCCTGAAACCTTTTTTTATATCTTGTTAAAATGTGTCCAAAATAAGGGATGCCATGCTTATTGCTTAAAGGGATATTCCACTTTCAACAGGGAAACAGTGGAAGGGCTTCTCTCCACATACACACTCATTGTAACTTCAAACACATTTTAACCATGATAGATTCATTAAAAACACACATTATTTTTTCTGGTGACTCATACTACCCTCCTAATACGTGAGGAGGCCGTTTGTTTTATCCATAACTTTTTTCATTTATTTTTAATAATTATTTGGGAAAATGGAAAAAAAGAAATACCAAAAGATAATTATTAAAAATAAATGAAAAAAGTTATTGAAAAAATAATGGGTATTTTTTAATGAATCTATCATGTTTAAAATGGAGTTTGAAGTTACAATGGGTGTGTGTGGGGAGAGGCCCTGGGCCTGGAGGGCCTGGTAACATTTACATAAAATATCTAAATATCAAGCAAATTAAAAGCTGTTCAGGGTGTTCATAAAATCCTGATTAGACGATACAATTACCAAAAGTTTTTTTGAAAGTGAAATATCCCTTTCACCACTAGAGGGCGCCCAGTGGCCATAGAAAATCCCATTTCCCATGCTGGTATATGCTGAAGCCCTGCAGCCATGACATGCCTGAACACTTTCCTTTGTGCATGTACAGGAAGAGGATGAAGTTAGCTTGAAGTTAGCTATTGGCTACCAAGCATTTTAGAAGATCTATTTTCGGCAATTTAGCCACGATTAAACCTTGCACACCTCATGCATGGGAAAAAAACAGAGAAGAATGAGCTCTAAAAAATCCAATGCAATCCTGGATTGCATTGGAGTGGATTTGTGCAGTTTGTTCACAGCTTTCAAACAAAAAAATCCGATTGGAAATCCGTTCAGGCATTCTTGAGATAATAGCCATTATGTTTTACATGTTATGTAAACAAACATGGCTGCCCTGTATGTTAGATGGGGTTGTATGGGGGTGGAACATGCAAAATCGCGATTGAAATCATGTTCACTAGATTTGATGGGGTCCAAAAAAAAATTTTCAAAAAAAGATTTTTCAATTTTTTTTTTTTTTTTTTATATCCCGAACTAGTTCGGGATAGGCACTCTGGGATGCGATAATATATCCCGAACTAATTCGGGATAGGCACTCAATGAGTTAATGTGGTTTAAAAGAAACTGGATTCCAAATGACACTTTACCCAGTGGAAACTAAATCATATAATAGCAAACCTAGGCGGCGACGGCCATGTCCCTGGTCATCAATATTAAGCCCATATCTTGGAATGCCCATATATGGACATACTGGGTCAGTATCATGTGGCCTATGATGTCAGATATCTATGATGTCAGTCATCTCCATATTTTGGAAAAGTTAAATTTTTGCATTTTCCTATTCAAGCCAATGGAGAAAATGTAAATGTATTCACTAAATATTATAAATTAAACTATAATATATATAACGTATCTCTTAGCAAAATGCAAGCAGATGATATGGCCCAAGTGTATGCCCAAGTACTTGACGGTACCCAGTCCTATGGGTCTCAATAAGAACATCAGCATCGCTACAGCTTCCTTTACACAAGTAGTACAGGTAATCAGACTCATAGCCTGTTTGGTAGGGACAGAGAATTTGAACTTCACCCCCTCGGTATCCAGACACACGAATCACTTCTGCTGCACTTAAACAACACATAGAAGCTGTAGGGAGAGAGGACAGACATGAAATCAGAAAATGGGTCTTTCTTGTATCGAAACATTTTCCCCCAGATGCTGTTATCCCCACTGCCTCAGGAGGTGTGCTGTTATAGGACAAAAAGTTATTTGAATGTGAGGGTTCCCTGATTATTTTCAGACCCATCTGTGTTATACATATACCTACAGACTTTGTTACACTGAATTTAATCTCTCGTATTTACCTTGGATAATTATTTTGTCACTTTTTTGTCCATTCCAACACAGTGGTGGTCACACCTCGGAACAACGCTACACACCCATGTAGCACGGCTGCTGTACAAAGAACCAGTTCAACTGCTGTATGGTTCTTTAACACTTCTCTGCTAGTTATTCAGCTTAGTTTAGGCACCTCTAATGGTTCTATATAAGGTTTATCTATATTATATAGCACCTTTAAGATATTCCGAGCCAAAGAACGCTTTTAGTGCTTTTTGTTTTCTATGAGATATGATCTACTGGATGACTCACTGTTGTTGTTGCCTTAACACTTAGTCATACTTCTTGCTTTTTTATCTTTTTTGTCATTCGTTCCATCCATTTTGTTTCCTTTTTCTATAGTGATGTGACGATGACGATTAATTTAATTTAAGGTGGGCATAATAATTGCTTCAGCTTCAGCCTGTACCCCTTCGGCCAAAAGTTATTTGTTGACTATATTCTGTATGTTTAACTGTTTTGTACCAACTAACTCACTCACTCACTCACTCACATAGAGAAATTAGTGTCAAAATATAAGATAGTTTCCTAAGCCTATGCAGTATACAATACTGTGGTGCTGAGCATTTTGCACTGATGTTTTTATCTGCTTGAGGGGCTGAGTTGAGGCTGATCAGTCAGTCTATCAAATAAAAACCAAGGAGCCTTGTCCACCAAAATGTGAGATGATGAGAAAATTTGACAATGCTACAATACAGTAGATGCATTACAGCCCGGAATGAGTACATCATGGCATACTATACAATGTGTATTACAATATAACAATCTGCTATCAACTCTCTTGACAGCCTGATCACTGATGACCAGATCATATTGGTTTAAAATGAAATAAAAAAGCATTAGTGAGAAGCTAAAGCACTTACCACCAAAGATGAAAAGCATTAGGTCTTGTAGGCTCGACATGTTCAAGAAGTGAGAAGAAACCCAACCACAACAGAAGCAGCGTGGGAAATGCTTTTGAACTGTTTGCCATGTGATCAAGTGTGAGAGTTTACTTTCATGTCACGCTGCATAATATCAATCTATTAAGAACATGTGTTCCTCCAGGTGAACACATAATGCAGAACTAGAAAGCTATCACCTACTATGGTTAATCTGTATTATTGTATTTATGTATTTCATCTGTAATAAGAGTACTGTATACAATAGCAGGACAATGTATGCTGATAAGGTTTATTTTCACTTGTCTAAATATTATTGTTTATTTTGTAAAGTGTCTTTGTATTGTCATTGTACAGTACTATGTTTCATGTGGCGTATAGCCAATCAAGTCCTACTATTTACAGTACACACTGACATACTGTAAGGCCCAGTACCTGCCTGTATTATGCATGGAGTTCTGCCACTAATGCCGCTTACAGGTTTTGACTGACACAAGCATTTCTTAGATGGAAAGTATTATGGTTTGATTGCACTGGTCTGCAATCAGTATGTATGCAATCAGCTCAGCAGTACATGTCACCCTCCAAAGAATGTGGCACTCCATTATTCAAGAACTGGCATACAGTAAGTTTTATTTCAAAATGCTATATCCACCAAATTAAAACATTATACATCAAATTCTGCAATACTTGTGTGGACATTTGGCCACACACACACACACACACACACGCACACACACACACACACACACACACACACACACACACACACACACACACACACACACACACACACACACACACACACACACACACAATAAAACATACACTATAGTACAAAAACCGTGGTGTCAGACTTTGCCACATTCATTGATACATACAATATTAACCAGCTAAAATTACACCCAGTTTATTTATATTGTCAAAATCATTAAAATGTGCAACATACTTACAACAGAAATTATTCTAAAATAAGCATGTGCTTCCGATTCAATAGAACCATCATTGCACAGTACAGTAACAACTATCAGATGACAGCTGGGGTGTTGGACGGTGTATCTACCGATTTCAACAGCTAAAGGAGCAACTTGACAACATCTGAATTTGGCAAAGGTGCTTCTATGCCTTGACATCATACGTTTAGGGCTCTGTGTCAAAGACACTCTAAAATAGGCAATAGGTGCATAGCTTTTTCTGATCCTATTTATAAACTTTAGCCTTTGCTTTAGCCATGCTTTGAAATGGTATATGGTGGATGATGAGTCATAGAGGACTGTTTTCCACTCTTTTTGAGCGGTGGTCACGCCGCTCCTATACGTGGCCGTGTGTGTAGACGTACGTGTATGTATGTATGTGGGTGGGTGGGTGCGTCCGTATGTAGCCTCAATCCTGTGGTGTAGTACCTTTTCTGACCACACATGTTAAGGGAGGGTCGCTGTTTTCAGGCCAGGCCAGACCAGGCACACACACACACACGCACACACACACACACACACACACACAGGGGGGAAGGGGGGGGGGGGGGGGGTAAACCACCGCTCAGTTCACACGGGTGTGATTTTTCAATCACACCATGTATTGTAACACTGCTTGTAAGATTCTAGATAATGCAGCTTAACAATCATGTTCAAAGATCATGTGATCAAGTGAAAACTAAAGAATTCTTTTTGCTCTGGACAGCTCAAAAACCTAAGTTACAGATGACATTTCTAAATAGTATACTGTAGCATTATAAAAAAGTAAACAGCATACAGTATAGTTGGTTTACATAACTAGCATTTATCTAAACAGGCATCAATAGTGATACAAGGAAAGTAGGAAAAATAGAGATTACAAACAAGAGATGAAATAATACAGAAATACTACAAAACTACAATTTAAAATACTCTAAAAGAGGTCCAGGTACAGTAACATTCCACTATTCTTCACAACTCATCATTATGTTTGGGTTTCCACTCGTGTGTTTTTGTAGATTGCATCTTCACCTTGTAAGGTGTTAGTGCACACCAAATCTTGATTTGCCAGATGAAAGAATACAGAAAGCTACAAGAATAAGCTATTCTACACATCATACTGTATGTTTGGGCTTCTGGCATTCAGATGCCTCTTGTGTGTTTTCGTAGATAGCATCTTCACCTTGATTTGAGTTTTTCAAGTCCTTGGGCTGCATGAAAATATGGAAATGAAAATAAGCTCAGACGTGGAAGCATTCACACACTAGAGATGCACAGGTCACCTCTGTTATCACCCACAACCACCAGCATGTGCTATTCCCTCACACAACGTCATGAAATGAATAAACGTAAGGCCTACTGGCCTGCATCTGCATGAATCTACATTTAAACCAGATAAACCGGGAAGAGAACACATCTGTGCCATTTTTAGATTTAGAAACTACTGGTTTAGAAGGCATTTGTAGAATCAGCCTCGGGCCTTAACGGGTTAAACCAGATAAGCTAAATATGGGGAACTATGCCAATGTAACCAAAGGTTATGAAGTACTTATTGATAAAGTTACATTGCTCTGACCTGAGTCTGTAGAAGTTGAATGTTTGTAAGTTGTAGACCGCAGGTGGATCCGTCAACCTTAGGCTGTGTTAAAGAACATTATGTTAAAAGTCGTGATGACAACGGTATTTTGATATATTCATGGGTTGCATTTGTAGTCCTAAACCGGCCATATTGAGGACCAACACAGGTGTTCAATTTGTCAGATTGGCATAGAAACAATGTTCTACGTTAATCAAAACACCTGTCCTCAAAATGGCTGGTGTAGGACTACAAATGCAACCCATGAATAACATATATAAGCCACAATCACAGCATCATACCTTAGTTCTCCTGGGTGTGTTAAAATAGACTGGTCCATCTAAAAAAAAGAAAAGAAAAAAAAAGAAAAAAGAATGTTAGACCACAAAGCAACAATGTGTATGTATGTGTGTGTGTGTGTGTGTGTGTGTGTGTGTGTGTGTGTGTGTGTGTGTGTGTGTGTGTGTGTGTGTGTGTGTGTGTGTGTGTGTGTGTGTGTGTGTGTGTGTGTGTGTGCGTGTGTGCGCGCGCGCGTGCGTGTGTGTGTGAGTGCGTGCACGTGTGAGCAGTGTGAGTGTGTGCATGCGTGTGTGTGTGTGTGAGTGCGTAATGATAATGAAACATACCCTCATCATCAGCGACCGTGTTACATTTCTTTTTGCATATAATGACCAGGGCAAGTGTCACTACTGCACCCAGTACAGCAACAACAGCAGGAACAATGTATACCACATACTTCATGAGAAAACCATCTGGAAATAGATAATAGTTGGTTCACTTTCCATGTCACTGACAATACCTTAAAATAACATAAACACAAGGTATAACCAAGAGACAAACATTTCATATAAAACAAGTGCAACTAGAAAATATTTGCTCTGTGCAGCACAGATTTCTACAGAGGAGACAACCTTTCCATAAAGTGTGGTTCCACAATGGCTTTTGGGAGAGCCGGTTAATTGTAATTAAATGTTAAATGTTCATAAATGACATAAAATATAATTGTGTATAGAGTGTTGACTATGTCCCAAAATGGCGATTCAGGTCACCCCATGATTATTTTGAGCTTGCACTTTCAGGGGTACAATTCCCTGGAGAGAGAGGCCTTCTGTTAAAGTGTTGTGCGAGTGATTCTAAATGTTGCATAGATATACATTCGCAGTAACATAGGAAGGTGCCTTGCAGGTCTCACCAGACTAACCTTGTGTAAACAAGGTTAATAGGCCTTGTGTCAATAGGAGCCATCAGAGGCAATGAGACGAGTAAATAAGCCAATAGAGTGTTCAACTTTGCACCGTATATTTGGAGCGGTAACCATGATAAAAGGCCCGACCTGGTGTACGATGCAGGGCTGTGCACGGTGACTAAAGGCCTAAAATATAAAAAACAGAATGCAACAATTGATAAAAGATATAAAAAAATCGATCAAAAGAAGAAATAGGATTTATCCTTAAAGATTGTGCCTGCACCTTTTGCAATGAGTAATGGGTGAAGTGAAAGAAAGTGATGGACTGACAGGTTAAGATTTCTTATATATGATTTACAAATGAGAAGTAGTCAAGACCTTTATGTTATCACTGTTCATGTAAATAGAATAGACATCAGGAATGACAGAATTGAAAAATGGCGTAAGCTTGTAGATCGGCTATTTTAAAAAAAGACTCAGCTAAAAAATGGCATGAGCTTGGAGATCGGCTATTTTCAAAAGGAAATATAAAGTGCTGATGAGCTTGGAGATCGGCTATTTTCAAAAGGAAATATAAAGTGCTGAAAAGCTATCTTTCAAACTGTCATCTCTGAGTTTACTAAAGATGTTGAATGCAGGAGACATACTGTACATGCTGTGCTCTGGTCTTGTCAACCTATTTTCCACTCATAACTGTATTGATTGACCTTTTGTGGGTTGTTGACACAGAAAACTAAACGTATGTAACCGTTTTTATGGCTGAGGCGCCTGAGTGGAAACTCGGCTGTCAGCAATAAAAAAGGGTACTAAGCAAAGGGGCCCTGACCACAATCTCAGAACGACAAGCGAGGGGCCCCAGCGACAATATGGAATATTGTCAGCAATAATATCTAGGCGATGGGGCGCCGGCGATAATGTACACGACAACGTACGCTTTTACGCCTCTTCATTTCCGTAGTCAAGTAGGCGCTCGCCTCCTCACGTCCGTAGGTAAATAGGCCACGAGATAGCAATGGTTGCAAAAATTGCAGACAGACTTTGTGGTGAGACGCTTTTGGCGGGCCGCGCCATAAGAGACAAACATCCATATCTAGCTTTAGTGGCCTTCGACATATGGAGCAAATATATATCTAGCTTTAAATTGAGTATATGACTATTGATGGGTTTTTCCACCTTGCTTGACAAACATATTAGCGGGCTATCACTATGGAAGAACAAACATAAATGTACAACTTTTATGTGACTGTTAAAATGAGTCTTGGTTGTTCAAATATTGATATGTTTCCCGCGAAGATGATCTTGTGGGCGGGTGACCCAGTTAAGCTCTCGGGCAAAGGGGTATAGATGGGTGTCGCTGCCAGCTTCTAGTGAGTCTTCTCTAGGGCTGCTTACTTGAAGCATTAAGTCCCTTATTCTCTGACCTTCACTCTATGAGGCTGGACCACCCGTTTGTTCCTTTCGGCTGAGACTCTTAGCTTCTTTTTTACTTAGATTCTTTTTACACTTAGTATTTTTCTGAGATGCATAGGATAGAAAAGGCTCATAGCCACTATTATAATCTGCTTTGCTCAATGTTCTAATATTATGATAAATGTTTAGCATAGTTACTGCAATGTAACTTTTATAACTTTAATGTTTTAAACCTTGTAATCCATTTTTGATTTTTAACTTTTACATTTATAACTTTATAAAATAAAAAGCGTGTAAAAGCCTTTTTTACCAAACCTTCCTCTCCAGTCCTTTTCTTTCTTTTCTCTGAACTGACAACTATATCAAGATCTAAGGGGTTCCCTAACAGCATCGCGTTCGGCCCCTGAGAGGTAAGCAAGGCTCCCACACTACGGCTGTACATTTACTGATACACACACATCTCATATAGGTGGATATTTGCAATTGATGTTTTAGAAGTATGTCATGATCATTGATGTTATTAATGCAGTGGGAATTGTGCTTTGGTTTATTTCGTTGTACCTGTTGCTGAAAAGGATGAGAGTCGTATATATTATCACTGCATATGGTGGACGGAACTGAATACGCAATCTCTGGACTCTGGCTTTAGGGTTGCATTCTGAGGGTGTTAACATATTACCTAAGATAATTTAGCTAAGGTTTACAGTAATTTTCCTACAGACATTAAGGGGTAACACTTTCACTGCCACGGGCATGATATGACGTCACGTTTTTAAATCCCTTCATCGCCACCGGCGTGATATCACGCTGAAATGTTTTTTTTTTTATTTAAGGGTGACAGTCACCATATTTAAAGGATAATAATCAAATTTAGGGTCATTTATATATTATTGCCATCTGTCCAAGGAGATGTGTCCTGAGTTCCTTCCGCCATTCAGTCTATCTGTGTAGGGTACTCAGTTGTTTTGGATCGACAGAAACTTTACATCTTTGCATATATCTAGATTGAGAGAGTAGGACAGGTTAAAGGTCGATAGACTTTGAGGAGCCCTCTCAACCTCTACCTTATCCTCAATAACAATCCTCTCACGTTATTTCCTTCTAGTTCCCTTTCATGAGTTATGGGACTAAGCTAGTTGGAGAGAGGAGTTATCGAGGGGTCTATCGGTGGTAACCAGGTTAGGTCTGAGCTTCAGTTGCTTTCCCTGGATGGCCATCCAGGGCACTGGCCGGACTAGCTACGACCTGAAATTACCATAGGGAAACGATTTGCTGTCTCTTCTTTCCCTACCACAAGCGGCTGCAGTTTCATAGCATACACTTCTGTGTTGACGCTTGTTTTAAAAGGTCCCGGAGGAGGGCCTCCTGTCTTGCAGTTTACACACCTCTTTCAGGGGTCGTGACCTCAGGGGTCGCGACCTTCTGTCAAGGTTTACATGGCGCCCAACGTGGGGCTGGTAGAGGCTAGCTTGGTCTGATGTTATAAAGAGTAGGATCTGCTTAGCCTTCTCCAGTTAAACTACAAAAACCCACTAAACTGAGAAAAAGTGTCTTTGCTCAAACCAGCGAAATCAAGCTGAGGTAGACGTTGAAAATTGCCAGGACAGGGCTGCACCCTGCATTGATGTGTCACATCGCCCGCGGAGAACCGACGGGGCCATTTTTGGAGCTCTCACGCTTGCAGCCCTCTCTTGGTCGACCCAACCAAACCGGTACCTGCAGACTGAGGCTATAATTGGACTCCCATAAAAACTTTGTAGCTCCTCTCAGTGGAGAGGATAGCGCCTTAGTAAAGAGGGAAGAAAAGCGGTCTGTTTTAAAAAGGGGTAAAAGCCTTCTAAAGGTATCAAAGCTTGGTTGGTTGGGCCGATAAGCTCACAGGCAAAGCTAAAGGAACTTGTTTTGTTTGTGTGTAGTGAAGATTAAACGTACTACCACCCTAGGTTGTCAGGTACCTAGGTTGTTGGAATAGGAAAAGTGATAGCCTCACCCTTCTTGTTCTAAAAACAGCGGCCCAAAAAATAGGTCGCTGGCCCGGAGACGTAGTACGACCCTGTGAATGATGTTCCACGGGTCTCTCCCGTCCCCCCACCAGCTGTATCCGATAGAGTAGCCTGGAACTAGGTGAAGGTCCAGTTAGAATTGATCCCTCCGACGCGACGAGACCGAGGAACCGGGATCGAAAAAAGGCACTCACCTGTTTCCTCTCGGGGTCGCTCCGAGGGGAACATTTATAAATTTGCAGAAGCCCACCCACCCATAGGTACAGCGGTGGGGTTCCTTTTGCTGTTTTTGCAAAGCCCATTAACAAAGTGGGTATCCTTTGCTATTCATTGAGTTTATATTATTGCAAACCCCACCAACAGAGTAGGGTGTCTTTGCTGTTTACTATTGAAACTACTGTTCATGATTGAATTGCTGCTTATTATTGAATCGCTGTGTTTGGTTGAATTGTCATTCATTATCGAACCTGTCGTTTATTGTTGAATCGCTGTGTTTTGTTGAATTGTCGCGAAGTCCACCCACCCAAAGGAACAGGGTGGGATTCCTTCGCCGATTCTACCGTGTAATCGCAAGGCCGGCAGTAGTCCTCATATGTGCGGGGTATCAGACTACTGGTTGTAAATCCACCATACTGTTGATAGGGAAAGTCTGTATGCGTGGCGAACTGTTGTAAACCCACCATACTGTTGATAGGGAAAGTTTGTATGCGGATAGACCAGTACTACTGATTGTAAAGCCGCCATATGGCTGTTGGCTTTGTTGGATAAATATATTAAAAAAAAGAAAATAAAAAATAGAAAATAAAATAAATAAATAAATAAATAAAAACAAAAGATAAATAAAATATATACTGCTGCCCAACAAACGGCAGAGCCCGAGTAGTTTGAACCTAAAACAGAGGACAGTTTTAGGTACCAAAGGAAGTATCCCTGTGAATATACTAGCCAGTAACAAAATAAATCAAATTAGAATAAAAATAAATAAATAGACAGATATATATACAGTAAGAAACGTATATACCAGAGAATAACTGAAAACTAAAAATAAGAAGTTATCATAAATAATGGCCGACGGCAACGCAGAGAATACTACTGATGCGAATCGAATCAATTTTGGAGAGATGGAGAAGATCAGCCCTTAGGGAGGGGATTGGGCACCCCGAACCTAGGGGCTAACAGGCGGCGGCGGAATCGCAAGGTTCCGAGGGCACGATAAATACTTTCTATAGTGCTGGGGAGTGACTGAAGGCCCCCGTGTCTAGTGAAGGGTGAGTTCACACCCTGCCGTGGTACCGTCTAGTCGGCGTGGTTGTCTCAAGGGAGGGCAACTACGTGGTACGTGGACGACAGTCCACACCTAGCAGAGTGGTAGACGACCTGTCACCTCTGTGAACAGGCGAGGCCGGTGAAAACGGTCAAAGTTTCGATTCCCATAGCCAAGTGGGGTCGGGATCAGACCGTCGGCTTCCTCCCTGGGTGATGGTTATCACTACGGGGTCAGGGGTCGCTATCGACTGGGTCACCGGCCGGTCGGGTCACAAATGGCAGTAAGCCCATGCGGTACCTGATAAGGACTGATGGCCGCCGTGCTCGGCTCAATGTACAGTCAGGCCACAGTAAGCCAAAAGCGAATGCGTCAGTAGGCGAGCTGTGCTCCTGTGATCGGTGGACTTTGAAAAGAAGACACCGGGAAGCAGGAGGCTAGAGATCTCTACCCAGGGGAACCTGAGTGCAGGCCTCTTATGGAAAGGGGTCTAGCCCAGGGCTGCACCCTGAGAGGGGAGGCCCAAAAGACTCAAGTGGCTAACCTGATGAGATGGGAAATTGATATTCAAATGAGATTATTATTATTATTGTTATTACTAACAACATTATTACTATTATACAGAGGTTGGCGAAGTAAACTTACTATGATTGTCCACAAGGCGCTGGCCGCCCTTGGACTTAGAAATCCACCTAAAGGAGGAATGATTTCCGAGACTCATAAACAACAAATAGAAAGCTTCCCAGAACCCGAAAGAATTGAAGACCTGGAACGATTCGTGGCAATATGCGAGCCTTTGAAAACCCATGTTCCACTGTTTAGTGAATTTGCATTTCCTCTAAAGACGGGGGCCTGGGATAGGAGGAGAGAACCCACTAGTCCTCAGCTAAAAGAAGAAGACAAGAACAATTTTAGAATAATGAAAGATCATGTACTGACTAAAGCTCAATATTTGGAAGAACGAGTTATGAAGCTCCCCTTAGAAGCCCATTTAGAAGTAGGAGAAAAAGGCGGAGGAATAGAGGCACGCAATTTGAACTCAAAACATCCCTGTATGTTCCTATCAAAGACTTGGTCCCCAAAAGAGGCTGGATATACAAGGGGAGAAAAATACCTATCCCTAGCAGCAAGATGTCTTTATAAACTTAGAGGAGCGGCCGGAGTGAAGAGTGTGATATTTTACTCCCCAGACATTTGCATGATAGAAGCCACCAAACAGACCATGGCAGATACAAATGCCATGATGCCCCAATGGGCAAAATGGAAATCAATGATTTGTGATCCCTTAGTTGAGTTCCGAACGAAAACCCAAGAAACTAATCAGACTGTGCAAGGATGCAGCCTTCCTGAAAAAATGTATCCCAAACCAGAAATCAAACTGTTCACAAAAGGTTGTCTCCCGGAGAAGGACAAGAAGGCCGTTTGGGCCTTCACAATTGAGAACAAGGAAAGGCATGTACTAGTGAAACGAAAAGGCCGCTGGCCTGGATCCGCACAGCAAGCAGAAGTGACTGCTATCTCGACAGGACTTTCAGTTGCAGCAGAGAGAAATATCTCTAGTATCAAGGTAATAACTGAGAACAAGTATTGTCATGACGTTGGTGTACAACTATCAAGGAAGGGGAAGAAAAGAGAACTGTCTGACATAGATAAGAAATTGGCTCAAGTTATTCCGTGGGAGCGGATTGCAGAAAGATGTGAAACAATGCACGTAGAATGGGAACACATAAAAGATCCCAGAGTCCCTAAAACTAGGGACTCTGGCTACAATGGTAATGGAGAAGTTGATGCATTGGGCCAAGCCGGGCCTAAAATGGCTAAACTGTCCCTGACATTCCCGCCAGAATGGATGGGACCTGATGCACTAACCCAGGTACCCACCGATCAAGCCTATCGAGTGGTTGCCCGGGTACATGAAGGTTTAGGTCATGTAGGATTTGGAAAGATCCACAGATATCTGTTGGAAAATCATGTCCAAGTGTCTAACCTTAGAATGCACACAACACAAGTGAGGTCCAGGTGTCAACAATGTGCAATGGTCAACGAAAATGAGGGAGCTGCCCCAGTAGATGACCCTCCCGGGGTTACGTTCAGCGTCGCCCTAACTGGGCCGCTTCCAAATAGGACGAGACTAGGAAATAGATATTTCCTCATAATAGCTGATCATGGCTCAATTTATAAACATGTCTATCCCTTACAGAGTGCCAACGGTAGGGTTGTAGCGAGCCATCTCAGTGATCATATGAGCAGGTGGCCAGAGACCAAAATTATACACCTACCCATCACCATCAACAAAACACTGTTCAGAAATCGATGGGTGAAGGAGGTATTCACTGGCTGCACTGTGCAAGAGATATTGCTACTCCCTGACTCACCCACCATTAATATTGCAGAGAGGGCAGTCGCCACAGTAGAGTGGTGGATCTTTAAAAATGCCCTTAAGGACTGGGACGAACCCCTAAAATTGACCCAGTTAAATCTGTTCCTGAAAGAACCAAAGATAAGAAACCCAGCGAAAAAAGACCAAAACCAAACTGACGCCTGCCCCAATTCTCTCCCCAGGGGATCGAGTGTGGGTAACCAGGAGTAAAGTGCACCCTGAAAAGGGGAATTTGAAGACCCAGCTTGAAGGTGTAGACGAGGTTCTGAATCAGGAAGGTAACGCAGTTCACCTAAAATCATTTGGCCCAGTCCCCAGTCCACCCTAGACAGATTAGAAAGATTCTATAAAATGGAGGAACCTGTATACTGCAAGATAGAGGAAACAGTATACTGCAATATGGCGTCTCCTTACCCTGTAGCTCCCATTGCACATGTTGACCCTTGCGACCTCTACATACATACCTCCAAGGCCGTGTGGGTCCTTAGCTGCTCAGGGGACAAGATTTGGGTAGGCGAAAGCCTCAAGAACCTCTCCTGCGCCCAGCAGGGCTCAATTTTGGATTGTTGGGAAAGAACTAACAAATTAATGTGGCGCCGTTACAGATTGGGCTGTTGCGCCAGGTGCGAAGCCCACGTCGGGAATTGCATCTGGACAGGTCAGGCGGCCTTACGTCCCGAACTGCCAGCCCTGCCCCCCCTTGCTCAAAACCCTGGGAACTATGCCCGGGAGGGGGTGCCTGCCTGCCGACTGCTCTTCTGCAGCGAGTGCGTCACACGATTCAGTCTTAGGATGTTGCTGGCCAGACTTGACCATCCATTGGGGTTTAAAGGCAAGTGTGAGTGCTCGGTCACTGTGGATCAGATACTCCCCTGCCCTGATGCTGTTAAGATAGGCCTGGCTTCGGGTCTGTCGTTACTGAGTGGAGGTGGTGACTTACACCCCCCTGAATCTGTGAAATTGGGATACAGGAAAAGGGGTAAAAATACTTCCAAATGGTTTAAACTCGGAGGAAAGCCGAAGCCAAAGACGTTCGGTATGTATACTTCCACACCTGACCTAACTCACACTTGCTCCCCACTACAGAAAATGATTACCGATCAGTTCCCCAGCAGCGGTCCGATATCCCTCCGCCCGAGCCGAGTGTTGGGTGTCAAGGGTGAGACCACTGTGGTGTTGCACCCAGATGCGGCACGCAAGAAACTTTTTCCCCTGGTGGACCACAAACGATCTCTGACCATTGAACTCCAAGACGTGTTGCTGCAAATGCTGGGTGGTTCGTTCGATAAGCGCGAGCTCAAGCTGACTGGCAGGCGTCCTAGGGGTAAGGAATTCGATTGGGTCACCGCATTCTCTTCCAGCCGGGGGGGAACGCACGAGTGTCAGGTGAACGAGGTTACTCTTCTTGCCTCCCTGACGGGTCCACAGGCTAGGCCCGGTGCTACCCTTAATCTGAATATCAAGCTTGCCCTACTGCGCGACCATCTCTCCAGGGTCGTGACGGCCTCGGTAAATGTGGAAGGGAGCCCCATTGAACCCCACCTTCAAAGTTCGAGAAAAAAGGCAAGAAAAATAGGTGGAGGATCCTAGCCAAAGGGGGCTCGAGCATAAATGCTCAAACATAGCTATAGTACATTGGGGCCCTCCTCATCCTCCTCTTCTTTCCCTCTACAGGGGCGAAAGAGGGGAAGGATCAGGATGCCGGGCCGGTCTTCCCAGTGAGGATCCCGCTGGACAGACTTAATGAAGCCTATCTCTTCAAAATTCAGAGATCCATTTTTTTCCGAATGATCCAAACACGGTGTGTGCCTGATAATCTGTTTTAAAATATTGAAACTGTGTCTCGTTGGTTTGATGCAATTGTGTGTGTTCTGTCTGAATAGTAGGTGTGTTCCTGGGAGGAAGTCGGGGAGGGCTCATCACACTGCGCGCCTTGCTGCCCAGAGGGGGTGGGACCTCTAACTGACGGAAGTGCCTGATATATACACATGCCGTCTGAACCCTGAGCCCTCACTCCTCACGAGCCCCTCCTGGTGACACTTGGGAACTTGTAGTCTCTCGCAAACGCCAGCTACCATTTTCCACAGGTTCCTTGCCTGACCCCTTGTGGTCACCGCGTTTTTCCGCCATTCGCTGCTTGATTTGCTCGCAAGCTCTTATTTTTATCCCTTCTTTGGGCGGACTCCATGACCTTTCAACCCATCGAACCTCTTTTTGAACCAATCCTGAGTGGCGGCGTTGTACTTCGCTTGACTCCTGAACCGAATTTTCCGTGTGACTTCATTCAGATTGACGAGGTAACTCCGTTTTGTGACCCTACCGAAATAGCGAGAGTAGCTGCTTATACAGAACTTCTCAATTTGGGCGTCTGGCAATTTCACGGGGTGCCTCTCCCGCTCAAAGAGTTAGCGCCGAGGAGGGACACCTATGCCGCGGCTATTACTAGTAACAATGACCTCTTCAGCAGCTTCCTAGGTTTTAGGACCGGTGGCGGGCCAATTGACTTAGCAGTAAAATTGGACCGCTACCCAGAGGAGGTCGCAATTATCAATCTGTGGGAGCGCATGGACGGACGCATCGAGATTATAGTATCAATCTCCTCGAAATCGCCTTCCCCCGAGTGTCATGTGTTCTATCCCTGGGGGAACGCAAATTCTCAAGAAAGGACATCTTAAGCACTTTATATTACCCCTACCTCGCTAGCCCTATGCGCAGGGCGAATTATTGTGATATAGGCAAATTGCACATGAACTTGTGTAGGAAGCTTTGTTTGGCTACATTATTATTATGATTATTATTATTTCTAACCCTATTTTTTCAGCAGGATCACTATGCAGGATCGATCTGTTGAAGTAACGGCCTTTCGAAACCTCGTGGAACAAGGCGTTTGGCGTTTTTCCGGGGTGCACCTCCCTGTCGAGGAATTGGTATCAAGGAGGGCCTCTTTGGCCACGGCAGTAATTAGTGACGCGACTCTCCTCGGTTGTTTTTTGCAGTTCCAGGGCGGCATCGAGCCTGCAAAATTGATTATACGCCCAGCATCTTACCCGGGGGAGGTTGCCATCCTCACACTGAGGACTCGCGCGGATGGTTTGACCGAGGTGTCGGTCCAAATCATCTTTGAGTCACCTTAGAGTTGCCTCTCCTGCGAGGTCGAGATTTGTCACCCTGGGGACTACGTGAACTCTAAGGTACATTCAAAATACGTCTTCTTGAAACTTGACTTATTTGTCCCGCTTTTCGTGGCTCTTGGCGTTTGTAATGGCGTATTATATGGACCCTAGTAATGTCCCCGGCAACGTGAGCCGGGGGAACGATAGCTACAGCACACCTTGGGGTTCTGTCTTGACAGACCCCCCAACGGGTGCGGCAATAAGCCAATTTGTGTCCTCCACGATTATGATGCTGTGGCTGACCCAGAGACAAGGCTACTCTCTAATTCGTGGAGCATTCCTGGGGCTCATGTACACGTGTCTGAACCTGTACAGGGGCTACCAGGGATTATGGAACCTCTCTGGGTGGATCCTGCCTATCTATTTGTCCAGTATGGACATCGGTAACAACGCTTTCACCGCGGTGACCACTGGGAGCAGTTTCATGGGTATAATTGGTTCCGGGGTGAAATTGTATTGTCTCGGAAAATACCACCACCTCTCTGGCCCTTATTTGATCGGCGCTGCGTTGTCTGATTGTGGCGTTATGGCTTTCGCATTGGTCCTGTTGTGGATCTTCCTGATTAGGGAGACAAGAACCAAGGCCAAGCGCACCCTCAGGGCCTTCGTGAGATCCCTCACGGTTTTTACGTGCGGGATCATGTTGCTACGGGTATTCGAAGCCTTCTTTCCCTATTCGAGGCCAAGCTTCTACCTTGTTGGAGCTTTTATCTGGCTAACCGAAGGCAGACAACGTTTTAGACGTGAGCAAAATGTAGTAGAAGGAATCGCAAAACCAAACATGTTCATGCTCCCCTGTTTGAATTGTCGGGGCCGTGATCGGAAGGAATAAGATTTTCCGTGGAATTTACTACTATTGTTATGTAATAATAATAGTAGTAAGCCTTTTTCGCGTGCGCTGAATGCCTATATTTTAATGGCAACGCTTGCTTACTTACTGTTGAAGTCACGAACCAGTATGTGCTGTATTCGCTTTTAATGGGGGGGGGTGGGGTTTTTGTTTCTTTTTGGGGTTCAACTTATTTTGTACACATTACTTTCTGATGTCCGCATTTTATGCGGTAGTAGTCTTATTAACCTCCATTGTCTTGTATATACAAGTGTGGATAGACCATGGAGCGCTTGCCCCGCAGCCCAGCCAGGAGAGGGGGTGTTGGAGGACGCCCTCGGTTCATGTATCCAGAACGAATGAGGGACTTCCCGTTGGGATACCAGGGTCCTTCCTCCAGCACCTGGGAACTGCTGGGTGAGATGAACTTGCAGGTCCCTATCTACTACCATGGCTTCGGGACACGGGGCCATCCCATGAGGGGGACCGCGACGAGGTGGATGGCACAGGGGGCTGAACATGCGTGGGTGCCGCAGAGACCTGAGACTCCACGCCCTTACCAGTGGCCTCGCAGCATGAGGGGGCCAGCTTTTCCACCTGCCCGGGGGATGCCCAGGCTAGAGGGTCCGCGACCTCGGTGTTCCAACACACTGAACTTCCGACACCTGGTCACCTGCAATGGCGTTCATGAGTCTGGGGGTCCGAGTGGGGTGGTGGGAGGGGGTCAAGGCCGACCCTCTTCGGAGGTCCCTACCGCCAACCCACCCGGACAGGGTGGACCAGGAACCCCTGGGCCCGCTCCCGCATCGATTGGTTCTTCCCCTGCTCCGCCTGCGGGGGATCCCGCGCTCCTCTACCGAAACCCCAGCCCTTAGGGAGGGGATTGGGCACCCCGAACCTAGGGGCTAACAGGCGGCGGCGGAATCGCAAGGTTCCGAGGGCACGATAAATACTTTCTATAGTGCTGGGGAGTGACTGAAGGCCCCCGTGTCTAGTGAAGGGTGAGTTCACACCCTGCCGTGGTACCGTCTAGTCGGCGTGGTTGTCTCATGGGAGGGCAACTACGTGGTACGTGGACGACAGTCCACACCTAGCAGAGTGGTAGACGACCTGTCACCTCTGTGAACAGGCGAGGCCGGTGAAAACGGTCAAAGTTTCGATTCCCATAGCCAAGTGGGGTCGGGATCAGACCGTCGGCTTCCTCCCTGGGTGATGGTTATCACTACGGGGTCAGGGGTCGCTATCGACTGGGTCACCGGCCGGTCGGGTCACAAATGGCAGTAAGTCCATGCGGTACCTGATAAGGACTGATGGCCGCCGTGCTCGGCTCAATGTACAGTCAGGCCACAGTAAGCCAAAAGCGAATGCGTCAGTAGGCGAGCTGTGCTCCTGTGATCGGTGGGCTTTGAAAAGAAGACCCCGGGAAGCAGGAGGCTAGAGATCTCTACCCAGGGGAACCTGAGTGCAGGCCTCTTATGGAAAGGGGTCTAGCCCAGGGCTGCACCCTGAGAGGGGAGGCCCAAAAGACTCAAGTGCCTGCTTCACCTCGGCGCTCTCCGGCTGCACCTGTGTCGCCCCCATCTCCCTCCTTTTCGCCCACAACTCCCTCCCCTTCTCGAGCGTCACCACCCTACTTTCCCTCGTCGCTCTCTTATTCTCCCTACACTCCCGAAGCCCCTGCTCCCGTACCGCCCCCGTCCCCTGCTCGTGTCCCGAGTCCTTTGCTGGCCTGCTCGAGTCCTTCTGGGAGGGGCCGCTCCCCGGCCCCGAACCCCCCCGACAGCCCAGGTGAAGGGGTGTCCTCATCCACTCACAGGCAAGCATCGACGCAGTGTGAATTCCCAATCATTGACTTGACTCACCCCCACTCTCCCTTCTCGGAATCTGCCAACGTGTCGGTAGGAGGGACACCTCCTGTCTCTCCTAGTCCCTCTGCCAACGTGTCGGTAGGAGGGACACCTCCCGTCTCCCCTAGTCCCTCTCCCCCCCCTAGATCCGTAACCCCGGATCCTTGTGACTTGGAAGTTCGGAGTGAGAGAGAGTCTGAGGACGATGAGACAGAATCCCATGGCTCCACGGTCAGCAAGGGGGGCCGGTGGGATTGGGCATGGACGACATGTAGGGGGAGGTCGGAGATGCGTGAGTCCAAGTGGGGACCTGTGTTACGTATTGAGGTCCCTTTCGAGCAGATTGACCGTCCTTTTCCCCCGAATACGGACAGCGTTTCAGGGATTCTATGTTCTATGGGCTCCAAGGGGAAGGGGAAGGACAGTGACGCTGGTGATGACAATAGAGAAGGGTCTTCGGCGTCTTCCTCTCATGCGCCGCCTCCTAAGCGCCCGCGCTATAACAATTATCAGCTGATTCTACATTCCCCACCTCTCCCGCGGCCTCAATCTCCCAATCGCCGGGCGAATGTTTCAAGCCCCGGTCCAAGGGAGTGTGCGGTGACAAACTATGTCTCGGTGGGTGGCGAGGGGGCCTCTACCATGGGCTCCTCTCGCCCCAAGAGTGCGTTGGGACAACCGTTTTCCTTTATGGACAGAGACATGGAACCTCTCGACATGAACGGTATACCCTATCTGGGGCTGGACTGGGACAAGAGCTTAGAATTCTACGAGGTGGATCATGTACCCATTTCCCGGGGTCAGCTGTATGACTTCTGTAGGGACGGACTCGTGGCCTTTGCGAGGCTGGGAAAAATGGACACCTCCCAGTATAAAGGGAACATCGCTGGTGGGGAACTCCTATGCGAACGTCGTAACATGGCAGCCAGCCTGCTGGCTGTCAGTGATCACGTGAGGGATGAGCTCCATGACCCTCGCAACCGCTGGGCTGGAAGAGTTCGGTGTGACTGTATGATGATGGAGGCCCCGCTTACGGACATGGACAAAGGATGGGTGTGGGTGTCGTGCTGGCATCCGGACTGGGACATTGTTGTACGTGAGTTTATCGTTTGGGAAGATGATTCCCACGGGCCTAATTGGATAGGCCATGTCGTGGAGGGTGGGCCTGCCCACTAGACTTTCCACGGATCGCGGACTTTCCCGTACGCGTGGACTCTAGTTTTCCTGGATTAGGTGAGAAAAAAAAAAAAAAAAAAAAAAAAGCTTTGTTGTATGTATAACTTTGTTGTTTGTTTAACTCTTTTCTTTTTCAGGGGTGGGTATTTCTTTTAGGTACTGGTTCGTGACGGTTTTCTGTGATTATTTGATTAATGATGATGTTCATTGGTGATGGTTAGCACACTCCCGGAGGTGGACTGTGTTTTTGACCCTTTGTACTTGTGTTGACGTGGTAAATTCCACGGTCCTGGGCATGACGTTAAACTGCTCACCGGTGGCGTGGTGTGACCAAGGATGATTATGCGGTTTCTTGCAGGGGTTGTATTTGGGGTGAGCTCAGGGTGGCCTGTTCTCCAGTGTTCCTTGAGATAGTGGGAACATGGTGATGGCCGCTCGGGGTCGCTCAATAGAGGCGTCCTGCCCTGCTGAAGGTAGTCCAATTTCCCAAAAAAGGGGGATGTAGGAAGGTATGTCCTGAGCGGCTGACCACAGGACCTCTTCTGTTTCTTAGGTGAGGAGGTCCTGGTGTCATTCGCTTTGGGCCTGTACTAACCACGGGCCCACTTAATGGTTTGACTCTTGGGTACTGAAATTTAAGTTGTATATGCGATCCCCGAAGACCCCGCCTTGGTCTTGCCACACGCCTGCGAGTGTGGCGTGTTCGTCCCGGGTGTGTCAAACTTCATTTTTGGATTTGCTACATTCGGGTCGTGACATGCTACATGCGCGCATGCCATGCCCTGCTATACGTGCGAATGCCGGATCCCATGAACATCTGTATAGGACGCTCCCTGTGTGGGGTATGGTAGGGGTGCCTTGAATCGCCAGAGGGGGTGTTGACTATGTCCCAAAATGGCGATTCAGGTCACCCCATGATTATTTTGAGCTTGCACTTTCAGGGGTACAATTCCCTGGAGAGAGAGGCCTTCTGTTAAAGTGTTGTGCGAGTGATTCTAAATGTTGCATAGATATACATTCGCAGTAACATAGGAAGGTGCCTTGCAGGTCTCACCAGACTAACCTTGTGTAAACAAGGTTAATAGGCCTTGTGTCAATAGGAGCCATCAGAGGCAATGAGACGAGTAAATAAGCCAATAGAGTGTTCAACTTTGCACCGTATATTTGGAGCGGTAACCATGATAAAAGGCCCGACCTGGTGTACGATGCAGGGCTGTGCACGGTGACTAAAGGCCTAAAATATAAAAAACAGAATGCAACAATTGATAAAAGATATAAAAAAATCGATCAAAAGAAGAAATAGGATTTATCCTTAAAGATTGTGCCTGCACCTTTTGCAATGAGTAATGGGTGAAGTGAAAGAAAGTGATGGACTGACAGGTTAAGATTTCTTATATATGATTTACAAATGAGAAGTAGTCAAGACCTTTATGTTATCACTGTTCATGTAAATAGAATAGACATCAGGAATGACAGAATTGAAAAATGGCGTAAGCTTGTAGATCGGCTATTTTAAAAAAAGACTCAGCTAAAAAATGGCATGAGCTTGGAGATCGGCTATTTTCAAAAGGAAATATAAAGTGCTGATGAGCTTGGAGATCGGCTATTTTCAAAAGGAAATATAAAGTGCTGAAAAGCTATCTTTCAAACTGTCATCTCTGAGTTTACTAAAGATGTTGAATGCAGGAGACATACTGTACATGCTGTGCTCTGGTCTTGTCAACCTATTTTCCACTCATAACTGTATTGATTGACCTTTTGTGGGTTGTTGACACAGAAAACTAAACGTATGTAACCGTTTTTATGGCTGAGGCGCCTGAGTGGAAACTCGGCTGTCAGCAATAAAAAAGGGTACTAAGCAAAGGGGCCCTGACCACAATCTCAGAACGACAAGCGAGGGGCCCCAGCGACAATATGGAATATTGTCAGCAATAATATCTAGGCGATGGGGCGCCGGCGATAATGTACACGACAACGTACGCTTTTACGCCTCTTCATTTCCGTAGTCAAGTAGGCGCTCGCCTCCTCACGTCCGTAGGTAAATAGGCCACGAGATAGCAATGGTTGCAAAAATTGCAGACAGACTTTGTGGTGAGACGCTTTTGGCGGGCCGCGCCATAAGAGACAAACATCCATATCTAGCTTTAGTGGCCTTCGACATATGGAGCAAATATATATCTAGCTTTAAATTGAGTATATGACTATTGATGGGTTTTTCCACCTTGCTTGACAAACATATTAGCGGGCTATCACTATGGAAGAACAAACATAAATGTACAACTTTTATGTGACTGTTAAAATGAGTCTTGGTTGTTCAAATATTGATATGTTTCCCGCGAAGATGATCTTGTGGGCGGGTGACCCAGTTAAGCTCTCGGGCAAAGGGGTATAGATGGGTGTCGCTGCCAGCTTCTAGTGAGTCTTCTCTAGGGCTGCTTACTTGAAGCATTAAGGCCCCGGCTACACGGAGCTGGATTGTTGCTGGATTGTTGATATCTAGACACTTTTTTGTGCTGTTGGGGCATGTAGCCACACGAAGCTGGATAGTTTGGCAGTGAATCTGGATAGTTTTCAATCCGGATAAATAAGTGGAGACACTGAAAACTATCCGCTTCACTGGATCCGTGTAGTCAAGATAGGCGGATATTTCTGAAGACAATGACATCACCGTAATCTTCGCGCATGCCCATTGATTCTTTTGGCATGTAACACGAATCCCAGTCAACACTCTCTTGTGCTCTCATGGCCTTGTATTGTACGGCGATATTAAGCAGCAACTCAACCTCATCGTCGGTCCATATAAAAATTTTATCACTTTTTTCACTTTTATCTTTTTTCTTCTTGCTCTCCATGACTTCACTCACGTGTTTTCAGTAGCTGTTTGTTTTTGTTTTTGATTCACTGCCGGTGTTCCGGCTTAGTACTGCGCATGCTGAGATGCTGAGCCTATTCTTCTATGGTAGAGCACTCTGGGTATTACTTATCCCTTACCACCACGGCGCCACCTACTGGCCTGGCATGCTTGTTGGAGCCTATAATTATAGACCTCCCTCCATGCCTCCCTCTAGTGGAGGTCTGGGGACTCATATTTTAGACCTAGATATCCAGCTCCGTGTGGACCTAGATAGTTTTCTATCTGGATATCAACAATCTATCTGGATATCAACAATCCAGCTCCGTGTAGCCGGGGCCTAAGTCCCTTATTCTCTGACCTTCACTCTATGAGGCTGGACCACCCGTTTGTTCCTTTCGGCTGAGACTCTTAGCTTCTTTTTTACTTAGATTCTTTTTACACTTAGTATTTTTCTGAGATGCATAGGATAGAAAAGGCTCATAGCCACTATTATAATCTGCTTTGCTCAATGTTCTAATATTATGATAAATGTTTAGCATAGTTACTGCAATGTAACTTTTATAACTTTAATGTTTTAAACCTTGTAATCCATTTTTGATTTTTAACTTTTACATTTATAACTTTATAAAATAAAAAGCGTGTAAAAGCCTTTTTTACCAAACCTTCCTCTCCAGTCCTTTTCTTTCTTTTCTCTGAACTGACAACTATATCAAGATCTAAGGGGTTCCCTAACAGCATCGCGTTCGGCCCCTGAGAGGTAAGCAAGGCTCCCACACTACGGCTGTACATTTACTGATACACACACATCTCATATAGGTGGATATTTGCAATTGATGTTTTAGAAGTATGTCATGATCATTGATGTTATTAATGCAGTGGGAATTGTGCTTTGGTTTATTTCGTTGTACCTGTTGCTGAAAAGGATGAGAGTCGTATATATTATCACTGCATATGGTGGACGGAACTGAATACGCAATCTCTGGACTCTGGCTTTAGGGTTGCATTCTGAGGGTGTTAACATATTACCTAAGATAATTTAGCTAAGGTTTACAGTAATTTTCCTACAGACATTAAGGGGTAACACTTTCACTGCCACGGGCATGATATGACGTCACGTTTTTAAATCCCTTCATCGCCACCGGCGTGATATCACGCTGAAATGTTTTTTTTTTTATTTAAGGGTGACAGTCACCATATTTAAAGGATAATAATCAAATTTAGGGTCATTTATATATTATTGCCATCTGTCCAAGGAGATGTGTCCTGAGTTCCTTCCGCCATTCAGTCTATCTGTGTAGGGTACTCAGTTGTTTTGGATCGACAGAAACTTTACATCTTTGCATATATCTAGATTGAGAGAGTAGGACAGGTTAAAGGTCGATAGACTTTGAGGAGCCCTCTCAACCTCTACCTTATCCTCAATAACAATCCTCTCACGTTATTTCCTTCTAGTTCCCTTTCATGAGTTATGGGACTAAGCTAGTTGGAGAGAGGAGTTATCGAGGGGTCTATCGGTGGTAACCAGGTTAGGTCTGAGCTTCAGTTGCTTTCCCTGGATGGCCATCCAGGGCACTGGCCGGACTAGCTACGACCTGAAATTACCATAGGGAAACGATTTGCTGTCTCTTCTTTCCCTACCACAAGCGGCTGCAGTTTCATAGCATACACTTCTGTGTTGACGCTTGTTTTAAAAGGTCCCGGAGGAGGGCCTCCTGTCTTGCAGTTTACACACCTCTTTCAGGGGTCGTGACCTCAGGGGTCGCGACCTTCTGTCAAGGTTTACAAGAGTATTAATCTTGTGTAGTCACCATAGTTAAATATAATATCAAATATTGAAAATGGCCATGTGTGAGTGGCTGAGTTCATTGGCAAATGTTTCATGCTAATCTGTTTTTATGGAGCAAAAACATAACCTCCACCCAAAACAATTGGCAGAGGTAATTACAGGTTCTAGACTAGTATACTGTACAAAGACATACTGTACCTGTTTCATAGGAGGTTGTGCCCATAGTCTGTGGTGAGGAGACTGTTGGAGAACATACACAGTGTGTCACATTTTTTATTAGAAAATATGTTGTTTTGAGCGAGCACACAGTCATATATAAAATGTTCAGGGCAAAGGTCTACCATGAGAAGAGTCACATACTGTACCAGTGTGGCCACGTTGTACAACCCAGCTTACTGTGTCAGGGACCACATGTTGTCCAGGTGCACCATTGCTCTGTTCTGCACCAAGCTTGGCACAAACACTGTTCAGGGGTCTGGCATGAGAATTGTCACACCAGGGACCACATTGTACAACTGTGTACAGTGTCAGGGGCCCCTGAGGGCCACATGCTGTACAATCCATGCAGCTTACTGCTGCCAGGGGCCACGTTGTACAACCCAGCTTACTGCTGTTACTGGCCCCCAGGGGCCACACACACGTTGTCAACGTGCAAATAGCGTTGTGTGCTTGTCAATTGGCAAGCACACCATTTTTTTTAATGGAAAATATAAAGCGAACTGTTTTGGACATACAAGATTTCCACCCGACAACAATGAATAAGTAGAAAATTAGCAATTTGGGAAAATTCGCGCCAACACGAGTCGTGGGTCACACACTAGAGATGCACAGGTCACCTCTGTCACCTCTGGGACACACAATTTGGAATCACACAAATAACGCTGCCGGGACCAGAGGAAAACGTTGTCTGCTCGGATTTCATGACAGAAAGTATAACTCATGTCTATGGCGGATTTTTCTGAAACAAACACACAGATAGAAAGAGCACAATTCAAGCTTTCCATAGAGCCGCAATATTGGTGAGTTTGACGTTGTTTAACACAATCAGATAGCAAAAAACTGTTTTGATGCATTGAATCCCTATGGGAGGTATTGCAACCCTAGATTCATCAGATTTAAAAAAAATCTAGTGCAATTTGCGGCTACCGTCGGAGGCGGTGGTGCTGATCGAATCCGACGTGATATATATGGATATGGTTTCTTGTTTTTAAGAAATAGGCTCCTGCCACTCATTTTGCAGGCTAATTACTTGTCACTTCACTCCTGAGATCACTTGTATTTAATTTTGGGAGGATTGTTCCCCCAAAAAACATGTGTTGTGCAACCATATTTATATAGTTACTAAATATGCTCTGTGATCGTATTGTTTGTGGGGTTATAGATGAGTCCCTACAGAGGCAGCTGTTAGCAGAAAAGGACTTGACATTTCAAATGGCTGAGCAGAAAGCTTTAATGGCAGAGACTGCTTTGAAGAATGCAAGTGAATTGTGCACAGTCATAGACAGTGAGTCAGCCACAGGGCCTCGAGGAGACAAGCCACACACACAGCGGGTAAAGAGAGGCATGTTGAAGCGGACACAGAGATAATATGTTTCCGTTGTGGTTGTCTGCATCTTCTTGCCACATGCAAGTTCATCTCAACTGTTTGCCACTACTGTAAGAAAAAGGTCCATATTGCGCGGGTCTGCATGAAGAGAAGTCAACAAGGAGCTGATGCAAACACTATTCTAGAACAGCACACACATGCCATGTCACTGGAGGACAATGATGAATACATGGTGAACTGCGTGCAGACTGGACCACGGTCTGAAGATCAGGAGCCTGAGGACGCTGGCGTCAACTGTTCGCCACTTCACCTCCCAATGTATGAATGAATGAACCATTGTAAAGCGCTTTGAGCACTATAAAAAATGCAATTCATTATTATAATTAAATTAATATCAATTAAACTTGAAACAACAATAAACTGTGGGAGGAGTAGGCGGACAAACTTTTGGTTACTCTAGAAGAAAAAATCTATGTGTTCTAGAGCTATGATATCTGTGTGCTTTAGTTCTATATTTTTGGAGCTGTGTGGAGCTCCCTATACGTGGCCGTGTGTGTGGGTCTGTCTGTCTGTCTGTCTGTCTGTTTGTCTGTTTGTCTGTCTGTCTCCGGGTATGTAGCCTGCAGTAACCTTTTCTGGCCAGTGGCCACACATGTTAAGGGAGGGGCGCTGTTGCACACACACACACACACACACACACACACACACACACACACACACACACACACACACACACACACACACACACACACACACACACACACACACACAGCTCCACTTCGAACAGAGGTTCGATTTTTAGTGTTCTGAATGAATGAATGATTTTGTCTGGAGAGCCAAATTGTCATGTGAAGCTTGACCAATCCGCAATTCTTCATTCTGGGCTGGATATGCACGGGACATGTACGGGACAGACAAAGCTATACCTTGGAAGCGGTTTTCACCACTTCAAAATAAAGTGGTTACCCTGTTAGTACAGTGTACAGTACCTGTTACAGGTGTCACAGAGGCTTCATGGGAGGTTGTGTCCACAGTAGTAGTCTTTGGTATGGAGACTGTTGAGAACATTCATATTGTGTCACGTTTTTCATTTGAAAACCTGATGTTTTGGGCGAACACACAGACATACAATTAAATATATAATATATTAGCTCTTAACACCTGACTGAACCCATTCCATTTTAATTCCCATAGATTAATTGACCTATTACATCCCACATACAAATTGCCTAGACTCTAGAGGGTGGGTGGATGGTGGGCCGATGGTGGAGGGTGGACATCGCACACGTAACATCCTGACTTGTGTGGCACACCGTCCGTTGCTCTGATTCACACACCACATTAGAATAGTCACACCATGGCCACATTGCTCCAATCCGCACCACACTTGGCACAGGGTTCTGCTACGAGAATAGTCACATACCAGGGGCCACACTGTACAACACGTTTATTTAATAGTGGGGTTGCTAGGCAACACACTGTTGTTCTCTCCTAACTTTATAGAGTACCTTTTAGCCAATGAGAAAGCAGCATTCTCTGTGACATCATGCACCTTTATAAAGTAGCTAACCCAAATTATAAAGTAACCCAAAAACGTTATAGAATAACCCCATGAATGGGAGAATGCCTTGAATGGCAATTTCCCAGAATAGCATCTTTCTAATTGCTTATTGCTGACACTGGCCTACACGTTGTCATGGTGCACCGAAAACCTTAATTAGTGTGGTTGCCCAACAGGGCAACACACTGTAGTCCTGGGGAAACTTTATTTATTCTAGATAAACTTTATTTATTCTGGATAAACTTTATTTATTTGTATTCGGCAACCACACTTGCAATTTCCATTTGCATCTTTCTAGTTAGTGTGGTTGCCCAATAGGGCAACACATTATAGTCCTAGGGAAACTTTATAGACTTCTAGGGTAACTGTTTAGGGTAACCTTTCCGTTGCCATTGGAAATGGCAGGGATAGTGAATCAGTAGGGAATCAATGGGAGTGGGAATCAATAAGGAATCAATTGGTCGAGCTTCACATGACAGTTAGCTTACTGTAGAATATAGTCACCAACCGTCAGCAACCACACTTGCAATTTCAAATTGCATCTTACTAGTTGTACACATAAGGGCAGCAGTCTCTATGACTATTGTTCTGATCAGCGCAATAGGACTGATCGCATGGTCTGAATATCTACATCTCTGTCTTCATACTCATACCTGACAGGTTAATGTTGGTATAGTAGTTGCCAGTGCTCCATCTCTTATCTGAACCACACCAGTATGTCCCAGCATCCTGTGCTCTCAGCGCTGTGATGGTGACCAGGAATTGGTTGGAATAAGACTTGTTATCTTGTAGTGAGAACCTGAGGTCATGATGTGTCTTTTCGCTGGTCACAACATCCTCACAGCTGTGGCGGTGTTCGCCCTTACAGAAGAACTTGGCTTTGAACCTGTCTTTTGGTGGATGAGGACACTGTATATCTATCTGATGTCCCTCTGTTCCATTCAGCTGCACCGTCTTTACACAGCACCATTCTATAAAACAAATATGTATTACTTTTATGAAAACTTAACTACGGTGTTGACTTCACACTAAATTTCTCCTTTCTCTCAGTGACTTCCTTTCCTTGTTTACATCGTAACACAAGGCAGTTGATCTGTATAATGGATATCATCGATAGTATATCATCAAAGATACAATTCTGGGAAAATGCAAGTGTGGTTGGCGTGATGCGAGTCACACTTGAATTCCGTCCTTGTCCCTTTTATAACAGAATTGAGATCCTGATGTCATCAATATTAAGCCTATACTGTATCTTGCAATGCCCATATATGGACATACGGTGTCAGTCTCATGTGGTCTGTGACGTCAGACATCTAATTAATTAGTGTGGTTATCCATCTTTCCCTTCCTAGATAAACTTTATTTTCCTGCGCTACTCCTCCCACACTTTTGGTGGCATGCAATTGGGCCGTATGTCAAATCGACCGGCATAATCGGGAATCGATTCCTTGCATTTTTCTGAGAGATACGTTACATAGTTTAATTTGTGAATACATTTTCTCCATTGACTTGTCTGTCATCATAGACCACATGAGACCGGCACAGTATGTCCATATATGGGCATTCCCAAATATGGGTTTAATATTGATGACATTATGGATCTCCATATATGGGGATGAAAGGGACAAGGACGGAATGGTTAGCATCGCTCGAATAGTGACAAGGACCGACACATACAGAGATATTTGCAAGTGTGACTCACCTGAAGGCAACCACACTTGCAATTTCCAATTGCATCTTTCTAGTTCATTAATACATTTATATAAACCAGTAAGACTCCCTAATCGGGAGATAAGCGACCGTAGGTCACTTATCTCCACAAATAGGGCAAAAATTTGTTTTTCCAAAAACTTCCGGATCCATGTTGATGACATGAGTGTAGACATACTGTGTAGTGATTTCCGTGATTTGAGGGCCAAAACTGTAGGAGCAGTGGCCAAAAATGTGTTTTAAAAATCGGCCTGTAGGTGGCGCTAGAAGAGGGCCATGTGAGAAATGAGGGGTGGGGTGTCCGCGTTGCCTTGGCGGACGATTAGGTACCGGCCCCGGCTCTCCCGGACGCTCCTAGCCCGAGTTACGGCATTTTATGTGAGCTGCAGTGGCAGGGGGTCCTCCACTGGGGGCGCCACCACTTTTGCATCTGTTCTGGAGCACCAGGAGTGGGTGGTCCCCGGGAATTCCCCGTGAGCAGCCCCGTTGGGGTGGTCATTTGGTAATTTTTGCACATTTGGTATTTTTTTTACACCTGGGGGTCCCCCAGGGACCTGGGGGTCCCTGGAACTCTGGGGGTCCTTGGAGGTTGTAGTTTGGCAGGCAAGGAGTTTGTGTGGAAATTTTGGCATGGATCGGGCCAACGGTGGCCGAGATATGAGCAGGGCAAAAGTGTGACGTGTGAGGTGTGACTGACTGACGGACGCACGGACACCTCGAGCAGCTTTCTGTAGTAAGTGCGACCTACGGTCGCAATAAACTATAATAATAAAAATAAAAATAAAATATATATATATATATATATATATATACAGTATTTTCCGGACTATAAGGCGCACCGGACTATAAGGCGCACTGTCAATGAATGGTCTATTTTCAAACTTTTTTCATATATAAGGCGCACCGGACTATAAGGCGCACATAATAGACGCTACCATTGTGTTATGCATCCAACAGATGGAGCTGTGCTAAAAGGAATGTTAATGTCAATGAATGATCCATATATAAGGCGCACTGGACTATAAGGCGCACTGTAGTCTTTTGAGAAAATTAAAGGCTTTTAAGTGCGCCTTATAGTCCGGAAAATACTGTATATATATATATATATATATAATTATATTATTATATATAACGTATCTCTTAGCAAAATGCAATCAGACGATTTGACATATGGCCCAAGTGCATGCCACCAGAACTGTGGGAGGAGTAGCGTGGCAAAATAAAGTTATCCGGAAATAAAGTTAAGTACTATAGTCTGGTTGCCCAACACATTGCAATCAAAAGATGATGGGGGCCCAGTAGGTGGACACACTGTAGGATGACAGTGGAGCCAGCAACACATGCAGAGCTCTGGACTCTGATGCTGGGTAGGAATGAGAGGGTTGGTGTCGGCTAGTCTGCACCCTCACATGTGTAATCAATGCTAATGAATTGAAACACTGTCATATGACTCAGGTTATTTACCTCCGGCTACTTCCAGCTGTACTTCAGTGTAGAGGTCTAGAATCCCGACCCTGCTCACTCCACACCAGTATTGTCCTGTATCGTTCAGCTGAAGGCCTCTGATGGTGACTGGATAGCCTCCGTTTTCATAACGAATAGAGTATCTGCCCTCAGTGGTACCTTGGGTCTCAATAAGAACATCAGCATCGCTACAGCTTCCTTTACACAAGTAGTACTTGTAATCAGACCCATAGCCCGCTTGGTAGGGACAGAGAATTTGAACTTCACCCCCTCGGTATCCAGACACATGAATCACTTCTGCTGCACTTAAACAACACATAGAAGCTGTAGGGAGAGGACAGACATGAAATCAGAAAATGGGTTTTTCTTTCATCAGAAATGTATTTCACAAAAATAATATTTAAGATGGGGTGTTACATTTTTCCAATCTCAGATACTGTTATTGCGACCGTAGGTCGCACTTACTACAGAAAGCTGCTCGAGGTGTCCGTGCGTCCGTCAGTCAGTCACACCTCACACGTCACACTTTTGCCCTGCTCATATCTCGGCCACCGTTGGCCCGATCCATGCCAAAATTTCCACACAAACTCCTTGCCTGCCAAACTACAACCTCCAAGGACCCCCATAGTTCCAGGGACCCCCAGGTCCCTGGGGGACCCCCAGGTGTAAAAAAAATACCAAATGTGCAAAAATTACCAAATGACCACCCCAACGGGGCTGCTCACGGGGAATTCCCGGGGACCACCCACTCCTGGTGCTCCAGAACAGATGCAAAAGTGGTGGCGCCCCCAGTGGAGGACCCCCTGCCACTGCAGCTCACATAAAATGCCGTAACTCGGGCTAGGAGCGTCCGGGAGAGCCGGGGCCGGTACCTAATCGTCCGCCAAGGCAACGCGGACACCCCACCCCTCATTTCTCACATGGCCCTCTTCTAGCGCCACCTACAGGCCGATTTTTAAAACACATTTTTGGCCACTGCTCCTACAGTTTTGGCCCTCAAATCACGGAAATCACTACACAGTATGTCTACACTCATGTCATCAACATGGATCCGGAAGTTTTTGGAAAAACAAATTTTTGCCCTATTTGTGGAGATAAGTGACCTACGGTCGCTTATCTCCCGATTAGGGAGTCTTACTGGTCCCCAATACTCTCTATACCCAACATAGTGTCTGCTTTACTGACATCACTGTTGGTATAGAGAATAACAATTAAACCAGTAGGGCAATTTGCCACAGAATAGTAAATAATTAATGTATTAATATTTCAATGAAACATTGTTTGGGAAATAAACTGGTGTTTGGTGCTCAAAGGAAACAAAACAATACAATACAATACAGTACAAATACACAACAGCATAAACATGCACACGCTAAGGGAACCAGTTAAGTTAATGACCTGAATTTAAGGGCACCCATGTCTCAGGAGATGTCAAGAACCTGTTCAACAGCTGTATGGTTCTTTAACAGTTCTCTACTGGTTCTTAAGCGCCTTTAATGGTTCTATATACAGTAAGGTCTATATTTTATTGCACCTTTAAGATATTCCGAGCCAAAGAACACTTTTAGTGCTGTTTAGCACCATTTTAGTTTTGTATGAGATATGATCTACTGGATGACTTACTGTTGTTGTTGCCGTAACACTTAAAATTGAAAGCATCTATAACTTAGTCATACTTCTTGCTTTTTTATCTTTTTTCGTCATCCGTTCTGTCCACTTTTGCTTCCCTTTTCTATTAATGAATAAGGTGGGCATAATAATTTCTTCTGCTTCAGCCTGTATCCCTTCGGACAAAAGTTATTTGTTGACTATATTCTGTATGTTTAAGTGTTTTATTGAATCAGGACCAAAATAAACTAACTAACTAACTAACTAACTAAGTGAACAAAGGCAATTATGTCAAAATACAACATAGGTTTATAAGCCTGTGCAGTACAATACTGTGGTTTGCAACAGATCATACTGAGGCCTGCTTCTGAGCATTTGTTTTGCACTGACATTTGTATTTGTTTTAGGGGTATCCATTGAGGCTGAACAGTCAGTCTATGAAATAAAAACCAGTGGGCCTTGTCCACCAAAATGTGAAATGATGAGAAAAATGGTCAATGCATTACAGCTGAGTACATAATTGCGACCGTCAGGGAGCAGTTTACTATGAAAACCTCCACCGGCCGTCCGTCCGTCCGTCCGTCCGTCCGTCCGTCCGTCCGTCACACCTTTGTGACCATCAACAAACGTCACACATTTGTTGATGTTTAAATCGAAGAGTCTTATGGTCAAATACTTCTGTTGGTTTCTGCACTGATCATTTATACAATTCAGCTGTGTTTGCTCGTGTCATCATGATGAGGTCATAAATCAGCCATGCCCAAATATAGATTTTACGGGTTTACATGCTTACTCAGTTATTCGTTATGTGAAAGTCCTATAACGTCTATGATATCTGACATCATCATACATACATTCCCTTTTATGCCCATAAATGGAGATCCCCTCTGTAGAACCAGCCACTGACATCACTGTAATGTCAGGGGAACCAAATCCCTTTTATGCCCATATATGGAGATCCCTGTGATGCCAGGGGAACCAAATCCCTTTTATGCCCATATATGGAGATATGGAGATCCGCGTGTTGCCAGGGTAACCAAATCCATTTTATGCCCATATATGGAGATCCCTGTGATGCCAGGGGAACCAAATCCCTTTTACGCCCATATATGGAGCTCCCTTATGTCATCAATATTAAGCCCATATCTGTGAATATCTTTGGGTACCAGATGTCTCCATATATGGTTAAATGGTCCGATATACATCACTGGCCAGAAGACCAAGAAATGGTGCAACCTCGCCCTTTGCTTTTCTCCCTATAGGCATCTTACTGGTAGGTAGTTTAATGAGGAATGCAGTATGGTGGTAGGTAGGTAGTTATGGCCTTTGATGTAAGATTTTCACTTTCTAGGATAACTATATTTGCTATTCCCAGATGATGCCCTTTTAGGGTACCCCTCATGCCCATATATGGAGATCCCCAGGCTTTACTAATTAACATAAGTTTTATGCCCATATATGGAGATCATTGTCCCAATGTCATCAGATATATGGGCATAAATGGACACAGGCAAACTAGATGGGCTGTATGGATATCCAGATGTGTGATGTAAGTGTTTTATTCCAAATGTGGCACCCCACAGACATATTTCCAGAAACAAAATCCCTTTCATGCCCATATATGGAGATTTCTGATGTCATCAATCCCAGGCCCTGTAAAAAACATGGTTGCTATGGTATGAGCAACTTATGTCTCCATATATGGAGATTCAACTTCAATGAGTAACCATGGCAAACTGTCAACTGCCCGTATGTCTTGATAATTGGTAAAACAAACTTTTGGCCTATTTGTGGAGATAAGCGACCAACGGTCGCTTATCTCCCGATTAGGGAGTCTTACTGGTGGTATACATACAATACAGTATACAATATAACAATGCTATCAACTCTCTTGACAGCCTGATCACTGATGATGACCAGATCATATTGGTTTAAAATGAAATAAAAACCCATTAGTAAGAAACAAAAGCACTTACCACCAAAGATGAAAAGCATTAGTTCTTGTAGGCTCGACATGCTCAAGAAGTGAGAAGAAACTCAACCACAACAGAAGCAGCAGTGGGAAATGGTCAGTTCCTGAAAACAAAGTGAAGTCGTATCTCTGTGTGTTAACCAGCTGTGTGTCTTACAACATGTGAAAACGAAACTACTGGTTTGCAGAGGGTCTTGCGGCTCCATTTCGTGTAAACCATGGGTGTGAACTAGGGCATTAACGAAAAAGTCGACAAGTCGACTCAGTCGACTTCATTTCACAAGTCGACTCCCACCAGAGAAAGTCGAAAGTCGAAGTAAAAAGAAAAATCAAACCTCGGTTCGAAGTGGAGCGGTGAATTTGAGCAGCTGTACCCTATGTGAGTGAGTGAGTGAGTGTAAACTGTGCCTGTGAGTGAGTGGTGAGTGTGCCTGGCCTGCACAAAACAGCGCCCCTCCTTTAACTAGTGTGTTGTGTGTGGCCACTCAAGGTATTGCCAGGCTACGGACACGGCCAGCCAGCCACCCAGCCAGCCACCCAGCCAGCCACCCAGCCACATACCCACGGACATACCTGTCTATTGGGAGCGCTTTCACCGCTCCAAAAACTTTCTATATTGTGAAAATAGCAGATCTACATGCTCACAACGCCTCGCGATGCTAGGCGTTGTGAGCATGTAGATCGGCTATTTTCACAATTTCTGCCTCTTGACAATTTGGACAATGTTTAATTTGCCATTTTAGAGGTACTAAAAAGTCCTTAAATTGGCACTTTAGAAATGTGAAGATACCCTCTATACACTTAAACTTTATGTTGGTTTGTTTACAGTTGAGTGAGAAAACAATGTTTCACATTAAGTTAATCATCTGGGGACCCCCCCCAAAATAATTGGGGGGTCGTGTGTAATGTGATGACGTCATCAAACGATAAAGTCGACTTCAACTCAACTCTTTACTGAGTCGAATCGACAAGTCGTTAATGCCCTAGTGTGAACTGGATTTTGAAGTGCTGACCTGAAATACATTTTGTACTGTTTGCCATGTGATCAAGTGTGAGAGTTTCATATCAAGTCACATGCATATTATCACCCTATTAACAACTGCATGTTCCCCCAGGTGAAAACATGATGCAGAACTGGAAGGCTATCACCTGCTGTGGTTAATCTGTATTATTTTATTTCATCTGTAATAAATAATATAATACAATAGCTATACAATAGCCGGACAATATACAGGCTGAAAAGGTTTATATGGCCTGTCTAAATATTGTTGTAGTTTGTCTTGTAAAGTGTCTTTGTCCTGTCATTGTCCTATGTTTCATGTGGAAACTTATATAACTTATAGACAATCAAGTCCTATTTTTTACAGTACACACTGACATACTCTAAGGCCCACTACTTGTCTGTATCATACATGGAGTTCTGCCACTGGGGGGCAGTCTTTCCATCCTAATGCTGCTTACAGGTTTTGACTGACACAAGCAGTGTAGTTGGAAAGTATTATGGTTTGAGTGCACTGGTCTGTAATCAGTATGTCATGGGGAGAGAATCACCATTGATCTGAATTCTAAAGAGTTTTGAATTTCCTAAATCTGTCATTACACCAAAAGAATGTGGCACTTGGGGGCATCCCTAGTTCACCAAGTAAGCGCTCATACCACATCACAAAGCCATATGGCATAGTTCTTGCCTCAGCTGACTACATGTCACCCCTCCAAAAAATGTGGCTCTCCATTATGCAAGAACTGGCAATGGCATACAGTAAGTAAAAGCATGTTAGTAAAACTAAGCTACCATCTTACAATAGGGCTGAACTGGGACAGAAATTGAACGTGCTTTTTTTACATACTGTAAGAGGTAGCTCAAATTCTTGTGTGGACATTTGGCTACACACACACATACGCACGCACGCACGCACGAACGCACGCACGCACGCACGCACGCACCCACACACAAATACAATAAAACATACATTATAGTACAAAATCATGGTGGCAGACTTTGGCACATTCGTTGATACAATATTAACCAGCTAAAATTACCCACAGTTTATTTATATCATCAAAATCATTAAAATGTGCGACATACTTTGATAGGCGAAGAAATTATTCTAAAATAAACATTCCGATTCAATAGAAGCATCATTGCACAGTACAGTAACAACTATCAGATGACAGCTGGGGTGTTGGACGGTGTATCTACCGATTTCAACAGCTACAGTAAAGGAGCAACTCCACAACATCTGAATTTGGTAAAGGTGCTTCTATGCCTTGGCATCATACTTTTAGGGCTCTGTGTCAAATACACTCTAAAATAGGCAATAGGTGCATAGCGTATTTCCTTCTGGTCCTATTTATGAACTGTAACCATGACTCTTCATCTTCACTCGCCATCTCAAAACACACAAATCATTACAGCAAGATGGGACATACTGTATGTAAGGACATAATATGTTGCCCAAATTTTGCTTTGAAATGGTATATGGTGGATGATGAGTCATAGAGGACTGTTTTCCACTCTTTTCTCAATCACACCAGTAGGTATCATTGTCATTGCTTGTAAGATTCTAGATAATGCAGCTTAACAATCCTGTTCAAAGATCATGTGATCAAGTGAAAACTAAAGAATTCTTTTTGCTCTGGACAGCTCAAAAACCTAAGTTACAGATGAAATTTCTAAATCGTATACTGTAGCATTATAAAAAAGTAAACAACATACAGTATATTTGGTTAACATAACTAGCATTTATCTAAACAGGCATCAATAGTGATACAAGGAAAGTAGGAAAAATAGAGATTACAAAAAAGAGATACAATTTAAAATACTCTAAAAGAGGTCCAGCCAGGTACATTAACATGTGCCATCAGAATAAGCTTAAATCCACTATTCTGCACAACTCATCATTATGTTTCCACTACACATCATACTGTATGTTTGGGCTTCTGGCATTCAGATGCCTCTTGTGTGTTTTCGTAGATAGCATCTTCACCTTGATTTGAGTTTTTCAAATCCTTGGGCTGCATGCAAATATGGAAATGAAAATAAGCTCAGACGTGGAAACATTAATTCACACTCTAGAGATGCACAAGTTACCTCTGTTATCACCCACAGCCACCAGCATGTGCTATTACCCCACACAACGTCATGAAATGAATAAACGTTAGGCCTACTGACCTGCATCTGCATGAATCTACATTTAAACCAGATAAACCGGGAAGGGAACGTATCTGTGCCGTTTTAGATTTAGAAACTACTGGTTTAGAAGGCATTTGTAGAATCAGCCTCGGGCCTTAACGGGTTAAACCAGAAGGGGAACTATGCCAATGTAACCAAAGGTTATGAAACACCGTAAGAACATGTATGATCAATGAACAATTATTGAGAAAGTTACATTGCTCTGACCTGAGTCTGTAGAAGTTGCATGTTTGTAAGTTGTAGACCGCAAGTGGATCCGCCAACCTTATGCTGTGTTAAAGAACATTATGTTAAAAGCCATGATGACAACAGTATTTTGATAACATATATAAGCCACACCAATCATCGCATCATACCTTAGTTCTCCTGGGTGTGTTAAAATAGACTGGTTCATCTGAAAAAAGAAAAGAATGTTAGACCACAATGCAACAAGTGTGTGTGTGTGTGTGTGTGTGTGTGTGTGTGTGTGTGTGTGTGTGTGTGTGTGTGTGTGTGTGTGTGTGTGTGTGTGTGTGTGTGTGGTGTGTGTGTGTGTGTGTGTGTGTGTGTGTGTGTGTGTGTGTGTGTGTGTGAGAGAGAGAGAGTGCGTAATATTGATAAAACATACCTTCATGAGCAACCACGTTACATTTCTTTTTGCATATAATGACCAGGGCAAGTGTCACTACTGCACCCAGTACAGCAACAACAGCAGGAACAATGTATACCACATACTTCATGAGCAGACCATCTGGAAATAGATAATAGTTGGTTCACTTTCCATATTAATGACAATACCTCAAACTAACATAAACACAAGGTACAACCGAGAGACAAACATTTCATATAAAATAAGTGCAACTAGAAAATATTTGCTCTGTTCAGCACAGATTTCTACAAAGGAGGCAACCTTTCCATAAAGTATGGTTCCACAATGGCTTTTGGGAGAGACGGTTAATTGTAATTAAACGTTAAATATTCATAAATGACATAAAATATAATGACTAAGTTGTAGAGTATTAATTTAGTGTAGTTATCATACTTAAATATAATTTAAAATGTTGAAAATGCCCATGGGTGAGTGGCTGAGTTCATTGGCAAATGTTTCCCACACATATGGAGTTCTACAGCAGTGTCTAAGACTTCAAATGGCCATACCTCAGTGACCTTTCCTCTGATCAGCGCAATATACAGTAGGACTGATCACTCCATGATATTCCCTCTGGGTTGTAATGCTTTTCAGACTCATACCAGACAGGTGACTCACACACTAATAATACGTCACTGTCGGGCAGAAACCTTTAAAATGTATTTTCGTAAAGTAGGCTAAAGCCCTGCTTCAAGACTGTCGCACAAGACTAGTGAAAATAGCAGATCTACAAGCACACGTGCAAACTTTGTGTGCTTGTTGATCGGCAAGCACACCATTTTTTTAAATGGTAAATATAAAGCGAACGGTTTTCGACATACAAGGTTTCCAGCTTTCCACCCGACAACAATGAATAAGTAGGAAAAAAAAATTAATCTGATGAATCTAGGGTTGCAATACCTCCCAGGGAGTCAACGTTTCATTTTTTTTTGTTTTTTTTTTTGCTATCTGATTGTATTAAACAACGTCAAACTCAATATTATATTTATCAATATTGCGGCTCTATGGAAAGCTTGAATTATGCTCTATCTGCAAAGTGTTTGTTTCAGAAAAATCTACCGTAGACATGTTATGAGCAACTTTCTGTCAAGAAATTCAGTTCAGGTGATTATTGTGGGCTCGCCTATAAGGCGAGCACACTTTAGATATTGTCATTATTGTGGGCTCGCCTATAAGGCGAGCACACTTTAGATGTTGTCATTATTTATCTATCAGTCATATCATACTGTAGACGGGAACTTCGGTTCCTTTCTACTCCTACATACTTAGTGAGAAAATGAAAATAAAAACATCAATGTGTTCAGTTTACAGTGGCGAAGTGTGCTATTATTTTCTATAGCAATCGGCCAAATGGTGGCGCTGTAGGAAGCCTTCGAAAGTGCGAACTTTGAACAGGTATAGCTCATGCTGTGTTTGAGTTACAGTCATGAAACCTGTATACACGTATGCGTCTCCTCATGCCGAACAACTTTTACCCTCTAACTTTTGACCTCTGACCTTTAGGTCTCCCACAATTCGGAATTATATGAAAAACAGTAAAAATCTATCTCCTCCTGGGTTTTTTTCGATACGCGCACAAAACTTTTTTCACATAAACTTTGGACCAATACGGTCAAACTAATCTCGGCGGATTTCTTTTAAAGTGAAATATAATTTTTTAATAATTCTATCAATATTGCGGTTTTATGCAAATTATTCTTCTGCCTCTAAATCATACATGCAAAGTTACACGTTCATGGCATTTGGCAAAGATGTGGAGGGTTAGTCAAAGTATCACTGAAACCAATTTTATTCCAATCGGCCAAAGGGGGGCGCTATACGAAGCGTTTGAAAATTCAAACTTCAAACGGGCATAAGTCATGACTCGTTTCGTTTGAAGACATGCAACTTGTTACACGCGTGCTTTGACTCAAGCGGAAGACATCTGTGTCGTTGTTAAGTAAGCTCCGCCCTTTGATTTTCCGCCATTTTGAGCAGTTTGTAAAACGCGTAAACCCGCTTTTATTCTGGAATTTTCGCTCCACGTGCACAAAACTTTTTTTACGTGAACTTTGGACCGATATCTAAAGATCTGTCAGATCGGATTTCTTTAAAATTGAAACATGCTTTTTAAAATAAATTCAATGAATATTGCAGTTTTATGCAAATTATTCTTCTGCCTCTAAATCATACATGCAAAGTAACATGTTCATGGCATTTGGCAAAGATGTAGAGTGTTAGTCCAAATATCACTAAAACCAATCTTACCCCAATTGGCCAAAGGGGGGCGCTATATCATTTTGAGCAGTTTGTGAAACACTTAAACCCGTTAGGGACTGTTCGTTTAATACTTAAGGTTGGTATGGTCCATAGCGGGGGGGGGATATCAAATATTTATCTGAGCAATAGGGGGGACCATTACGTTTTTATTTTGGCTGGAGGGGGGTCATGCAACTTTAATTTGTTGAATTTTGTATTAAAAAAATGTTTTCTTTTGTTATTTTTCATACGTGTTTACTCCCCTATCTTTATCAAGTTCCCCCTGATGGTGACTTGACTTGGTATATTCCGCTTCTGTAGTCCTCACAAGGAGCGCATTCATTGGGCGCAGCCGGCGCAGTGCACCACCGGGCGAAAAACAAAATCTCGCCTTCGGTCCTAACTATAATTTTAGCTGGGGACCCCCTTATATTCCCTCAAAGACCCTGCCCTGGGGGTCCCCGGATCCCACTTTGAGAACCAATGGTACAGACAATATATGTTATGTATTAGTATTAGTCCTACGTTGTTTTACCCTCGTCAATCGTCAATGTAAGAACACAGTAGCTCTGGTCCATAGCGTAGTGCACTGAAGTAGTGCGTAGTGCTATGTCACCTATGAGCCCTTGCGCCGTTGGAAAGGCTGCCCACCCTCTCGTCTGTAGTAAAAATACAAAGTACAGTTTCGCTTCTCACCAAAACGAAGACATCTTCATAGAGTAAAAAGCCTACTCTCCGTAGTGGGGGCAATCTGTGTCTAAATCTCATCTCTAAAAATTAACTTTTCGCCATAAAAGAAAATATTTCACCGGAAGGCAAAATCTGGTCAATGGACTTTTCTATTGACAATATCTGTAGAGGGCGGTGTGGAGTAGCTAAAACTTCCAGTGAAATATTTCTTTTTCTGCACCAAATGTGTATTTTAGACGTGAGGTGGGGGGCTACGAGTGTTGCCACTAAGGAAAGTAGGCTTTCAACATCTTAGAACCGTCTTTGTTTTGGTGAGTAGTGAAACTATATATTTTATTTTTACTACAGACGAGAGGCTGAGCAGCCTGGGCTGCCGCGGCTCTGTGCGCAAGTGCTCACCAGTGACATAGCGTAGCGTTAGCTACGGGACCAGAGCTAAAAAGAACAGGAAAACCCAAAGGCTCCAAAAAGCCAAACTTGTCTGGTGTCCTTATCCTTGGGGAAACGGTGGAAGAGGTTTTTCTTTTATCCAGTAAGGCGTGGATATTCTGGATAATATATCTCCCTTGTGTTAGCAACGTCAGATAGAGCAGCTGCGCTAGACTATTCCATGCTGGTTTGCAACTTTGCATGCAACCACTTGTTATGGGGGCGTGTGCTGCAGCACAACAAGCACACGCCGTGATAGGGCGCAGTGATCTTACTCGACACAAGAAATAGTACCATGTGACAGAGTGGTCAAAGTTGAACGAAACTCGCTCTATAGTAGAAATATGTCAACAATGATAATGATGGCAGTTTTGTGGATTAGTTTATTATAACATTTAGGGCCAGCCAACTCAATGGAACTACTTTTATTCAGCACAAAAATGACTAAGTCTGACCACGGGAATCATAACCGATTCATGCCCTTCCAACAACTACATTACTGGTCTGGCAAGTATTTCATACAGCTTTGGTTAAAACATAGGCGAACTATCACTTTATGTTAAACGAGAATAGCAGGTGGCTCTGAAACTAGCCACTGCTTTGGGAGTTTCTGTACCCAGAGAAGGCACAAAATGGACCCTCCAGCTCGAGGCTGGGTGAATCAGGGTGATGGGTCCATTTGGTTACACTGATTTGGAGGCTGTCGGCTGGGAAGGAGGTAGGAGAAACAGCATATTTAAACTATGATTTAGATTTATTATCATGGAAAATAGTTCACAGTTGCTCAATCTTTCTTTTGTTTGGGGTGTTGTTGTAACCCCAAGAGGCCACCTATGGAACCAAATGGACCCTTTCTGTATGAGTTGAGTACAAAGGGACCCAAATTTAAGACCAAAGGCTTTCTTTGGGTCGTTTTTAGTTGACCTTGTATCAATGAACTGTACTGTTCTGTACCCTCAATTAATCAATCAATTGTCAAATAGGGTGCTATATTAATAGGTCAGCATTCATGTTATTGCCTGCTACTGTTGGTGTGAATTTAAAACATAAGCCTATTGTTTATTGGGAGGGAGGGGGGGCCATGCATTTTCCTCAAGTCACGCAGGGGGGGTCACCATTTTTTTTTTAAGCGTTTGGGGGGGGCCAAGGAAAAAAAAATAAATGCTATAACTTGTCAACCAGCCCCCCCTAGTGGATAATTAACGTACATTCCCTTAGGATTTTTTTTTGCAATTTGCATGAAACATTCTACACACAATCTAAGGACCTTTATCTAATATGCCTATGAAGTGCACACACACAAAAAAAATAATAATAATGAATATAGCTGCAAGCAGCGATAAAGTGGCCAAAGCCAAAAACACCTCAAATCATGAACACAGCCTGCAATGTGCGTGAAATCTTGCAAGCACATTCCCAATAGGTCAAGGAACAGATACCACCCTTCTTACATTGGCCTGTTATAGCGCCACCAGCGGGTCAACTTTTGCACAACACATTTTTGGAACAAAATGGACCAATCTTTGACGTCAGTAACGTCAAAGAGAGCACTGCCTGCGATCTTGACATTTTGTACTTTTATAGCCATTGTTTTCTGGCTTGAAGCGAGCCCACAATTGTTTCGAAGGAACAATATTTTTCTAGTTTATCTATCAGTCAGTCAGTCAGTCAGTCAGACAGTAGACGGGAACTTCGGTTCCTTTCTACTCCTACATACTTAGTGAGAAAATGAAAATAAAAACATCAATGTGTTCAGTTTACAGTGGCGAAGTGTGCTATTATTTTCTATAGCAATCGGCCAAATGGTGGCGCTGCACGAAGCCTTCGAAAGTGCGAACTTTGAACAGGTATAGCTCATGCTGTGTTTGAGGTACAGGCATGAAACCTGTATACACGTATGCGTCTCCTCATGCCGAACAACTTTTAGCCTCTGACTTTTGACCTCTGACCTTTAGATCTCCCACAATTTGGAATTATATGATAAACAGTAAAAATCTATCTCCTCCTGGAATTTTTGCGTTAAGCGTACACAACTTTTTTCACATGAACTTTTGGACCAATACGGTCAAACTAGTCTCGGCGGATTTCTTTTAAAGTGAAATATAATTTTTGAATAATTCCATCAATATTGCGGTTTTATGCAAATTATTCTTCGGCCTCTAAATCATACATGCAAAGTTACACGTTCATGGCATTTGGCAAAGATGTGGAGGGTTAGTCAAAGTATCACTGAAACCAATTTTATTCCAATCGGCCAAAGGGGGGCGCTATACGAAGCGTTTGAAAATTCAAACTTCAAACGGGCATAAGTCATGACTCGTTTTGTTTGAAGACATGCAACTTGTTACACGCGTGCTTTGACTCGAGCGGAAGACATCTGTGTCGTTAAGTAAGCTCCGCCCTTCGATTTTCCGCCATATTGAGCAGTTTGTAAAACGCGTAAACCCGCTTTTATTCTGGAATTTTCGCTCCACGTGCACAAAACTTTTTTTACGTGAACTTTGGACCGATATCTAAAGATCTGTCAGATCGGATTTCTTTAAAATTGAAACATGCTTTTTTAAATAAATTCAATGAATATTGCAGTTTTATGCAAATTATTCTTCTGCCTCTAAATCATACATGCAAAGTAACATGTTCATGGCATTTGGCAAAGATGTAGAGTGTTAGTCCAAATATCACTAAAACCAATCTTACCCCAATTGGCCAAAGGGGGGCGCTATATCATTTTGAGCAGTTTGTGAAACGCTTAAACCCGTTAGGATTTTTTTTTTGCAATTTGCATGAAACATTCTGCACACAATCTAAGGACCTTTATCTAATATGCCTATGAAGTGCACACACACAAAAAAAAAATAATAATGAATATAGCTGCAAGCAGCGATAAAGTGGCCAAAGCCAAAAACACCTCAAATCATGAACACAGCCTGCAATGTGCGTGAAATCTTGCAAGCACATTCCCAATAGGTCAAGGAACAGATACCACCCTTCTCACATTGGCCTGTTATAGCGCCACCAGCGGGTCAACTTTTGCACAACACATTTTTGGAACAAAATGGACCAATCGTTGACGTCAGTAACGTCAAAGAGAGCACTGCCTGCGATCTTGACATTTTGTGCTTTTATAGCCATTGTTTTCTGGCTTGAAGCGAGCCCACAATTGTTTCGAAGGAACAATATTTTTCTAGTTCTTTCTAAGTGTTGGAGTTTGGAAGCGCTCGTGGGAAGTCACTCAGCGGTCCTGTGTACCAGCTGGTTCTAAATGTCAGGTAATGCAGGAGGCAGGGGGACTGCCGCGTGATTACAGGTCCAACTGGGAAAGATGGATAACCACGCCCCGGACTCATTTTTGAAGCTTGTGATTGGCTGGACCGGACGTAGGGAGCGCTCCGTTGTAGTCACTTGGACCGCGCGAGGTGCACCAAAACCCAATTATCATGGCGTTTATCGTGCGCTTGCCCAGGCCTTACGGCCTGGGCATAAATATAACGATTGCATTCACCACGGCTTCGTAACTCGCGCGGCGCTCCGCCGGCCGCATAGGTCGAACTCCCGTTGGATCGAACAGCGTCGGCAGTTTAGATAAACACCCGCGAGCGTCGGCAGATCACCCGTGTCACGGTTACTGAGGTTAGGTTTAGGTAGTTTTACTGGGGTTAGGATTAGGGTTAGAGTTTGGTGGTCGATCCAAAGGGTGTTCGACCTAATGACATGGAGGCAGCAGGACGTTGTGGTAATCGCTTTCAACGTTCAACACAAAAAAAAACATTGTCTGCTCGGATTTCATGACAGAAAGTAACTCATAACATGGTGGATTTTTCTGAAACAAACACTTTGCAGATTAGATAGAAAGAACACAATTCAAGCTTTCCATAGAGCCGCAATATTGGTGAGTTTGATGTTGTTTAACACAATCAGATAGCAAAAAACTGTTTTGATGCATTGAATCCCTATGGGAGATATTGCAACCCTAGATTCGTCAGATTAAAAAAAATCTAGTGTTGCAATTTGCGGCTACCGTCGGAAGCCATGCGACGTGCGATTCAAATTGGTGCTGATCAAATCCGGCGTGATATATGGATATGGTTTCTTGTTTTTAAGAAATAGTCTCCTCCCACTAATTTTGCAGGCTAATTACATTGTCACATCACTCCTGAGATCACTTTAATTTTGTTCCCCCCAAAAAACATGTGTTGTGCAACCATATTTATATAGTCACTAAATATGCTCTGTGATCGTATTGTTTGTGGGGTTATAGATGAGTCCCTACAGAGGCAGCTGTTAGCAGAAAAGGACTTGACATTTCAAATGGCTGAGCAGAAAGCTTTAGTGGCCGAGACTGCTTTAGGAATGCACGTGAATTGTGCACAGTCATAGACAGTGAGTCAGCCACAGGGCCTTGAGGAGGTACACAAGGCATGTTGAAGCGGACACAGAGAGAATTTGTTTCCGTTGTGGTTGTCTGCATCTTCTTGCAACATGCAAGTTCATCTCAGCTGTCCATGTACCTTTGAAAAATGGAAACTGTCAACTGCTGTTTCCATTTTTCAAAGGTACATACATGGACACTCTGCTGGCAGGCATTCCTGAACAGGAGACTTCTTTATGGGGAAAATGTATTCACTAATACATTAATATTAATTCAACTTTTCTCTACAGAAAATGCTATAAACTGTGGAAGGAGTAGGCGGACAAACTATAGTACTAAAGTGTAGTACTATAGTGTGTTGCCCTGTTGGGGCAACCACACTAATGACTAGTACAATGTACCTGTTACAGGTGTCACAGAGGCTTCATAGGAGGTTGTGTCCACAGTAGTAGTCTGTGCAAAGGAGACTGTTGGAGAACATACACATTGTGTCACGTTTTACATTTTAATTTGAAAACCTGTTTTGGGCGAACACACAGTCATAGCATGAACAAATTTAAAATGAGCACTTAACATTGACTGAACCCATTACATTTTAATTGATTAATTTACATACTACATCCCACATACAAATTGCCTAGAGGTTGGGTGGATGGTGGACCGATGGAGGACGGTGGCTGTCGCAAATGTAACATCCTGCCTTTTGTGGCACACCGTACGTTGTTCTCTCCTAACTTTATAGAGTATCCTTTGGCCAATGAGAAAGCAGCATTCTTTGTGACGTCATGCAACTTTATAAAATTATGAAGTAACACAAAAACGTTATAGAATAACCCCATGAATGGGAGAATGCCTTGAATGGAAATTTCCCAGAATAGCATCTTTCTAGTTGCTTATTGCTGACACTGGCCTACACGTTGTCATGGTGCACCGAAAACCTTAATTAGTGTGGTTGCCCAACAGGACAACACACTGTAGTCCTGGGGAAACCTTATTTATTCTAGATAAACTTTATTTATTCTAGATAAACTTTATTTGTGAATGGGTTTTGCCTATTGATTCAAGGTAAAAAATAAAAAATTAAACATTTGGGAGAGGTGCTTGCTCGAGTATTGGTCGAGCTTCACATGACAGTTAGCTTGCTGAAGAATAGTCAAGTTGGCAACCACACTTGCCATTTCCAATTGCATCTTTCTAGTTGTACACATAAGGGCTGCTACAGCAGTCTCTATGACCATTGTTCTGATCAGCGCAATAGGACTGCTGATCGCATGGTCTGAATATCTACCGGTACATCTCTGTCTTCAGACTCATACCTGACAGGTTAATGTTGGTATAGTTGTTGCCATGGCTCCATCCCTTATCTGAACCACACCAGTATGTCCCAGCATCCTGTGCTCTCAGCACTGTGATGGTGACCAGGAATTGGTTGGAATCAGACTTGTTATCTTGCAGTGAGAACCTGAGGTCATGATGTGTCTCTTCGCTGGTCACAACATCCTCACAGCTGTGGCGGTGTTCGCCCTTACAGAAGAACTTGGAATTGGACTTGTCTTTTGGTGGATGAGGACACTGTATATCTATCGGATGTCCCTCTGTTCCATTCAGCTCCACTGTCTTTACACAGCACCATTCTATAAAACAAATATGTATTACTTTTATGAAAACTTGACTACGGTGTTGACTTCACACTAATGTCCCCTTTCTCTCATTTCCTTATTTACATTGTAATACAAGCAGTATGTATAATGGATATCATCGATAGTATATCATCAAAGATACAATTCTGGGAAAATGCAAGTGTGGTTGCCGTGATGCGAGTCACACTTGAATTCCGTCCTTGTCCCTTTTATAACAGAATTGAGATCCTGATGTCATCAAAATTAAGCCTATACTGTATCTTGCAATGCCCATATATGGACATACTGTGTCAGTCTCATGTGGTCTATGACATCAGACATCTATGATGTCAGTCTCCATTCAAGTCAATGGAGTTAGTGTGGTTATCCATCTTTCCCTTCCTAGATAAACTTTATTTTCCCGCGCTACTCCTCCCACACTTTTGGTGGCATGCAATTGGGCTGTATGTCAAATCGACCGGCTTAATCGGGAATCGATTCCTTGCATTTTGCTGAGAGATACGTTACATAGGTTAATTTATATAAATGTATTTGTGAATACATTTTCTCCATTGACTTGTCTGACATCATAGACCACATGAGACCGACACACAATGTCCATATATGGGCATTCCCAAATATGGTTTTAATATTGATGACATTATGGATCTCCATATGGGCATGAAAGGGACAAGGACGGAATGGTTAGCATCGCTCGAATAGTGACAAGGACCGACACATACAGAGATATTTGCAAGTGTGACTCACCTCAAGACAACCACACTTGCTATTTCTAATTGCATCTTTCTAGTTCATTAATACATTTATATAAATTAAACTATAATAACATATCTCTTAGCAAAATGCAAGCAGACGATTTGACATTATGGCCCAAGTACATGCCACCAAAACTGTGGGAGGAGTGCAGTGCGCTGCAAAATAAAGTACTATATCTGGTTGCCAAACACTAATTGCAATCAAAAGATGATGGGGGCCCAGTATATGGAGCCATCTGGACCCTGATGCTGGGTAGGAATGAGAGGGTTGGTGTCGGCTAGGCCCTCGTATGTGTAATCAGTCAGTGCTAATGAAACACTGTCCTATGACTGAGGTTATGACATATTTACCTGGGGCCACGTACAGCTTTACTTCAGTGTAGAGGTCTAGAAGCCTGTTCCTTCTCACTCCACACCAGTATTGTCCTGCATCGTTCTGCTGAAGGCCAGCGATGGTGACTGGATAGCCTCCGTTTTCATAACGAATAGAGTATCTGCCCTTAGTGGTACCCCTATATCGGGTACCCCAATATTGGGTCTCAATAAGAACATCAGCATCGGTCTTACAGCTTCCTTTACACAAGTAGTACTGGTAATCAGACTCATAGCCTGTTTGGTAGGGACAGAGAATTTGAACTACACCCCCTTGGTATCCAGTCACACGAATCACTTCTGCTGCACTTAAACAACACATAGCAGCTGTAGGGAGAGAGGACAGACATTAAATCAGAAAATGGGTCTTTCTGTCATCAAAAATGTATTTCACAAAAATAATATTGGGGTGTTCCATTTTTTTCCAATTAAGTTAATGACCTGCATTTAAGGGCACCCACTGTCTCAGGAGATGTGCCAAAAAGTGATTAATTGTAAACCCATACTTACAATCCAGGTGTTATAAATATGCCTATAGACTGCCTCAGGGCCCGCACTCACACTCTTGCTTTGTTTCACTGAATTTAATTGTATTTAAGCCTACTTTGGATTATTACTTTCACTTTGCCACTTTTTTGTCCATTCTAACACTGTGGTGGTTGAGGTGCTCTGCAGCATCGCTGACCCTGTTGAACTGCTGTATGGTTCTTTAACAGTTCTCTACTGGTTCTTAAGCGCCTTTAATGGTTCTATATAAGGTGTAAGGTAATCTAATTAATTACAGGCTCTGTGATTAATTAATCGCAATTAATCGCATTAAAAGAAAAACACACATTTTGTTGTACGAGGGAATCAACAAGTGACTTTTTTAAATCTAAATTTCACATCCACTGGGCCAAGCAAAGCGCTCTGATCGGCTACTTCTCCCTTTGCGTTTGTTGTCTCTTCTTGGTTGGTGCATCGCTATGATCAGTATGCCCGAAACTGAAGGTTCTGTGGTGCAAAAACTAAGTGTGATTAAATTGCGTATTTTTTTTTTAATCGTGTTAATTTTCTGTCCACTTTTGTTTCCTTTTTCTATAGTGGCGATTAATAAGGTGGGCATAATAATTTCTTCAGCTTCAGCCTGTACCGCTTCGGCCAAAAGTTATTTGTTGACCACATTATGTATGTTTAAGTGTTTTGTTGAATCATGACTGAAATAAACTAACTAACTAACTAACTAACTAACCCATAGAGTGAACAAAGACAATTAGTGTCAAAATATAACATAGTTTCATAAGCCTGTGCAGTACAATACTGTGGTTTGCAACAGATCATACTGAGGCGTGCTGCTGAGCATTTATTTTGCACTGGAGATTTTATTTGTTTTAGGGGTATCCATTAAGGATGAACAGTAGGTCTATCAAATAAAAACTAAGGGGTCTTGTCCACCAAAATGTGAAATGATGAGAAAAATTGTCAATGCATTACAGCTCGGCATGAGTACGTAATGCAATGGCATATACAATATGTATTACAATAGGCCTATAACAATGCTATGAACTCTCTTGACAGCCTGATCACTGATAACCAGAACATATTGGTTTAAAATGAAATAAAAACCCATTAGTAAGAAGCTAAAGCACTTACCACCAAAGATGAAAAGCATTAGGTCTTGTAGGCTTGACATGTTCAAGAAGTGAGAAGAAACTCAACCACAACAGAAGCAGCAGTAGGAAATGATGGTCACCTCCTCAAAACAAAGTGAAGTCGTGCCTGTGCTGTGTGAACAAGTGTGTGTCTTACAACATGTGAAACAAAACTACCGGTTTGCAGCTCTATTTAATGCTGCTCATGAAATAGATTTTGTTCTGTTTGCCATGTGATCAAGTTTGAGAGTTTCATATCAAGTCACATGCATATTATCAGCCTATGAACAACTGCATGTGTTCCCCCAGGTGAATGATGCTGAACTGGAAGGCTGTGGTACTGTGGTTAATCTGTATTATTTTATTTCATCTGTAATAAGAGTACTGTATACAATAGCAGGACAATGTACAGGCTGAGAAGGTTTATTTGTCCTGTCTAAATATTATTGTTGTTTGTCTTGTTGTGTCTTTGTCTTGTCATTGTCCTATGTTTCATGTGGCAACTTATAGCCAATCAAGTCCTATTATTTACAGTACACACTGACCTGCCTGCATCATACATGGAGTTCTGCCACTGAGGGGCAGTCTCCATTATGCAAGAACTGGCATGCCGTAAGTTTTATTTCAAAATTAACACACACACACACACACACACACACACACACACACACACACACACACACACACACACACACACACACACACACACACACACACACACACACACACACACAATAAAACATACATTATAGTACAAAAACCGTGGTGGCAGACTTTGGCACATTCATTGATACAATATTAACCAGCTAAAATTACACACAGTTTATTTATATTATCAAAATCATTTAAATGTGCAACATACTTTGATAGGTGAAGACATTATTCTAAAATAAACATGTACTTCCGATTCAATAGAACCATCATTGCACAGTACACTACAGTAGCAACTATCAGATGACAGCTGGGTGTTGGAGTATCTACCGATTTCAACAGCTAAAGGAGCAACTCGACAACATTTGAATTTGGCAAAGGTGCTTCTATGCCTTGACATCATACTTTTAGGGCTCTGTGTCAAATACACTCTAAGATAGGCAATAGGTGCATAGCTTATTTCCTTCCGATTCTATTTATGAACTGTAACCATGACTCTTCATCTGCGTTTGACACTGCCATCTCAAAACACACAAATCATTACTTGAATAAACACCAGCAAGATGGGACATACTGTATGTAAGGACATAATATGTTGCCCAAATTTTGCTTTGAAATGGTATATGGTGGATGATGATAGAAGACTGTTTTCCACTCTTTTCTCAATCACACCAGTAGGTAACATTGGCATTGCTTGTAAGATTCTAGATAATGCAGCTTAACAATCCTGTTCAAAGATCAAGTGATCAAGTGAAAACTAAAGTATTCTTTTTGCTCTGGACAGCTCAAAAACTTAAGTTACAGATGACATTTCTAAATAGTACACTGTAGCATTATAAAAAAGTAAACAGCATACAGTATAGTTGGTTAACATAAGTAGCATTTATCTAAACAGGCATCAATAGTGATACAAGGAAAGTAGGAAAATAGGGATTACAAACAAGAGATGAAATAATACAGAAATACAAAACTACAATTTAAAATACTCTGAAAGAGGTCCAGGTACAGTAACATGTGCCACCAGAATAAGCTTAAATCCACTATTCTTCACAACTCATCATTATGTTTGGGTTTCTTGCATTCAGATGCCACTCGTGTGTTTTTCGTAGATAGCATCTTCACCTTGTAAGGTGTTAGTGCACACCAAATCTTGATTTGCCAGATGAAAGAATACAGAAAGCTACAATTTAAAATAATCAAAAAGCGGTCCAGGTAACATGTGCCACCAGAATAAGCTATTCTACACATCATACTGTTTGGGCTTCTGGCATTCAGATGCCTCTTGTGTGTTTTCGTAGATAGCATCTTCACCTTGATTTGAGTTTTTCAAGTCCTTGGGCTGCATGAAAATATGGAAATGAAAATAAGCTCAGATGTGGAAGAATTAATTCACACACTAGAGATCACCTCTGTTATCACCCACAACCACCAGCATGTGCTATTACCCCACACAACGTCATGAAATGAATAAATGTCAGGCCTACTGTCCTGCATCTGCATGAATCTACATTTAAACCAGATAAACTGGGAAGGGAACACATCTGGGCCGTTTTAGATTTAGAAACTACTGGTTTAGAAGGCATTTGTAGAATCAGCCTCGGGCCTTAACGGGTTAAACCAGATAAACATAAGTGGAACTATGCCAATATAACCAAAGGTTATGAAACACTTACCGTAAGAACATGTATGATCAATGAACAATTATTGAGAAAGTTACATTGCTCTGACCTGAGTCTGTTGAAGTTGGATGTTTGTAAGTTGTAGACCGCAAGTGGATCCGCCAACCTTATGCTGTGTTAAAGAACATTATGTTAAAAGTTGTGATGAAGACCGTATTTTGATAACATATATAAGCCACACCAATCATCGCATCATACCTTAGTTCTCCTGGGTGTGTTAAAATAGACTGGTTCATCTGAAAAAAGAAAAGAATGTTAGACCACAATGCAACAAGTGTGTGTGTGTGTGTGTGTGTGTGTGTGTGTGTGTGTGTGTGTGTGTGTGTGTGTGTGTGTGTGTGTGTGTGTGTGTGTGTGTGTGTGTGTGTGTGTGTGTGTGTGTGTGTGTGTGTGTGTGTGTGTGTGTGAGAGAGAGAGAGAGAGAGAGCGTAATAATGATAAAACATACCCTCATTAGCAACCACGTTACATTTCTTTTTGCATATAATGGCCAGGGCAAGTGTCACTACTGCACCCAGTACAGCAGCAGCAGCAGGAACAATGTATACCACATACTTCATGAGCAGACCATCTGGAAATAGATAATAGTTTGTTCACTTTTCATGTCACTGACAATACCTAAACTAACATAAACACAACCGAGAGACAAACTTTTAATATAAAATAAGTGCAACTAGAAAATATTTGCTCTGTGCAGCACAGATTTCTACAAAGGAGGCAACCTTTCCATAAAGTGTGTGGTTCCACAATGTCTGTTGGGAAAGTTAAATGTAATTAGATGTTAAATGTTCATAAATGACATAAAATGTAATGACTAGTTGTAGAGTATTAATTTAGTCGTAGTCATAGTTAAATATCATTTAGAATTTTGAAAATGGTCCTTGGTGAGTGGCTGAGTTCATTGGCAAATGTTTCCCCATGACAAACATTTCAACAAGGTTTCATGCTAATCTGTTTGTATGGAGCAAAAACATAACCTCCACCCAACACAATTGGCAGAGGTAATTACCATTATGGTTGTCTATTAGGCAAACACACTTATGACTAGTACAAATGTACAGTACCTGTTTCATCGGAAGTTGTGCCCATAGTCTTTGGTGAGGAGGAGACTGTTGGAACATACACATTGTGTAACGTTTTCAATAAGAAAATATGTTGTTGTCATATATAAAAATATAACTTGGCACAAACACTGTTCAGGGGTCTGGCATGAGAATTGTCACACCAGGGACCACATTGTACAACTGTGTACGGTGTCAGGGGCCCCTGAGGGCCACATGCTGTACAACCCAGCTTACTGCTGCCAGGGGCCACGTTGTACAACCCAGCTTACTGCTGTCACTGGCCCCCAGGGGCCACACGTTGTCAAGGGGCACCGTGTGCTCTGATAGCAAACCTGGCACAAACGCTGTTCTGGCATGAGAATAGTCACACCAGAAAACCTAGAATGCACACATATTGGGTTCTACAGCAGTGTCTTCAAGACTTCAAATGGCCATAACTCAGTGACCATTGTTCTCAATATACAGTAGGACTGAGCACACAGTCTGAATATCCATAATATTCCCTCTGGGTTGTAATGCTTTTCAGACTAGTGACTCACACTAATAATAATGACGAGTACAGGCAGTGTACGTACAGTAACAGGTACACTGACTGTACTATAGTCCTTATTATCTGTGTGAGTCACTAGCTGAAAAGCATTACATCCCATAGGGAATAATATGGATTTCACCTCATTACCTGTAACAGGCATCACAGAGGCTTCATAGGAGGTTGTGTCCACAGTAGTAGTCTGTGGTATGGAGACTGTTGAGAACATACATATTGTGTCACGTTTTTCATTTGAAAACCTGTGGTTTTGGGCAAACACGCAGTATGATGAAATGTAAATGAGCTCTTATCTCCATATGACTGAACCCATTCCATTTTAATTCACATAGATCAATTTACATACTACATCCCACAAATTGCCTAGAGGGTGGGTGGATGGTGGACCGATGGAGGTCGTTGCAAACGTAACATCCTGACTGGCAAAGCACACTACACCACAATAGTCACACAATATAGGACTGATCACACAGTCTGAATATCTATATCTCTGTCTTCAGACTCATACCTGACAGGTGAATGTTGGTATAGAGGTTGCCAGTGCTCCATCCCTTATCTGAACCACACCAGTATGTCCCAGCATCCTGTGCTCTCAGCGCTGTGATGGTGACCAGGAATTGGTTGGAATCAGAGTTGTTATCTTGCAGTGAGAACCTGAGGTCACGATGTGTCTTTTGGCTGGACACAACATCCTCACAGCTGTAGCGGTGTTTGCCCTTACAGAAGAACTTGGCATTGAGCTTGTCTTTTGGTGGATGAGGACACTGTATATCTATCTGATGTCCCTCTGTTCCATTCAGCTCCACCGTCTTTACACAGCACCATTCTATAAAACATAAATAACAAATATTTATTATTATTATGAAAACTTGACTACAGTGTTGACTTCACACTAAATGTCTCCTTTCTCTCAGTGACTTCCTTTCCTTGTTTACATTGTAACACAAGCAGTATGTATAATGGATATCATCGATATATCATCCAAGTTGCAATTCTGGGAAATTGCAAGTGTGGTTGCCGTGATGCGAGTCACACTTGAATTCCGTCCTTGTCCCTTTTATAACAGAATTGAGATCCTGATGTCATCAATATTAAGCCTATACTGTATCCAGTACGTGGACACACTGTAGGATGACAGTGGAGCCAGCAACACATGCAGAGCTCTGGACCCTGATGCTGGGTAGGAATGAAAGGGTTGGTGTCGGCTAGGCCCTTGCATGTGTAATCAGTCTGTGCTAATGAAACACTGTCCTATGACTGAGGTTATGACATATTTACCTGGGGCTACGTACAGCTTTACTTCAGTGTAGAGGTCTAGAAGCCCGTTCCTTCTCACTCCACACCAGTATTGTCCTGCATCGTTCTGCTGAAGGCCACTGATGGTGACTGGATAGCCTCCGTTTTCATAACCAATAGAGTATCTGCCCTTAGTGGTACCCCTATATCGGGTATCCCAATATTGGGTCTCAATAAGAACATCAGCATCGGTCTTACAGCTTCCTTTACACAAGTAGTACTGGTAATCAGACCCATAGCCCGTTTGGTAAGGACAGAGAATTTGAACTTCACCCCCTTTGTATCCAGACACATGAATCCCTTCTGCTGCACTTAAACAACACATAGCAGCTGTAGGGAGAGGACAGACATGAAATCAGAAAATTGGTCTTTCTTTCATCAAAAATGTATTTCACAAAAAGAATATTTAGGATGGTGTGTTAAAAAAAAAATCCAATCCCAGATACTGTTATCCCCAATACTACTCTCTATCCCCAACATAGTGTCTGCTTTACTGACATCACTGATGGTACAGAGAATAACAATTAAACCAGTAGGGCAATTTGCCACAGAATATTCAATAATTAATTCATTAATATTTCAATGAAACATTGTTTGTGAAATAAACTGGTGTTTGGTGCTCAAAGGAAACAATACAATACAATACAATACAATACAATACAATACAATACAATACAATACAAGTCAATACAATACAATACAAATACAAATACAAATACAAATACAAATACACAACAGCATAAACATGCACACACTAAGGGAGCCAGTTAAATTAATGACCTACATTTAGGGGCACCCACTGTCTCAGGAGATGTGCCACAAAGTGATTCATTTCAGACCCATCCTTCGAATCAAAGTGTTATAAATATGTCTACAGACTGCCTCATGGTCTCCACTCACACTCTTGCTTCGTGGCCTTATTAGTTACACTGAATCTCTTGTATTTACTTTGGATTATTACTTTCACTTTTGCCACTTTTTTGTCCATTCTAACACAATGGTGGTTGAGGTGTTATGCAGCATTGCTGCTGTACAAGAACCTGTTCAACTGCTGTATGGTTCTTTAACGGTTCCCTACTGGTTCTTAAGCACCTCTAATGGTTCTATATAAGGTTTATCAATATTACATAGAACCATTGAGATATTCCGAGACAAAAAACACTTTTAGTGCTGTTTTAGCACCATTTTTGTTTAGTATAAGATATGATCTACTATCGATGACTTACTGTTGTTGTTGCCGTAACACTTAAAGTTTAAAGCATCTATAACTTAGTCATGCTTCTTGCTTCAATGGATATATTTTTTGATATCCGTTCCATCCACTTTTGCTTCCTTTTTCTATGGTGACGATGACGATTAATAAGGGGCATAATAATTTCTTCTGCTTCGGCCTGTACCCCTTCGGCCAAAAAAAGATATTTGTTGACTATATTCTGTATGTTTAAGTGTTTTGTTGAATCAGGACCGAAATAAACTAACTAACCAACTAAGTAACTAACTAAGTGAACAAAGGCAATTAGTGTCAAATTATACGATTTTATAAGTTTATAAGCCTGTGCATTACAATACTGTGGTTTGCAATAGATCATACTGAGGCCTGCTGCTGAGCATTTATTTTGCACTGGTGTTTTTATTTGTTTTAGGGGTATCCATTGAGGGTGATCAGTCAGTCTATCAAATAAAAACTAAGGGGCCTTGTCCACCAAAATGTGAAATGATGAGAAAATGGTCAATACATTATACAGCTCGGAATTAGTTCATAATGGCATACTATACAATATGTATAACAATGCTATCAACTCTCTTGACAGCCTGATCACTGATGACCAGATCATATTGGTTTAAAATGGAATAAAAACCCATTAGTGAGAAACAAAAGCACTTACCACCAAAGATGAAAAGCATTAGGTCTTGTACTCTCGACATGTTCAAGAAGTGAGAAGAAACTCAACTACAACAGAAACAGCAGTGGGAAATGGTCAGTTCCTCAAAACAAAGTGAAGTCGTATCTCTGTGTGTTAACCAGCTGTGTGTCTTACAACATGAAAATGAAACTACTGGTTTGCAGAGCTATAGTCCTGCCGCTCTATTTCGTGTAAACCATGGGTGTGAACTGGATTTTGAAGTGCTGCTCATGAAATAGATGTTGTACTGTTTGCCATGTGATCAAGTGGAAGAGTTTCAAGTCACACTGCATAATATCAACCTATTAAGAACGGTAGGTTCCGTACGGAACCATTGTTTACTTAGATATGGAAGGATGACCTCCCACTTGGGTAATGACGCCCCCTGGCGATCATTCAGAGAAACTACTTCAGCTCCCGTACTAACGTAGGTAGGAAGGGCCTGTCACTCAAACCGGAGTGACCCGCCTCCAGGCTATATAAGCCCCCGGAGGCGGAAGTAACATCCTCTTAATACCACTCTCTGCCACATTCAGTGAAACAGAGGGGCATTACGTGGGAGGTCATCCTTCCATATCTAAGTAAACAATGGTTCCGTACGGAACCTACCATTTACTGTCAATATTCCAGGATGACCTCCCACTTGGGATTCTTAAACTCCCCTCTAAGCCACAACCTACTCTCATACCCCCACACACCCCTCATACGGGTGAGCACAGCCCAAACGGGCGTGACCCATCACCCAGAAGGTCCCAGGCCCACCGGACCTGGGTGTGAAGGCATGAGAAAATAAGGAGAGACCCTGACAGACCGAAGTCCGCCTCATTCAACTAAATGAAAAGGACAAGTCCGCCTTATAAGTAAGACACACTATATAAGGAAAACACAGGGTCCCCCCAAAATACCCCAGGTGGCTACATGCCCACCTGTGGGAGGGGAAGATCCGACTCCTCTATGACGTAGAGGAGGCAACTGCACCCAGAACCGAATGCGCTAGCGAAGAGGATTCGATATCCAGGTGATAGTAGGCTGCAAAGGTAGAAGGCGAAGACCAATTCGCCGAAACACAAATCTCCTGAACGGAGACTCCCTTTGCCAGTGCCCACGAAGTAGCCACACCTCTAGTGCTATGGGCTTTAAGTGCCGCCGGCACTTCCACACCCGCACTAGAGTAAGCCAGCCTAATAGCATCCACAATCCACCTCGAAAGAGTGGGTCTAGACACCGGCTTTCTGACAAGAACATTGCCCATTTCCACGAAGAGCTGAGAAGAAGCTCTAGAACCAGCAGTCCTGTCACAGTAGGCCTTCAATGCCCTGACAGGACAAAGGCAATTCAGCCGTTCATCCTCCACCGAGACAAACGGAGGAGGATGAAAAGCCAGAAGAACAACAGGCTCCTTGGGAACCACCATGTTCTTAGGAACAAACTTAAGATGAGGCTTGAGCAACACCTTGAGATCATTGTTCATAAACTGCATGCACTCCGCAGACACCGAGAGAGCTTGCAGGTCACCAACTCTTTTAGCCGTGGCCAAAGCCAGCAAAAGAGCCGTCTTGAAACTCAAAAGTTTCAAAGGCATCCCTACAAGCGGCTCAAAGGGAGCCCGACATAGGCCCCCTAGAACCACCTGCAGATCCCAAACTGGGAACAAAGACCTAGTCACCGGCCTCAAACGTTCAACTCCTTGCATGAACTTGATGACCTCCGGGACTTTAGAAGGTGCCTTGCCCGCCACCCCCAGGTGACAGGCATTAATAGCCGCCAAATACCCCCTAAGGGTAGAAAATGCCAGACCACTTTTCAAGCGGTTCTGCATAAATTCCAGAATTTCCTGGGCTGACGCCACATGAGCCACCACAGGTGGAACACGCGACTCACACCAGTCCTCAAAGGCATTCCACCTTCCATCATAAGACGCCCTCGTAGAGGGCGCCTTAGCACTCTGAATGGTAGCAACCACTTCAGAAGAAAAACCGGCTGCCAGCAGGTTTAACCTTTCACGTGCCAAACCCACAGGTCTAGGACCTGCAGGTCTTGGTGGAAGATCTCCCCCCTGGCCTGACTCAACAGGTCCCTGCACTGAGGCAGCTGCCAACCCGGTTCGCAAAGGAGAGGGGCGATCGCCGATCTCCACGTGCCCTTGTAGGGAGCCACCAGGAGCATCTCCAGACCGAACCTCCTGACTCTCTCCAGAGTGGGTCGGATTAAGTCGAAGGGGGGAAACGCGTACAGTAGACCTCTCGGCCACGTGTGCGCTAAGGCGTCCAACCCCAAGGGAGGACTGCCCTTCACCGCGAAGAACAACGGACACTTCGTATTCTCCGCTGACGCAAACAGGTCCGCCACTGGCTGACCGAACTTGCGAAAAATCTGGCTCGCCACCCTGGGGTGGAGAGACCAATCCTCGTAGCGAGGACCTCCCCTGGACAGGAGATCTGCTCCGCTGTTGAGGAGACCTGGGACGTGTAAGGCCCTGATCGACTTGAGGCGCGACAAGCACCAAACCGTCAATTCTCGAGCCAGACGGTCCAGTGGCAACGACGACAGGCCCCCCTGTTTGTTGACATAAAACATGGCCGTCGTATTGTCTGTCCTGACCAGGACGTGACAATGCAAAATCCAAGGCTCGAAATGCTTGAGCGCCAGGAGTATAGCCATCAACTCCAAATAGTTGATGTGACGACCCCTCATCTCCAGAGGCCAAAGCCCCTGCGCTGTGCGCCCCTCGAAAGTGGCTCCCCATCCACTGAGACTGGCGTCTGTCGTGATCGACTTGCGGGAAACCACCTCGCCAATCGAGACTCCGCCGGTGAGGAACCCCTCCACCAGCCATGGAGACAGGGCGATCGCGCAGGAAGGGGAAACCGTAACCTTCTTGTACTTCAAGGAGGGCGGGATCCCGAGGGATAACATCCATCTTTGAAAAGGTCTCATATGAAACCTGCCCAAACGCAACAGATGTACTGCGGAAGCCATCATTCCCGTCAGTACCATGCAACTCCTGTAAGTGACCTCCTGGCCCACTTGAAAGGAGTCGAGACATTCCCGAAACCTGTCCACCCTCTCCTCTGAGAGACGGGCCGACATGTCGGATGAGTCCAGAAGGACCCCAATGAATGTAAGACGACTTGCTGGAGTCAGCATGCTCTTGCCGTGGTTGACTATGAAACCTAAGGCCTTCAGGTGAGCCAAAACCACTTGTGTGTGACGCGCCACTCCGTGGGCGGAGCTCGCTGAAATCATCCAATCGTCGATGTACGTCGCCAACCTGACGCCCTGCTGTCTCAGCGGGGCGATGGCTGCTTCGGTCACTTTCACGAAAACCCTCGGGCTCAGTGACAGACCGAAAGGGAGTACTGTATACTCGTACAGGCGACCCTCGAAGGCGAACCGTAGGAATTTCCTGTGTGGGGGATAAATCTGGACGTGCTGATAAGCATCCTTCAGATCCACTGAACAGTGGAAATCCCCTTGCCTGACCGACCGTAACATGGTGGGTACAGTTAGCATCCTGAAAACGTATTTCTTCAGGTACACGTTTAGTGCCTTTAGGTCCAGGATGAGACGTAGCCCCCCCCCCTTTTTGGGCACCAGGAAATAACGGCTCCAAAATCCCATGCGGGATTGGGTCCTGTCCAGCTCCACTATAGCACCCTTGCTTAGCAATGAGCTGATCTCTTCTCTCAAAAGACTTGCTTTTAAACCACGCGCCCTGGTATGAATAACCCTGCTCGAAAGCGGGGGTATGTCTGCGAACTGTAACCTGTAACCCCTGGTTATCGTTCGAAATACCCAATGGCTCGGGTTGCATAACTTCCACTGGCGCGCGCAGCGTGCTAGCGTGTTTTGAGCGAGAGAAACCCCACCACTGTGCTTCCGTGACGGCGGAGCTTTTTGGCGGCCGGACCGGAAGTGGGGAACCTGCGTATCCGTATCCGGAACGACCGGATGCGGAGCGCAAGGGTTCAATAGGCCGCATGGCGGAAACACCTTCTGGTTGTACCGCTTGACTAGCGGAGCTATTTTGCGGCGGGACCGGAAGTGGGGAACCTGCGTATCCGTATCCGGAACACCCGGATGCGGAGCGCAGGGGTTCAATAGGCCGCAAGGCGGGAACACCTTCTGATTGTACCGCTTGACTAGCGGAGCTTTTTTGCGGCCGGACCGGAAGCGGGGAGCTAGCGAATCCGTATCCGGTGAAACCGGAAGCGTTCGGTTTTCGCTCGATAGAGCGACAGGAAGAGCAAAGCGATTCGACTGATAAACAGACTCGCCCACAACTAAAGCATTCTCCCCTGACAGGAGAGGAACTTTTACGTTTAATACCTGCTCTAAGGCCTTTATGCTTGTCCCTTGACCCGGGCTCATAGTAGGCCGACAGAATTTCTGACTCAAGGTTAAATTCATAGCATCGCTCACGCGAGGGAAAATCCACTCGCGCGCATGAGGAACCATATAATTGTTTGACTTTAACATTACTGGTTGCTGATAAAACCTGTGACTGATTAAAGAGTCCTGACGGGACTCCATCATTCTTACAGGAGGCATGCATAAAGGAGTCATATTGTCGACGCGAGGGATATCCCACTCGCGCGCTTGAGGAACCACATAATTGTTTGACATTAACATTACTGGTTGCCGATAAAACCTGTGATTGATTATCGAGTCCTGACAGGACTTCATCATTACTACAGGAGGCATGCACGATGGGGTCGTCTGTGCTAGTGCGAGAGAGTTGGACAGAGACAGACTTTGCTCTTTCAACATATTTATTGTCGACACAGGAGGCATCAAATTCCACATTTTCATTTCCCCGACACGGGGTACCGAAAAACGCCCTCGTTTGGGGGGAGGGGGACCGAGAGACACCTCGGACCCCCGCCCCAGCACAATCCCCCTCTTCCGAGTGTCATTTGCGCTGTCCCCTACCGCGGCCACCGCGGTAGGAAGACTGCTGCCTGCCATCCTTGGACGGGCGGCGCGGCTGAGCGCGCTCGGGAACCACAACCTTGCTGCGGGGCCTGTCAGGCGCCCTGGCTGCAGAGGCTCCCCTGGAGGAAGACGAGTGCTTCTTAAAAGAAGCAGAGCGGCCCCTTTCCTTGACGCGGGAGGAGCGGGACGCCCTCCTAGCTTGCTGCGGTTCTTCCTGTGGCACTGTGGTGGACTCGACGATGTCCTTAGCCGCCTTGAAGAAGGTAACTCTACCCTGCAGCAGCTCCAAGCCCCCACCCATGAGGGTGGTGGGACTGTTCTCCATGTTAATGAGAGACTTGTACATCTCCCCGCGAGGACCTAGAGGCTTCTCGCCCACGTCCCTCTTAGGCTCGAGGTCGACATAGTCGAGCCAGCGGGCTCTCTCAGACTGGAGGTTGTAGTCCATGGACCTGCCCATCCACTTAACCGCATGCCAATTGACCTTCAGCATGATGTCAAATAAAGTGTTCAGTTCAGCTGTGTGCTCCCCCGTGGGCAGACCTTTGACCAGGTCCTTGGTGGAAGCGAGCAAGAGCTGGATTAGATTCAGGTCCTTAGCGGCCAGAGCAGCGGACCGGTAGGCGTTACGAGCCCTGTCCGACTGCAGCTTGTCCTCCAGGACAGTGAACCCCGGCGGGTTGGTGCCGACGGGGCCGACAAACGGCCCGTTTTTAGCCGTGCCTACATCCTTGTACTGGGGTCTGACGGAACCCAGAAAAGATTGTGCCAACAGGTGGTCCAGGTTAGGGCAGGTGGACATGCCTGCCTCCGCACCGCCCACCAAATCCAACACAGAAAAAGGCAGCTTCCTGGGGTCTTTGTGTGTCTTCCATGAGGAATGGAGGGCCTTGGTGAAACCTTTCACCAGTGGCAGCCTGGAGAGGACATACGGGGCGGGAACCGAAGGCTCCTGCCCGGGCATTTCGTCATCATCCTCGGCCTCTTCAGAGGGGAGAGGAGGTGGCAACTCCTCTCCAACTCTGGCCAGAGCTCTCATGTAGACCGTGAGATGATCCAGCATTTCTGCTGCAGAATCGACGTCCTCTGCTCCCGCTTCACCCGCTTGACTGGCGGGTGGAGGGGCAGTGGTGCCTGAGGAGGACTGGGAGCTCCCTGCGGCGTCCAGTTGACGTGCTGGAGCCGCAGGGGCATTACCTTTCACTGTGACCGTGAGTCGAGCACCATCGTCCTCGACGGAGTCCTCCTCCTCCTCGGCCGTGTATCCAGAGTATTCAGAACCAGAACCCTCGCTCTGACAGGAGCTCAGGTCCGACTCTCGCCTGAAAGTCTGGACTGTTTTGGTGATGCTCACGTCGAGGGGAACGTCCCCGACGGTCACATCCGAGCGTTTCTTTTTGGGCACCGCGCCCGAAGGGGAAAAGGCTACCGGAGGGATGTTAGCCTTCTTGGTCGCCTTCTTAGCGGCGACTTCACCAGACCCGCCAGCTCCAGTGACAGTGGAGCTAGCTGCGGTCGGTTGCGCGGCAGGCGGTGTCTCATGTAGCACGGCGCCATCTTGACTTGGAATGGCGCGCTGTTTGCCAAACGGATCTCTGGAAGGCAGCGCCGCACCTTGACCAACGGTGCGGGCCGCCTGGGGAAGGAAAGACTGGGCTGTGGGGTTGAGAGCAGTGGACCCACCTGGTGGAGCGCAGGCCCCGAGGCCTGCCCTGGCTAGGTAGAACCGGTGTACCAGTACATCGTGGTCGTAGGCCACGCAGAAGTCACAGAAAGGTCCTGCTCTCCCCTGAGGACTCAGTGCAGAGAAGGCGTGTGCAACGCCCATGCAGCCGACACAGAGAGGGTGAAGATCCTGTCCGTCGATGAGTCCTGGACAGCCTGGACATTGCCTCGGCAGGAAGGCCAGAGGATCCATGGCGAAGCACTGTAGATAGAGTTAACCAGAAGCAGACGAGCTAACAAGCTAACGGCTAAGGCTAGGCCACGCTTGATTCGGGCAGGGCCTGAACAAGCGGTAAGCAGTGTAGCTAACGTTAACAAATAGCAGACGAGCTAACAAGCTAACGGCTAATGCTATGCCACGCTTGCTTCGGCGGAGGCCTGAACAAGCAGTAATAATCCTTTGTTATAGAAGGAAATAACCGTCGTTTTAGGACGGGACAAGAATAAGTATTCTTAAGTACGGGTTAATTCAACACTCGCCGGTGGGCGACTCCAATGCCACCGCTTTAGGCTAATGCGCGAAGAATAATAATACAAAGGCTGAGTTTCAACTTATCTGAATGTGATATCGCAGAGAGTGAAAAGAGGATGTTACTTCCGCCTCCGGGGGCTTATATAGCCTGGAGGCGGGTCACTCCGGTTTGAGTGACAGGCCCTTCCTACCTACGTTAGTACGGGAGCTGAAGTAGTTTCTCTGAATGATCGCCAGGGGGCGTCATTACCCAAGTGGGAGGTCATCCTGGAATATTGACAGTAAACATGTGTTTCTCCTGGTGAAAACATGGATTCATCTGTATTATTTTATTTAATCTGTAATAAGAGTACTGTATACAATAGCAGGACAATGTACAGGCTGAGAAGGTTTATTTGCCCTGTCTAAATATTGTTGTTGTTTGTCTTGTAAAGTGTATCTGTCTTGTCATTGTCCTATGTTTCATGTGGCAACTTATAGCCAATCAAGTCCTATTATTTACAGTACACACTGACATAATGTAAGGCACAGTACTTGCCTGCATCATGCATGGAGTTCTGCCACTGAGGGGCAGTCTTTCCATCCTAATGCCGCTTACGGGTTTTAACTGACACAAGCATTTCTTAGTTGGAAAGTGGTTGGAGTGCACTGGTCTGCAATCAGTATGTCATGGGGAGAGAATCACCATTGATCTGAATTCTAAAGAGTTTTGAATTTCCTAAGATCCAAAGCAAATCTGTCATTCATTACACCAGAAGAATTTGGCACTTGGGGGCATCCCTGTAGGCCTAGTTCACCAAGTAAGCGCTCATACTACATAAAAAAGCCTATAGCCTAGTTCTTGCCACAGCTCAGTACTAAATGTCACCCCTCCAAAGAATGTGGCACTCCGTTATGAAAGAACTGGCATACAGTACGTTTTATTTCAAAATGTTATATCCACCGAATTAAAATTATACATCGCCTCTTTGACAAAATAAATGCCAGCATGTTAGAAAAACTAAGCTATCCCATCTTACAATAGGGCTGGACTGGGACATAAATTGAACCCTGCATTTAATTTCTTGACTGAACCACTTCCAGATTCAGAGCTTGTGAAAACTTAAAAGTGGCACTCTAGGACTATAGGGCTGTGGAAGAAGTGGGTTGCAGCTAATAGGACCCAAGAAGGCTTTTCTACAACAGTTCAACCTTTGTGGCAGAAGTGAAAATGCTTCAAGAGGTGTGCTCTATATCTATATTCACTATATTTAGTGATCATGCGTTTTTACATACTGTAAGAGGTAGCTCAAATTCCAAAGAAAATGTCAAATTCTGCAATACACACATATCTACCGATTTCAATAGCAAAAGGAGCAACTCGACAAAATCTGAATTTGGCAAAGGCCTTGACATGCCTTGACATCATACGTTTAGTGTCAAAGAAACTCAAAGAAAAATAGGCAATAGGTGCATTTAGCTTATTTCCTTCTGATCCTTATGAACTGTAACCATGACTCTTCATCTGCGTTTGACACTGCCATGTAAAAACACAAAATGCATTACTTGAATAAACACTATACCAGCAAGATGGGACATATATTTAAAGACATATTTTGTTGCCCAAATTTTGCTTTGAAATGATATATGGCGGATGATGAGTTTAAGCAGTCATAGATGACTGTTTTCCACTCTTTTCTTCATCACACCAGTAGGTAACATTGTCATTGCTTGTAAGATTCTAGATAATGCAGCTTAACAATCCTGTTCAAAGATCAAGTGATCAAGTGAAAACTAAAGTATTCTTTTTGCTCTGGACAGCTCAAAAACCTAAGTTACAGATGACATTTCTAAATAGTATACTGTAGCATTATGAAAAAGTAAACAGCATACAGTATATTTGGTTAACATAAGTAGCATTTATCTAAACAGGCATCAATAGTGATACAAGGAGGAGTAAGAGAAATAGGGATTACAAACAAGAGATGAAAGAATACAGAAATACAATTTAAAATACTCTAAATGAGGTCCAGGTACAGTAACATGTGCCACCAGAATAAGCTTAAATCCACTATTCTTCACAACTCATCAACTCATATGTTTGGGTTTCTAGCATTCAGATGCCACTCGTGTGTTTTCATAGATATTATCTTCTCCTTGAAAGGTGATAGTGCACACCAAATCTTGATTTGCGAGATGAAAGAATACAGAAAGCTACAATTTAAAATAATCAAAAAGTGGTCCAGGTAACATGTGCCACCAGAATAAGCTATTGTACACATCATACTGTATGTTTGGGCTTCTGGCATTCAGATGCCTCTTGTGTGTTTTCGTAGATTGCATCTTCTCCTTGATTTGAGTTTTTCAAGTCCTTGGGCTGCATGAAAATATGGAAATAAAAATCACACCCGTGTGAACTGAGCGGTGGTCGTGGAGGCTGCGCAACAGCAAAACAAATATATATATACCTGTATATATATATAATAAAAAATATTAAAACAATATTAAACAAAATATTATTAATAAAATGCATGTCACTCAGGCCGCCACTGGTATCCATCCATCATCCATCCATCCATCCGTGTGTGTGTGTGTGTGTGTGTGTGTGTGTGTGTGTGTGTGTGTGTGTGTGTGTGTGTGTGTGTGTGTGTGTGCGTGCGTGCGTGCGTGCGTGCGTGCGTGCGTGCGTGCGTGCGTGCGTGCGTGCGTGCGTGCGTGCGTGCGTGCGTGCGTGCGTGCGTGCGTGCGTGTGTGTGTGTGTGTCTGGTCTGGCCTGAACAACAGCGCCCCTCCCTTAACATGTGTGACAGACAGACAGACACGGACGCAGACAGACAGACATACCCACACACACGGCCACGTATAGGAGCGTTGTGACCACCGCTCAAAAATAAGCACAGACATGGAAGCTTTCACACACTAGAGATGCACCTCTGTTATCACCCACAACCACCAGCATGTGCTATTCCCTCACACAACGTCATGAAATGAATATACGTCAGGCCTACTGACCTGCATCTGCCTGAATCTACATTTAAACCAGATAAACCGTGAAGGGAACGCATCTGTGCCGTTTTAGATTTAGAAAGGTTTAGAAGGCATTCGTAGAATCAGCCTCAAGCCTTAAAGGGTTAAACCAAATAAACATAATGGGGAACTACTGTATGCCAATGTAACTAAAGGTTATGAACTACTTATAAGAACATGTATGGTAAAGGAACATTGCTCTGACCTGTGTCTGTAGAAGTTGAATGTTTGTAAGTTGTAGACCGCAAGTGGATCCGCCAACCTTAGGCTGTGTTAAAGAACATTATGTTAAAAGTTGTGATGACAACGGTATTTTGATAACATAATACTGTAAGCCACACCAATCACCGCATCATACCTTAGTTCTCCTGGGTGTGTTAAAATAGACTGGTTCATCTGGGGGAAAAAAAATGAAAAAACGAATGTTAGACAACAGTGCAACAAGTGTGTGTGTGTGTGTGTGTGTGTGTGTGTGTGTGTGTGTGTGTGTGTGTGTGTGTGTGTGTGTGTGTGTGTGTGTGTGTGTGTGTGTGTGCGTGCGTGCGTGCGTGCGTGCGTGCGTGCGTGCGTGCGTGCGTGCGTGCGTGCGTGCGTGTGTGTGTGAGAGAGAGTGTGTGCGCGTGTGAGTGCATGCATACATGCGTGTGTGTGTGTGTGTGTGTGTGTGTGTGTGTGTGTGTGTGTGTGTGTGTGTGTGTGTGTGTGTGTGTGTGTGTGTGTGTGTGTGTGTGTGTGTGTGTGTGTGTGTGTGTGTGCATAATAATAATAAAGCATACCCTCATCAGCGACCGCGTTACATTTCTTTTTGCATATAATGGCCAGGGCAAGTGTCACCACTGCACCGAGTACAGCAACAGCAGGAACAATGTATACCACATACTTCATGAGCAGACCATCTGGAAATAGATAATAGTTGGTTCACTGACAATACCTTAAACTAACACAAATAGAATGTATAACCGACAGACACACATTTAATATAAAATAAGTACAACTTGAAAATATTTGCTCTGTGCAGCACAGATCTCCACAAAGGAGGCAACCTTTCCATAAAGTGTGGTTCCACAACCGCTTTTGACAAAGCCAGTTAAATGTAATTAAATGTTAAATGTTCATAAATGAAATAAAATGTAATGACTAGTTATATATAGGGAATGGTATCGTTCACCTTTGAATCGATACGATACCTTTTTCGATACCTGGGAATCGATACGATACCATTTTCGATACTTTTTATTTAAGTTTAACTGAGGTGATGATAATTATCACACAGTGTGGCGGAGCGGAGAGTATAGACGTTGGATAATCATCATAGTAATAAACATTATAGGCTATTGTCGGCTATTTTCCACAGTAACAAGTGTAGCCTACTAAAGCAGTCATTAAACTCTCAGTAGCCCAACTGTTACAGATGCGACCGGCCAGGGGTGCCTTCCAGAGTATCGAAACAAGGTATCGTTCGTTTTTACGTGAACCGATACCCGATAGTATCGACGTCATGCAATCGATACCATTAAAAGTACCGCAGACGATACCCATCCCTAGTTGTATAGAGTATTCATTTAGTCACCATAGTTAAATGTAATTTAGAATATTGAAAATGGTCCTGGGTGAGTGGCTGTGTTCATTGGCAAATGTTTCCCCATGACAAACATTTCAACAAGATTTCATGCTAATCTGTTTTTATGGAGCAAAAACATAACCTCCACCCAAGACAATTGGCAGAGGTAATTACCATTGTGGTTGTCTATTATGCAAACACACTAATGACTAGTACAAAGACATACTTTACCTGTTTCATCGGAAGTTGTGCCCATAGTCTGTGGTGAGGAGACTGTTGAGAACATACACATTGTGTCACATTTTCAATAAGAAAATATGTTGTTTTGAGCGAGCTCACAGTCATATATAAACGTATAACTTGGCACAATCTGTTCAGGGCAGGGGTCTGCCATGAGAATAGTCACATACTGTAACAGGGGCCACGTTATACAACCCAGCTTACAGTGTCAGGGGCCACATGTTGTCCAGGTGCACCATTGCTCTGATCCGCACCAAGCTTGGCACAAACACTGTTCAGGGGTCTGGCATGAGAATTGTCACAACTGTGTACTGTGTCAGGGCAGGGGCCCCTAAGGGAGAGACAGCCGCTGATACGAACGACCTACGGCCTGGTCGCGACCTAGGCCACGACCTGGAGGTCGTAGGTCCCGGTTCTGGAGGTCGTAGTTCGCGGTACATACTTGTTAGGTCGCGGCCGGTCTAGTTTCGCGACCCCCGGCCGTGGTTGCGCCACCTCGGTCGTCCCCGGGCCGTTGTTGCGCGATCGGGCCGTTGTTCAGCGACCTGGGAAGTCCGCGGTCGTATTTAAAAGGTCTTTTTGCAGAATATTCTAGAGCAGCAGCGCTATTCAACCTTTTGAAGCTTGTGATTGGCTGAACCGGAGGTAGGAAGCGCTCCATTGTAGTCACTTGGACCGCGCGAGGTGCACCAAAACCTATCCTTAACCCTAACCCCAACTCTAACTCTAACCCTAACCTTAACCCTAACCCCAACTCTAACCCTAACCCTAACCCTAACCCTAACCCTAACCCGAACCCTAACCCTAACCTGCCGACACTGAGTAGCTAACCTGCCGACGCTGTTGAAAACGAGCGCTCCTTCCCTTAGCAAGCGTAGAGTTTCTAAACTCGCGTCCCTTCCCTTAGCAAGCGTAGAGTTTCGATCGCGGCGCTCCTTCCCTTAGCAAGCGTAGAGTTTCTAAACTCGCGTCCCTTCCCTTAGCAAGCGTAGAGTTTCGATCGCGGACTTCCCAGGTCGCTGAATTACGACCGAGATCGCGCAAAACCTCCAGAACCGGGACCTACGACCTCCAAGTCGTGGCCTAAGTCGCGACCAGGCCGTAGGTCGTTTGTATCAGCGGCTCTTGCTGCCCTAAGGGCCAAATGCTGTACAACCCAGCTTACTGCTGTCATTGGCCACACGTTGTCAAGGGGCATCGTGTGCTCTGATACCAAACCTGGCACAAACACTGTTCTGGCATGAGAATAATCACACCAGAAAACCTAGAATGCACACATATGGGATTCTACAGCAGTGTCTTCAAGACTTCAAATGGCCATAGTGACCATTGCTCTGATCAGTGCAATATACAGTTCATACAGTAGGACTGATCACGCGGTCTGAAAATGTATAATATTCCCTCTGGGTTGTAATGCTTTTCAGACTAGTGACTCACACTAATAGTACAGGCAGTGTACGTAACAGGTACACTGACTGTCCTATAGACCTCATTACAGGTGTCACAGAGGCTTCATAGGAGGTTGTGTCCACAGTAGTAGTCTGTGGTATGGAGACTGTTGGAGAACATACACATTGTTATGTTTTTAATTTGAAAACCTGTTGTTTTGGGCGAGCACACAGTCATATGATAACATATAAAAGAGCTCTTAACACCATATGACTGAAGTTCTGAACCCATTCCATTTTAATTCACATAACCCATAATTCCTAACCTGTCGCAAACGTAACATCCTGACTGGCAAAGTACACCATGGCTCAGATTCACACCACATAGTCACACCAGTCTCTGAATAGCTACTGGTATATCTCTGTCTTCAGACTCATACCTGACAGGTGAATGTTGGTATAGTTGTTGCCATGGCTCCAACCCTTATCTGAACCACACCAGTATGACCCAGCATCCTGTGCTCTCAGCGCTGTGATGGTGACCAGGAATTGGTTGGAATCAGACTTGTTATCTTGCAGTGAGAACCTGAGGTCATGATGCGTCTCTTCGCTGGTCACAACATCCTCACAGCTGTGGCGATGTTCACCCTTACAGAAGAACTTGGCATTGGGCTTGTTTTGCGATGGATGAGGATGAGGACACTGTATATCTATCTGATGTCCCTCTGTTCCATTCAGCTCCACCGTCTTTACACAGCACCATTCTATAAAACGTATAACAAATATTATTATTATTATTATGAAAGTTTGACTACAGTGTTGACTTCACACTAAATGTCTCCTTTCTCTCAGTGACTTCCTTTCCTTGTTTACATTGTAACACATGCAGTATGTATGTCACAATTAGTTTGAGATTCAGTTAGATTGAGGCACAAGGTGGAGCAGGCGGTGCCTCCTTCGGGGAACAAGGAATAATTTGACTGAGGTTAGGGTTAGGATAGGGTTAGGTTTAGGCATAGTTTTACTGAGGTTAGGGTTAGGGTTAGAGTTAGGTTTAGGCATAGTTTTACTGAGGTTAGGGTTAGGTTTAGGCATAGTAGCATTCACCAGGTTAGCATTCACCAGCGTGGGACTAATGCATGGGCTTGTTCCAAATCCAGGTGAACTTCTTCCACATCCAGGTGAACTAAAACAAGCGCTCCTTTCCCAATCTAACTGGTTTCTCAAACTAACTGTAACATGTATAATGGATATCATCGATAGTATATAACCAGTAAGACTCCCTAATCGGGAGATAAGCGACCGTTGGTCGCTTATCTCCACAAATATCACAACCTCCACCTCTCACGTCATACGGGTAGCCATAGTTACACCTGGAATGTTGAATCTCCATATATGGAGATAACCTACGCATCACACAAAGTCTGACCTCACCAGCCCATACTTGGGCATGGACGACTTATATCTCCATATACGGAGATGGCCATATATGGAGATACGATGACATCACAGAGTCCACAGCTGATGATGTGGCGTGATGTCATACAATACACAAACAAGCCCTATATAAAGGGGCAATTCTCACCAGGGAAGAGAGCATTGCCTGGAATGTTGAATCTCCATATATGGAGATAACCTACGCATCACACAAAGTCTGACCTCACCAGCCCATACTTGGGCATGGACGACTTATATCTCCATATACGGAGATGGCCATATATGGAGATACGATGACATCACAGAGTCCACAGCTGATGATGTGGCGTGATGTCATACAATAAACAAACAAGCCCTATATACTGATGCGATACGATGACATCACAGAGTCCACAGCTGATGATGTGGCGTGATGTCATACAATAAACAAACAAGCCCTATATACTGATGCGGAGATATGAGCAGGGCAAAGGTGTGACGTGTGACGTGTGACCGACCGACCGACCGACCGACCGACCGACCGACCGACGGACGGCCGGTGGAGGTTTTCATAGTAAACTGCTCCCTGACGGTCGCAATCAAAGGAAACTGCAAGTGTAGTTGCTGTGATGCAAGTCACACTTGAATTCCGTCCTTGGGTTATGGAGATGACTGACATCATAGATGTCTGACATCATAGACCACATGAGACCGACACAATATGTCCATATATGGGCATTCCCAAATATGGGTTTAATATTGATGACATGATGGATCTCCATTTATGGGCATAAAAGGGACAAGGATGGAATGGTCAGCACCGCTCGAATAGTGACAAGGACTGACACATACAGAGATATTTGCAAGTGTGACTCACCTCAATTGCAACCACTAATTAATATATATATATATATATATAAATTAAACTACGCAAAGGGAGAAGTAGCCGATCAGAGCGCTTTGCTTGGCCCAGTGGATGCGAATTTTAGATTTAAAAAACTCACTTGTTGATTCACTCGTATAAGCAAATGTGTTTTACTTGGAAAGAAATGCCTCTCAGGTCAAATATATAGGAGTATATATATATATATATATATATATACACACACACACACACAATTGTATCTTAGCAAAATGCAAGCAGACGATTTGACATTATGGACCAAGTGCGTGCCACCAGAACTATGGGAGCAGTAACGCGGCAAAATAAAGTCAGACAAGTACTATAGTCTGGTTGCCAAACACTAACTGCAATCAAAAGATGAATGTGGCCCAGTAGGTGGACACACTGGAGGATGGCAGTGGAGCCAGCAACACATGCAGAGCTCTGGACACTGCATGCTGGGTAGGAATGAGAGGGTTGGTGTCGGCTAGTCTGCACCCTCGCTTGTGTAATCAGTGCGAATGGAACACTGTCCTATGACTGAGGTTATGACATATTTACCTGGGGCTACGTCCAGCTTTACTTCAATATAGGGGTCTATCCCGTTCTTGCTCACTCCACACCTGTATTGTCCTGTATCGTTCAGCTGAAGGCCAGTGATGGTGACTGGATAGCCTCTGTTCATAGCATCATAACGAATAGAGTATCTGCCCTTAATTACTTCAGTCTTAATAGTAGGCTGATTTGGGGTCTCAATAAGAACATCAGCATAGCTACAGCTTCCTTTACACAAGTAGTACTGGTAATCAGACCCATAGCCCGCTTGGTAGGGACAGAGAATTTGAACTTCACCCCCTTTGTATCCAGACACACGAATCACTTCTGCTGCACTTAAACAACACATAGAAGCTGTAGGGAGAGAGGACAGACATGAAATCAGAAAATGGGTCTTTCTTGCATCAAAAATGTAAGGTACATTTTTTCCAATCCCAGATACTGTTATCCCCAATACTCTCTATCCTCAACCTACATTAGTGTCTGCTTTAGTGTTATAAATATGCCTACAGACTGCCTCAGGGCCCCCACTCACACTCTGGCCTTATTAGTTACACTGAATTTTATCTCTTGTATTTACTTTGGATTATTACTTTGCCACTTTTTGTCCATTCTAACACAGTGGTGGTTGAGGTGTTATGCAGCGCTGCTGCTGTACAAATAACCTGTTGAACTGCTGTATGGTTCTTTAACAGTTCTCTACTGGTTCTTAAGCACCGGCCTCTATATAAGGTATATTTTATAGCACCTTTAAGATGTTCCGAGCCAAAGAATACTTTTAGTGCTGTTTAGCACCATTTTTGTTTTGTATAAGATATGATCTAGCTACTGGATGACTTACTGTTGTTGTTGCCATGGTGCCATGGCATTGGTCCGAAACCTCTTTGTTTCCGACAGCCCATTAGTCCTAATCTGTTAAGAATACTATGCCTAACCCTAACCCTAACCTCAGTAACCCTAACTAAATTCAGACTAACTTATGGGCAGTCCCCGTTGCCATAACACTTCAATTGAAATAGAAAGCATCTATAACTTACTCATACTTCTTGCTTTTCTAATCTTTTTTGTCATCCGTTCCGTCCACTTTTGCTTCCTTTTTCTATAGTGACAATTAATGAATAAGGTATGTAATAATACGCCTAGTATTATATTACAGTACGCATAATAATGTCTTCTGCTTCAGCCTGTACCCCTTCGGCCAAAAGTTATTTGTTGATTATATTCTGTATTATATGTTTAAGTGTTTTGTTGAATCAGGACCGAAATAAACTAACTAACCAACTAACCAACTAACTAACTAACTAACTAACTAACTAACTAAGTGAACAAAGGCAATTAGTGTCAACTCAAAATATAAGATAGTTTCATAAGCCTGTGCAGTACAGATTGGTTTGCAACAGATCATATGAGGCCTGCTGCTGAGCATTTATTTTGCACTGGCGTTTTTATTTGTTTTAGGAGTATCCATTGAGGCTGATCAGTCAGTCTATCAAATAAAAACTAAGGGGCCTTGCCCACCAAAATGTGAAATGATGAGAAAATTGGTCAATGCATTACAGCTTGGAATGAGTACATGATGTCATCATACTATACAATATGTATTACAATATAACAATACTATCAACTCTCTTGACAGCCTGATCACTGATGACCAGATCTTATTGGTTTGAAATGAAATAAAAACCCATTAGTGAGAAACAAAAGCACTTACCACCAAAGATGAAATGCATTAGGACTTGTAGGCTCGACATGTTCAAGAAGTGAGAAGAAACCCAACCACAACAGAAGCAGCAGTGGGAAATGGTCAGTTCCTCAAAAGAAAGTGAAGTCCTATCTCTGTGTGTTAACCAGCTGTGTGTCTTACAACATGAAAATGAAACTACCGGTTTGCAGAGCTAGTCTTGTGTCTCTATTTTGTGTAAACCATGGGTGTGAACTGGATTTTAAGTGCTGCTCATGAAATAGATGTTGTACTGTTTGCCATGTGATCAAGTGGAAGAGTTTCATGTCAAGTCACAATTATCACCCTATTAACAACTGCATGTGTTCCCCCAGGTGAATGATGCAGAACTGGAAGGCTATCACCTACTGTGGTTAATCTGTATTATTTTATTTAATCTGTAATAAGAGTTATACAATATAATAGCAGGACAATATACAGGCTGAAAAGGTTTGTATGGACTGTCTAAATATTGTTGTTGTGTATTCCTGTCATTGTCATATATTTCATGTGGTACCTTATAGCCAATCAAGTCCTATTATTTACTGTACACACTGACAATGTATGGTAAGGCCCAGTAGCAGAGGGAACTAGAATTGACAGAGTCAATTTTTACAAGTGTGCCTGCAGCTCGCTAAATGTGCGAGTTTGGACGGTGAGGCAATCCACCAAGTTGTCTGTGTTAAGTTTTGAGAGGGTCGTTCCACCTGAAAAACACATTCTGGCACGAAACGGTTACGTTTTGCGCGTTTGTGACGCCCCCTACGGGTCGAAGTGGAAATGCTTTTGGGGATCTGTTGAGTATGCCACCCGTGACCTGTGGTTGAAATTCAGTGTTGACTCGACCTTTTGTTTGTGATTGATGGCAATTTTTTGCCAAACGGGCCCCTCCCGCTAAATTTGGCAGCCCGTTACGAACGAACGGTATGAACTATCAAAATATCCCTGCTAGAAAAACCAGCACAGACCAGCACAATTTTCATGCTGGTCTGTGCTGGTCTATGCTGGTTTATGCTGGTTCATGCTGGTCTGTGCTGGTGCTGGTGCTGGTCTATGCTGGTCTGTGCTGGTCCCATGCTGGTCCACCAGCACAGACCAGCACCAGCACCAGCACAGACCAGCATGAACCAGCATAAACCAGCATAGACCAGCACAGACCAGTACAGACCAGCACCAGCACAAACCAGCACATGTTGTGTTTTACTGCTGGTCTGTGCTGGTGCTGGTCTGTGCTGGTGCTGGTCTGGTCTGTGCTGGTCTAAGCTGGTCATATACAAATAGGGACAAACATCCATTTTAACTAACAGGTTCCAGTGGCGCCGAAGATAAGTGCAGGACTGAAGTGCCAGAGGTAGTAAGTTCGAATCCCACTCACAATGTCAAAAATAATGTCACAATCTAATATGGTCAAATACCCATGGAGCAGAGCATCAGAACAGGATTCAAGCACCAGTGCAAAGAGCAAATTAAACCAGCAAAGGTCCACTTCTCAGGGGGTCCCCCGGGGGTCCCTGGCCACACCAGCACAGACCAGCACCAGCACAGACCAGCAGTAAAACACAACATGCGCTGGTTTGTGCTGGTGCTGGTCTGTGCTGGTTCATGCTGGTTTAGATGGTGGGACCAGCACAGACCAGCAGTAAAACACAACTTGCGCTGGTTTGTGCTGGTGCTGGTCTTGTGCTGGTTTTTCTAGCAGGGATCCCTTGACTATGTTTATTGCGTGGGTTCCTAGATCAAGTGTACCCATTTTTGTGACATTTGACGAAAATATGTAGGAAAAGGAGCAAAAAGTGTGTTTTGGAGAAAATTCAAAATGGCGGAAAATCTATCTTGACGCAAATGGGGGTATATGGGGAGATGCGTCTTGACCCAAGGAATCCAGGGAAAAGAGAATTTTAATTTTCCGACCTACGGTTCAAGAGTTATGAGGCAAGTGGTCCGTTATAGCGCCACCATGTGGCCAAGTGGAAATGCTTTTGGGGATTCGTTGTTTATGCCACCCCCGACCTTTGGTTGAAATTCAGTGTTGACTCGATGTTTTTTTTGTGATTTATGGCTATTGTTTGCGAAACGGGCCCCTCCCGCTAACTTTGGAATCGCGTTACGAACGAACGGTAAGGACTATCGAAATATCCCTTGAATAGGTTCATTGCATGGGTTTATGGATCATTTGTACCGATTTTTGTGGCATTTGAAGAAAATATGTAGGAAAAGGAGCAAAAAGTGTGTTTTGGAGAAAATTCAAGATGGCGGAAAATCTATCCTGGCGCAAATGGGCGTGGCCTATATGGGGAGATGCGTCTCGACCCAAGGAATCCAGGGAAAACAGAATTTAAATTTTCAGATCTACGGTTCAAGAGTTACGGGGCAAAACGTAAAATGGGCCGTTATAGCGCCACCATGAGGCCGAGTGATGTAATTATTTTTCGATACATTCTTAAAATCATTATGAATCTCCTCTCCGAGGTTTGAAACTGTAGCTTCTATGCTTTGCGAGAGAAAAATACTTGAATGTGATTTCTTGCATTGTCCCATTATAAGTCAATGGGGACAATTAAGCATTGTTTTTTGCCGATTACGTCGCCATGGTAAGGCGGATCGGAACGAAAGGTAATAGCACACCATTCCCGACCGAGCCGCACGTTTTGATGTATATATTGCGGGGGTGGCGTAAATGGTGCGGCACTAGTAGCGTGCCAAACTTTGGGGAATTGTATGGACAGAAAGAAAGAAAGAAAGAAAGAAAGAAAGAAAGAAAGACTTAAATATGAGCGAGAACAATAAGTGTTCTGCTATTGCATAGCAGGCACACTTAATTATCATATGGAGTGATCCAATATAGGCTACATAACTGCCTGTATCATTTCTGGATTTCTGCCACTGAGGGGCAGTCTTTCCATCCTAATGGTGCTTACAGGTGACATGCCTTAAATGACAAAAGCATTTCTTAGTTGAAAAGTATTAAGGTTTGAGTGTACTGGTCTGCAATCAGTATGGCACGAGGAGAGAATCACCATTGATCTGATCTGAGTTTTTGAATTTCCAAAGATCTAAAGCAAATCTGTCATTACATCAAAAGAATGTAGTTCACCAAGTAAGCACTCATACCAAAAGACCCTATAGCCTAGGCCCTAGTCCTTGCCTCAGCTGACTATACTACATGTCACCCCTCCAAAGAATATGGCACATAATATGGCATTATGCAAGAACTGGCATAAGTTTTATACAATAGGGCTGGACAGAAATTGAACCCTTAATGTCTTCACCCAATCAATGCACACTTTAAAAAAGGCACAATAAAGTTCAGTGTGAATGTGTGAATTATCTCAATCAAATTTCAAGTCTCTGTAGAGTTTCATACTGTACTGAAATGAATGAAATTCAATGGCTTCCAATATAATCTAACAAATCAAGGTCCGCTTTGGAAAAGGGACTGCAGCAATGTCAAGTAATGAGTTGTAGTAAGTGGGCAAAACTTCCTTTATAGGGATATCAAATGAACAGTGAGCTTACAAAATGATGGATGTCATTTCGTGCGTGTGTGCGTGTGTGCGTGCGTGTGTGTGTATATTTTCCCTAAGCTCAGCTATTCCTTGGTCTCTGGCTGGCAGCTGTTCCTCTCACATGCTGCTCTGCAGAGTGTTCCCACATCCCACGGAGCCTCTCACACTGCCAGGTTAATGTTAAGGTCCCTGAGCAGAGGGCTAAGGGTGTCCCGAATTAGCCATGGGATGCCAAGGAACGTGGGGCAGTTGCCGTGGCAGGGTGCCAAGGAAGGGGTGTTGCTGCTAGGGGTAGGTTAGGTTTCTACTGCGTTGGGCCGGGTTGCGTGCTGGCGGTGTGCAGGACGCGTGTGCATGCTGTGGCCATCTCTAGCTACCAGAACCCCCCACCCCTTTCACACACCACACACACACACACACACACACACACACACACACACATAGAGGTGTAGACTGCTAAGTGTCTGATATATATAGGTGACCCTCTCAAATGCTTGGCCTCCGTCTTAAACCTCTGTGCTGAGTGCACCCCCCAACTCTTCTCTTATACACACTGTGACACACACGCACGCACACACGCACGCAGGCACGCACGCACACGCACACACACACCTGCCATTTGATTTTGATAAATGCAGGACTAGGTTGAGATACACATAGGCCTACTCATAAAGTAAGCTATGTGCAATGTCTTGCAAGTTGTTTTTTAATTTCTTTTCTTTTTCATTTCATTATCACTCCCCCCATAAAACAACACCTCCCACACAAACTGCTACACTGGCTGGCTGCCTCCCCATATCACTTTGCTGCATGCACAAAATGTGACAGAAAGACAAATCCGTAGGGTAGTATGTCAGTGTGTGTGTGTGTGTGTGTGTGTGTGTGTGTGTGTGTGCGTGTGTGTGTGTGTGTGTGTGTGTGTGTGTGCGTGTGCGTGCGTGCGTGCGTGCGTGCGTGTGTGCGTGTGTGTGTGTACTTGCATTACTACTTGTATATTTGTGAGCCCCCACAAGTAGGCCTAAGTAGAATTTAGGCCTGGTCCTCACAAGATAAACTGTTGTTTAGGATTACACTTAGGTAAGGATTAGGTTTAAGGGTTGTTGGAGTTATGCCTTATCTTCTACAGTATACTAGATCTGCTATTTTCGGCTTATATTAGGGTTTTTTAAATACTTAATTGCAGGTTCACACAATACATGCCATTCATTTCATCAGTATTAGCTTATACAAGTTTTCTTCACTTGTTTAATTAATCCTGCATTTTTTGTATACATGGACATAAATTAATACAGAAAAAAACAATAGTAAGAAATAATAAGAAGAAAAGAACAAAAACGGGGAGGGGTAGAAGTTTCTATTATATTTATGGTTAAAAGTGTGATTATTTTATTTTTTTGGGGGGGTAAAAATTGCATTCTTAAGAGCCGTTCTGTACTTTTTATGTCTTCGCAAGTATAGTAATACGGGTGTATGTGTGTGTGTGTGTGTGCGTGTGTGTGTGTGTGTGTGTGTGCGTGCGCGTGTGTGTGCGTGCGCGCGCGTGTGTGTGGGAGGGGACATTCCAGCCATTCTTGGTCTTCCTGAGGAAAAGAGGGAAAGCGTCATGCAGCCTGCTGACAGCTCCAGGGAGGGAGAGGTACACAGACACCCTGCTGAGGTCATCAACCTTCCACCTTCCATACATCAGAACCTCCAGCTCCTATCTATAGGACTGGACCAAAGTTATCTGAGCTTTCAAATGAAGATTTGACTGTCTGTCATCATGCTTTATGTTGTCATAGTAAAAGCAAGCTTGTGAAAAGGATGTCAATTCCCTGAATAACACAAAATGTTAGCGTGAAGTTAAAAGCACACGCTGATGCTTTAAGAATTTCTAAAGTGGAGCTTCATACTTATTTATACTACATCTACCAGTGAATCGGGTCATTTCGTGGTCACTGGTCAGTATGAAGCACAATAGAAGACAGGGAAGCACTTTAGAAGACAGGGAAGCATGCACTTTAGAACAGTGGTTCTCAACCTGTGGGTCGGGACCCCCAGGGGGGTCCCCAAATTATTTTGGGGGGTCCCCAGATGATTAACTTAATGTGCAACATTGTTTTCTCCCTCAAATGTAAACAAACCAACATAAAGTTTAAGTGTATAGAGGGCATGCACATTTCTAAAGTGACAATTTAAGGACGTCTTAGTACCTCTAAAAAGACAGATTAAACATTGGCCAAATTGTCAAATATTAGAGGCAAGAATTGTGAAAATAGACGATCTATCTACATGCTCACAACGCCTCGCAACGCGAGGCGTTGTGAGCATGTAGATCTGCTATTTTCACAACAGAACCATGTTATACAAAATGTAATGCCTCAATTCTTAGTGCTCGTCAGGGTTGGGGGGTCCCCAGTTCAAATATGATTATTTTGGGGGTCACGGCCTGAAAAGGTTGAGAACCACTGCTTTAGAAGACGGGGAAGCAGGAGCACCATAGGAAGCACCATTGAAGACAGGGAATCACCATAAGACATAGATGTTTGCACGGGACCCAAACTAGTGAAAATAGCAGATCTACATGCTTGTAGATCGGGATATTTTCACCAAACATATATTTTCTAATTTATGGAACGTCTTGGATTTGTCTTTTATTTATTCATAAAATTACTTTTTACTTTTGTATCATGAACCTTTTGCTTTTTTGGGTAATTTGGGTAATGGCGTTTTTTGAATTTTCTTTTGACATAATAGTAATAATCAAAACCAAAATCTAGGAAAAAAAATAAGGGACCCATAAAAAAGTGTCTATGACTCACAAATGGGTCCCGACCCAGTGCTTGGGAACCAGTGCTATAGAAGACAGGGAAGCACCAGAGGAAGCTCAGTAGAAGTATCATGTCTCATGGTCAGTATATGTCAGTATCATGGTCAGTATACGGTATGTCAGTATCATGTCAGTATCATGTCAGTATATGTCAGTATCATGGTCAGTATCATGGTCAGTATATGTCAGTATCATGTCAGTATCATGGTCAGTATATGTCAGTATCATGGTCAGTATCATGTCAGTATCATGGTCAGTATCATGGTCAGTATATGTCAGTATCATGTCAGTATCATGGTCAGTAAGCACCAAGGATTGGATCTCCACATTGTGAGTGTCAATGAAAACTCATTGAGAGTAGTTGAGAGTATTAGGCTATGGTTTGCACAGACAGGTCCTTTTCCCACATTAACGTTTACTTCCCCATCTACAGTATAAAAGACTGCCTTTTTTATGTCATGGGGCCATTAACATAGATTTACTGTGGGAAGGTGGCTCTGACACACACACACACACACACACACACGCACACGCACACGCACACGCACACACACACACACACACACACACACACACACACACACACACACACACAAACTTGGCTTGTTATGCTGGAAAACATAATGGATCATAAAAGTGCCTCGTTTCTCTCACTCTCTCGTCCTTAAATTGTCAATAAAGACATCAAACATTTGCCTTTTGCACTCGGTCTAAGATGTCAAGAAGCTTTGGTTGGAACATGACAATATGTTAACCAGCACTATTTTCCACCAACAAAGTTAAATATACAAACAACACCATGTTTGTATGCCATGCAAAACACAACACAATGGATAACCCCTTGAGATTTTCATTTTTGAGATTTTTTTTAAGGAAAATGTATTCGACAAGTAATGAGACATATACACATCAAATGACAAAAATAAAACAACTCTTTTTGGTTTTATATTTTCTCCCACAACTCTCTTCCACACCACCCACCACCCCTCCCTGCAAGGCAGAACATACAAACACAACTACAATCAATGAGAAAGAATCACATAGAGGCAAATTCGATGATGGCTCTTTATTTTATTTTGCAAATACAAATTCTTTACAACTCATTGGTCTCAGGAAGCTGCCAACACACACTCACACGCACACGCACTCACTCATTCACTCACTCGCATGCTCGCTCGCACACACGCACGCACGCACGCACGCACGCACGCACGCACGCACGCACTCACACACACACACACACACACACACACACACACACACACACACACACACACACACACACACACAAAGACTCACAGAGCTGCAAACTGTACACTTCTGTCAGAAGGTAAGACTTCTAAACTGTACATAAAAGCTTTTTACAAAGCAAATTTCAAGAATGATCTCACACACACAACACCAAGCATGTCGCTCATTCTGTCCTTCATGTATTCACTCTTCACGCCTTCACTCTCTCATTTCATCGCTTGCTGTTCAGTCACTGTTCTAACATCAAAGCAGGGCTCTTTTGTGACTGGTAAAAGTCTCACTTTGGCTTCTAAAAACGTTCAAATAGTCCAACAGTCATCTCCGCCGCTAGGCAACGAGAGCGTCAGCCACCTGTGAGGGAGCATGGCTTCACTAAGAGCCTGGGCAACCAGCAAGCTGCTGATCACAGTCAAAACCCCACCTCTTTAACCCATCGTGTCTATCTGATGGCCTGTGGTGGAAAGTAACTAAGGACATTTACTTGAGTACTGTACTTAAGTACAATTTGAGGTATTTGTACTTTACTTGAGTACTTCCAATTACTTTTACTGCTACTCTACTACATCTCAGAGGCAAATATTGTACTTTTACTCCATTACAATTATTTGAAAACTTTAGTTACTAGTTACTTTGTAGATTTGGATTGATTTCACAAAACATACCTTTACCACTTCAGTCCTATACACATTTTGGCCATTTGAAAATAGCCAATCTACCAATTTCACAAGCTCACAATGTGTCACGATGCGACGCATTGTGATTGTGTAGATCTGCTATTTTCATAGGATTTGTAATACATTTCATACATTTGAAAACTTGTGAAATGGGGACATTCTGCACAGTGAGTAGTTTCTACTTTTGGTACTCTAAGTACATTTTGATACCAATACTTTTGTACTTTTACTCAAGTAAGTTCTGAATTCCGGGTTTTTACATGTAACAGAGTACTCTACATCAGGGGTTTTCAAAGTGGGTGACGGTGATGCCAGTCCAGGGGTGCCGCGAGATAATGTGATAATATTTGGAATTCATCAATATCACTACATCAATATCACTTCACTATGCTTAGAAAAACAGACCTGATTTGCACTGTACTTGATGAGTTATTTTTCCATCTACGACAACTCTCTTCAGCAAAAACATTGTGACGCGTTGTGAGCTTGTAGATCGGCAATTTTTGGTGATCAGAATAGGCATGCTGGGGATCAAGTGGTTAAACGTCAAGTTTAACCACTTATTTTCAGTCAGTTCTGATGGAAACAGATATTTCTCCAATATGATGTAAGATTCTAAAAATTAACAGTGTAACTCAGGGGTGCCGTGGATGAAAAAGTTTGAAAACCCCTGCTCTACATTGCAGTATTGATGTTTTTAATCAAGTAAAGAATGTGAATGCTTTTTCCACCACTGGTGATGGCCAGCCATTTGATTTTCACCAGTTTCTCTCTGCATATAATCCTCCAAAAGCCTAATGTATGCTTTGTCGTTTGCCCGAGAACTGCAGAGAACAGCACCTACAAGCTCAGACATCACGGATGCAATGCGTGAGCTTGTAGGTGAGCTATTCTCTGTCACGCGTCAAAGTCTGAATCGAGCTAAACTCGTTGAGAAGTACCCCACCTTGTCAAACCCAGCAACGTTCATTGCAGGAGAGAACCTCTCAGTCTGTGTCCATTTGACACGGGTTGGTTCCTGCGTCCCGCGCCGCGCGGTACAGCTCCAGGAAGTCCTTGTAGCGCGGCGCGCAGCCAAGCCAGGCCTCGCCGAAATGTACGGAGCCCGTTAGCAGGTGTTCGTCATCCCCGGGGCGCACGCCGCACCGCAGGGGGACGTTGACACGCCCACTCCAGCTCCTGCCTCTCGCCCCGCCCCAAGCAAACACCCTGCTCTTCTGACGGAACAGCTGACCCAGGCTCACCGCTACGGAGGCGTGGTCATGGGTACCTGACGAGGAGGAGGATTTGACCACACCTCGGATGACGCCGCGCGCCGCTGGGGGAAGAAAGTCAAATAGTGGAAATGAAGACAAGAAAGTGGGGTATGAGTGAATGAGTACTCAAGCTTGCCCAATAACATATCACAGTTGTGTGGATGTGCATGCGTGTGTGGTGTGCATGCGTGGGTATCTGTGTGTTGTGTGTGTTTACCAAAGTCGCTGGTGCACACGGCCATAAGGATCTCTTCATTGGAGCACGGTTTACAGGGAACTGAGAGGGAGACATATGGGACATAGTTTAAGCCAGGGATCAGCAACCTTGTGCCAGGTTTTCATTTTCTTGATAGTCAGTGTGCCATATCAACATTATGTTTAATTATGAATATTTCCTGATTGTCCATAGGCTATACACAACAACTTTTATGTTTTTATTTTTTCTTTCACATCAGAATGTAATGATCATTAGACTCTCCGGTCAGAGTTAGGAGTTTGAATGAATGTAGAATAATGTGCAGGATGTAATTTGTATATACTGACACTGTTATATTATATATTGTGAGGGGACTTAAATTAACAGACTAAACCTTTTTGGAATATTTAATTTTAAAAGAAAAAACCTCTCTCACACACATGCCAGTATGCCAGTGATCACCCTCCCCTGTGCCTAAGGTTGCCTACCCCTGATCTAAGCACTTTCATCTTGGCATCCCTATTTTAGCATGTTATTACCTTATAAGCAAAAACATCTGAACATGTTCGCTGTGCTACAACACAATGATGAAATGAAGAATATGTGGATAACCCTGTAAATCTTAACCCATTCTCCCTCTTGAAGCTGTCGGCTCTCCCTTTGCATTGCTGCTGCCTCAGCTCTCTCCTATTCTTCCTCCTTTTTGCCCGCGCTCTCTTTGCATGTGTGTGCGATTATGAGAGACACAAAGTGAATGAGGACAGCAGGTGTGGGTAGAAAGGTAATCAGAGTATTATCCTTTGACCCTGTCAGCTATAAAAACAGCTGTCAAACAGGCCAGACACAGACGCACATCCCCTCTCATTCTCATTACTGAGCAGACACAACTCTGCTCTTTGCAAGTCTCCAGACCCTCCTTTGCTCACACGGGTGGGCTACCCACAATGCCCTGCTCAGGAGGGGCCCTTGATTGACAGCTGAGAGCTGATTGGCTGACCTCTGGGCTTGACCCCCAACGTGACCTTTTGATTGGCCTGCTTGTTTTCATAAGCTTGTTGGAGAGGAGAGAGAGTGTGGGAGCTTGGGCGGAGGTGTGGCTGAGACACGGGAGACAGCGTGTGGAGGAGACAGAGACACAAGGGGAGAAATAAGGAAAAAGGGCACAAAGTACCTCAGATTCTTTCTCCATCAGCCTTGCCCTTACTCCATTTCAGTTAACAGAGAGCCTGCACTGCAACATCCTGAGTGAATTTAATGTTTCATTCTAAAAGTCGTTATATCCATTTTGGATAAGTCAGTGGTCCTAAAAGTGGGGTCCAGGGACTCCCTGGGTTTCTTTTGGGAGGTCTAAATTGATCCTTACAAGTGTGTACTGTGACAGTATACAAATGAAACCAAATGGACCCTAACGGGTCCATTTGTATACAGTCTGAGTTAAGGGACCTTGTCAGAGTTAAGAGAAATTGAAATTTTTAAGTATGAGAACTACTTCTGTAAGTGACTGATGCCACCCTCTTACCTGTGCCAGGGTGTAGGTATGGGTACATGTGTGCTCCAGGCCCCTGGCTGGGCACCAGCTCATATTGGAATGCTGTGATCCTCTTGCTGATGTCAGTGTGGGCCACAGCCTCCACAAAGAGTACCACCTCTGCCAGCCTGAAGCAGTGCACTGTGCCCAGAGCCTGGTCCTTCTCCTCCAGCAGGAGTCTGAGCTCCCCAGCCTGCTCCAGGTACACCTGGGCCCCCTGTAGCACAGAGACAGTAAGGAGAAGGGGTACTGTGAGTGCAGGACAAACTTTTAAAGACCAAAAGTCTGCAAACGTTTTGCTTGCAATTAATTTGCCTGAAAATATATATTTAAAAAATGTTGTTAGTGTCATGAGTACGTCAACATAGAACGCAAATGTTACAATACAGCAATGAAGAGATTTATAAATAAAACTTTCTGAGCTCTGCATATAAAGACTAAAAGACTATAACAATTAAATGGATAGTTTTGATGCAAAAATAATTTCCAGCAAGTATTTTGCATATTCGTATTGTTTATCAGTTAAGCTCCCGTCAGATACGCCAGAATCATCAGCTTCCCGGTTCACTTCTATTATATGGGGAAAAACAGGGTAAAGCAGATAAATAAAATCAACTTTAATAGGAAAAACTAGTTAAAAAGGTTAAAAAACTATGAAAGAAAGGTAAACATAGGGAGGTTGAGAGTGTCTCATTGCAGTGCGCTGTAGGTGCTGAAGCGTGCAAAATGCGTCATGTATGAAGTGTGGGGTTCAACATTGGTGAACCTTGACCACACGCCAACCAGTAGGACAGAAGTGCCACGCGTTGACTGCACTTGACAGCTATTTTTGCTTGTCGCTTTCTTTCAGTGAGACATCACTCCAACGCAAGTCAAACAAACTACACACCTGAAAACTGTCTCTGCTGCTGGCACTGCCCACAGCCTCGCAAGATAACATGGGAAATGATTGTGTCTGATGGATCAGCTTACGCTTCACATGCGCTGACTCTGCAAATGTGTGAGCGTAGCTTTAGAGCACAAGCTCTCACTAGTAGGGATTCAAAAAAGGGGAAAAGTGGATATTTAGGCCTGAAGGTAGTGCTAGAACTAGCAGCTAGAGGAAAGGTCGCAAGGTCGATCAATTGAGGGTTCATCCTAGAGTCCTTACGGTTCATCATCCCGAATGCTTGGGTTCAACATGCACTTAAATCACCCATTGTTCTGAGAGGCAAGTGGACATTTGGCCTTGGGGTGGCGCTAGAAGAAAGTCATGTGGTCACCAAAATCATTAGGGTTTATGGAACCCCCTGTCAAAAGGGGTTCCAATATGAGAATTTCTGATCCAAATGACTAGTAGTAGTTGTAGTATTAGTACTAGTTATTTCTCAATTGTTTCGCCAGTGCCTTGTGGTGTTTTTTTTTTTTCAAAGTATAACAATTTAAAGACACCCTTTTCTGGAGGAAATGTTGCTAAGCCCTCTTTTAATACTTTTCCCCCTCCCTTTCTTTTGGTTTCATGAATCTTAACCAAACCAGATGCCTCTGCGTTTGAGGCCAAGACAGTCCTGGCATGCATAATGCATTTGTATTCAGATAGATCCCCCCAAAGTTAACGTGTTTAATATTAGTTTTGTACCCTACCTGGGAGTCAGTGCGAGGCTTGATGCAGGCATGGAGGCTTGGCAAGGCTCCTGATGAGGGCTCTGTGTTGGGTCGCAGATTGACAATGATGGCCCCTGTGGGGTAGAGCCACTCTAGAGAGCCCTGGGAGCATCGTAGATAGATCTGCTCCACATCCCTACGATGGGACTCATGGCTCAAACCACTGCAGAGATGGAGAAGAGAAGAATCAAGTACAGTACAGTATAGAGAAAAGGAGAGAGAAGAGCATGCACGAGGAGAAGACACCAAAGAAGCTTGACATGAGGATGAGAAGGAATGCACTTAAAGGAAGACTTCACCACTTTTCAACCTATCTTCATAATTGGTCCTCACTAATGTTCACCATAAAATAGCACAATTCTTTTACTCGGTCTACTCTGAGCAGTTCAGAACCCTGTCTACCAGTGATATAATAATTAATTTAGGCAGATAAAAAACTATATATATAGGCCTACAGTATATAAAAAAAACAATATTTCGATTTGTATTACCATGATAACGATGGCTTCCATTATAGCATAGTAACTTTTCAGGAATAGAAAGCATGCCGTTTCTATTAACTTGGATTCCCCATCTATATAATGATGTCACTGGCAGACGGGTTTCTGAACGGGTTTCTATGAGACACAGACCAAGTAGGAAAAAAATTGCTATTTCATCATCAATATTTAGTGAGGAGAGGACCATTATATGAAGATAGGTTGAAAAGTGGGAAGTCGTCCTTTAACAGAATGGGTTGCCAGATTGCACATCTCCTGCATTTAAGTTAAGAGAAAATGACTTAGAAGTGTAATGTCGAAATGATAAACAGAGAAAACATTTGAGCCAGGCCTGCATTCACTTTCCTACTAAATTGGTGCAGCTGTCTCTCGCCACAGATAGGGATGCATTGAAAGAGGGCGCTTATCTCGTCAACAACACCGGGAACGGATTATTAAGCTGTTAGAAGTTGGAGGTCGTAAAACTTTACAACACCGAACAAGTGCGAAGTGCAGACCTTGCTTTTTATGATGGAGGGCTTTTAGAGAGTGATCAAAGGCATCCATATCATATGGCTCTATTTACTCTAGACAAGACGGAGCGGCGGAATTCATGCGATCAAGTGGGTGTTTTCCTGCAAGCCTTGCCTATCAATTTTATTATTTTTAGCTGCGACAGGGAGGGTTTTAATTCAGAAGGCTATAAATTGTGATGTGTTACTTTGGAAGGAGGAGGGGAGGGGGTAGGCCTATAGATTCAGTGGTTCATTGGAATGTGACTTTAAAAATAGGCTATTTGACCATTTATTTTTGGAACGAAATTCTTTTAACTTTTTTTTCCTTTCTCTCAATCAAACGCGCGCCTGACAGCGTCGCCAACTTTAAGCATCACTTACGAAGGCAACATAATAAGGGTAATATTAAAAAATAGTAGGATAATAATACTTAAAAATCATCATCATCACGTAAATGAGTGACTTTCAGAATGCTGAACTCTGGCTCTAACAAACTCCATCAATGTGTGTCAGTGGTCAAAAGTTCTCGCTCTAGTTCCAGCAACGGAGAGAGGAAAATGTGGGACTGGGAGACTGCTGGTGTGTCTGGCTACCTGACTGCCATTATGTGCCATATAGCCTATAGAAACCATGGTTTTAATTGCAATTACTAATGAACAACAGACTCAAGTCTGGTTCAAAGACCTAAAAAAATCCATATAAAATGTATTTACCATTTCAATTATTTTTTTCCCACACTCTCACACAGCCTACATTTGTTTTAATCGCCATATGCCAAATACATTCTTCACGTTCGTTCTTTTGAATAAATATGAACTAGCCCTTACCCGTTCAAAGATATGAGCTCCAAAATGATGTGCAGTGTGTGTGGGTTATGGGATGTGCACTGTGCATACAGTATATGAGGGATGGAAAGTAACTTTAACTGGTGCTTGCATGATAATATGTAGGAGCATCAATGTAAGAAATACCCGTTTCGTTTAATGGCTAACCCCCCCCCCCCCCCCAGCCCGCCCGCCCGCCCGCCCGCCTGCACACACACACACACTCCCCCCCCCCCCCCCCCCCCCCCCCCCCCCCCCCCCCCCCCCGTGTGTGTGTGTGTGTGTGTGTGTGTGTGTGTGTGTGTGTGTGTTTGTGTGTGATTGTGCTTGAACAACAGCGCCCCTCCCTTAACATGTGTGGTCACAAAAGGTACTGTAGGCTAAATAGATATAGATACACCATAAAAATGCTATTATACAGCATACGATTTGTGAAAGTGACAAACGGGCTTCACAGTTATGTCAGGTGTGTTCATATGCTGATGGTGATGCGATTTCAGATCAATTGCTCCAGCCACCGAGGAGAAACGCTGAGACACTCAGACACTCGCAAAATTATAGTATAGATGTAAAGTCATTGTGATTTGTCTTTGTGTTTTGTCATCCATCCTCGACCTACCTTCCCCTCCAGCTGCACTGGTCGCTGGAGTATTGTGCCACCGCCCGCGAGAAAAACACAGCAGCAATCCAGTGCGCAACCCACGGCCGCAGCATGCTGCTTTTTATTACAAATATCCCCGAGATCGGTCCACGGCACGCTTCAGTCTCAAGTGATCACAGCAGATATCCAGGCTGTTCGAGAGGTTTAGGCTACATGGTCAGTTTAATTGGGACGTAAAGAGGCGGCTGCATTATTCCAAGTGGATAACGGAACGCCAGGAGATGACATCCACACTGCTTGCTTGGATTCTGCTCTGCTGACTGCTGTATGCGCGCCTCAACTCTAGCCTGCTGCAGACGCCTAGGGCGCGTGCCAGCAGCTGAACTCTGCTTTTGAGTGACACGCGTGCGCTCCCAAAACCACGCCCATGCAAGTGTGTGTGTGTGTGTGTGTGTGTGTGTGTGTGTGTGTGTGTGTGTGTGTGTGTGTGTGTGTGTGTGTGTGTGTGTGTGCGTGCGTGTGCGCGCGCGTATCTGTGCGCGTGTGTGTGTGTGTGTCCAGTGGTGGAAAATACACTTTTCAGGAATTGTTACTTTGCTGGAGTGGAGTGTTCATTACTTTCACTTCTACCCACTACATCTCAGAGGAAAATACTAGTACTTTTGCTACACTGCAATTATTTGAAAACTTGGTTTACTTTGAAGAGTTTGATTATTATTATTATTACAAAACCACTTTAGTAACCACTCCCGCCCAGTGGTCATCGCCATGCTGGCTTGTGGTGGATAGTTTTGTAAAAATCTTTTTTTTTTTAATTCTTTTTTTTTGCCAAGGACATACAAAATGAGCGGACAATAATATTACATAGTGGACCCTGAGTCCACAGTCCATTTGTACACTCTCAGATGACTCAGAGTTATGGGGTCTCTGCAAATAAAATTGTTTGAGGGTTAGGGTTTACAGTTTTACACGGACAAGACTAAAGGGCCCTATTATGATCCAGGTCTTATGCCTTAACTTCTTTACCTTTTTTTCACTATTTTGAAAAACATTTTTAAATACTTCAAATGCTGATCTACATCTGCACGTTGTGAACTTGCAGATCAGCTATTTGAAATATTTAAAAAACAAAAACAAAATAGTAAAAAAAGGTAAAGAAGTTAAGGCATAAGGCACAAGATCTGGATCATAATAGGGCCCTAAGTCTTTGCCACAGACACATTTGCCTGTGTACGGACATATTGATGACCCCTGCCAGCCCTACTAGGCCTACTTTGGCTATAGCCGATCTAGAAGCTCACAACATGTCTGCATCGCAACACGTTGTGAAGTTTGTAGATCTGCTATTTTCAAAAGATTTGTTTTTGTGCACGTGTGTGCCTGCGTGCGTGCATGCATATGTGCGTGCGTGCGTGCGTGTGCGCGCGCGCGTGTGTGAGAGAGAGAGAGAGAGAGAGAGAGAGAGAGAGAGAGAGAGAGAGAGAGAGAGAGAGAGATGACATGGATATTCTGGGCTTCATAAACAGATGGATCATATTATCACAGTGTAAATTAGAGATGCATGTCTGACACTGGCATCCTGTTACACCAAAGTTCCTTCTACATTCAATCAACATTCCGTGGCATGCAGTAGCCAGTCCAGTCCAGTCCAGTCCTATGTGTGCTTCCAAATGCTAACAGCTACTTATTTCTGGTCTGGCCAGGTGGTGGAGGTGCTAGAATAAAGCAGTGGTTCTCAATTTTCAGGCTGCGACCCCTAAAATAATCATATTTTATCTGGGGACAACACCCTGACAAGCACTAAGAGTTGAGGCATTACATTTTGTATAACATGGTTCTATTGTGAAAATAGCAGATCTACATGCTCACAACGCCTCGCGTAGCATGTAGATCTGCTATTTTCACAATGTCTGCCTCTAACATTTGACAATTTGGCTAATGTCTAATTTGTCATTTTAGAGCTACTAAATTGTCACTTTAGAAATGTGCAGATACCCTCTATACACTTAAACTTTATCTTGGTTTGTTTACTGTTGAGAGAGAAAACAATGTTGCACATTAAGTTAATCATCTGGGGTCCCCCCAAAATAAATGTCCACAGGTTGAGAACCACTGCTATAATAAAACAGGCCTCTATATAATAAGTTAGTCCTATTTGGTAGAGCAACAGTCAATGTTCCCTCTAATCGCTCTGAGCAAATACTCAAACCCCCTGAGCGGTACTTTAGCAACCACCAGTGATGGACGAAGTATTTTTACTCAAGTACTGTACTTAAGTACACTTTTGAGGTATTTTTTACTTTACTGGATTGTTTCCAATTTTCAATACTTTTACTTCTACTCCACTACATCTCAGCAAATGTTGTAATTTACTCCACTACAATTATTAGAAAACTTTAGTTACTAGTTACTTTGCGATGAATAAAAGCCAGTCCAGCAGAATGTTGGCCTACATGTAAAAAGCATACAGTATGTGCCAATGTACAGTGTTTATGCAATGCATGTATATATAGGCCTACTGTATATGATGTGTGCATTTGGTTCTATTGTTCTAGAGTTAAATGAACACTGAGGATTTAACATGTAGATTGTGGTCCCAGTGATAGAAATAATATCCTATATGGAGGTCAGTAGCCTAATTGATATGAAATAGTTGATATCCTCTTTTCCAGCAAGGTAACTTCTTTGTGTTTAATTTAACCACATTAACTCCTTTTTCGTGCTTGTGTTTTCCCCCAAAATGCCAAAATAGCAGATCTACAACTTGAAGCTTTGTGAGCTTGTAGAGCAGCTGTTTTTACAGCAGACAAAAACAAGGCATGGTTACCAAGGCTAGGGCTTAAAGTCTTCAAAAATGAACCTAAAATCTAATACGCCTCTCACACTTAGGCTACCATATCACACAGTGCAACACTGACAGACGACTGTGTGAAAGAGAGCCTAACAAATAGTAAGGACCTGACATAATGCAAAGTCACACGTGTGCTCTAAAAATCCTTCTAGTTCCTGGGTGGTTTTCCCGTGAGAAAACAGTCGGAACGGCAAGCATTACTGACGCGCCACATTCCACTGAACAGCTACAGCAATGGAACGCATCCCGAGAAATGCTCATAGACGCTACAAGCCCCCAGACTCAAGCCTCACCCCCCCCCCCCCCCCGACACACACACACACACACACACACACACACACACACACACACACACACACACACACACACTCACTCACTCTAAAGTTTACACCCAGCAGCATACAACACACTTGTAATAGATTAATTAAAACCTTACTATAGTATAAAATTGAATTTCCACAAGGTAGAGTGAATATGAATACAATATATTTTTACAGAATGAGAGCTCTCTGTTCAGTTATTATTCATTTTTAATTAATCTATTACACACTATATATTATTCTATTGCAGTATGAAAAAATGAAAAGATAGCATGCACACAAGGACACCTATTAGGACAACCCTTTGTTTTCTATCACTTCTGTGCAGTTTCACATTTTCGTTAGGGTGAAGCAGTGGTTCTCAAAGTGGGGTTCAGGGTCCTTGGAGGTCTGTAACTGTGAGAATGCACAAATGAAACAGGTCAATTTGGTTCCATTCTGTGCTACTCTCAGGAGTTATGGGGATCCTAGAAATGTAAACGTATGAGAATCACTGAATTAAGGTAAAGCAACCCATAGTGCCAGCTCTAGACCACCTCCCCACGGGCGACCCGCTTCACTGTGTTCACTTGGGCCGCGTGGAGGTGGCGAAAGTCGGGGGGACGAAGATTTACTATTATGTCCATAACGGCACATAACTCGGTAGCGGCTCATGCGACCGTCGCAATGGCTCATGGGAAAAACGTGGACGCTCCCCACCCACCACCACCACCACCTGAAGTATTCACAGAGAAGCAAATGGCCCTCTGACCCGCTTCCCTTATCCTTGTGCCGTCACCTGCGTCTTCTCAAGCAGCCTGACGGGAGGGAACGTTCCGTCTGTCCACACACTGGGTTCTAATGGAAACACACACACACATTCCTCCCTCCCACTCTCCTTTCAACCTTGGCGACCTCTCTTTCCTTGCTGCTCGCGAGTAGCACACTCCTCTCTTTCTCCCACTGTCTGTCATTCAGAGACGTGGGAGCAAGCGCCCTCGCGCACGCACACACACACACACACACACACACTTGTGCGCACACGCAGGCACATCATCGCCGCTGGAAAAAAATGGGTTTGAAAGAAAATGATGAGTGGGAGAGAGGGAATAGAGGAATGGAATGTGTTCCAGGTGAATGCCAGACTCCAGTGACCTCTAAGAGAGGCCTTTTCACAAAAACACACCCATGCCTTATCTCTCCGTTATCAGCGGCCACAGCCAGACAACATGCAGTTGTGTGTGTGTGTGTGTGTGTGTGTGTGTGCGTGCGTGACACTGGGCATGTGTGTTTGTGAGTGTGACCAGAGAGGGCATGCACGTTCCAGGGTCAGGGTCATTTGTTTTGTGTGTGTGTGTGTGTGTGTGTTATCAGGCCTAATCCTTGCACAGAGACAGTGAGTGACAGAGTGTAAACACAGACTGAAGCTCTGTTTATTCGCTCTCGTATGGATTCTCCATTAAAGCCCACTCACACTTTATCATGAGGGCAGAGGGGTGAGAATGGGTAAAGTTAAGTATAGAGGGTTTTACGAGAAATGTCTCGTTCCATTTAAAAGGGAAGAAACATGGTTATTCATTCAATGGTTCCATGAGTGCAGAGGGGTGAGAATGGATAAAGTTAAGTTTATCTTTTCCCGTATTCTGCACATTCCCCATTGCCGCTAGACGTTACCCATCCCTGTTTTCTTACTGTACTATTGTCGACTTTATTTGATATTTATTATCATTATCTTATCTTCTCTTGAAAAGCAGAAACGGGGCCAGCAGAAACGGGGCCAGCAGCGATGCCCCGACTCTGTCTATCTTGTAGCTCCAGCAGTTCATTGGCTAGCACTGATCAAATGACACACTGTTACACCAAATAATACCCGGAAGTTGTGTTTGCAGCAACACACGCTGGACAACTTTGTACTGCACACGCGTGTGTGTGCGTGCAAACTCCGCGCGTGTGTTCATATTACAGCATCTGTGCATTTGTACAGTGTGTGTGTGTGGTGCGCACGATGGCTTGGAGCAGCTGTGCATGTGTAGACGCGTGAGCGCGCAAACTTTAGGATGTTTTGTATCTCATATTGTATAATTGTTGTTAGCACAGTCTGCTGAACATGTGTCAATGGACATTCTACTGAGGGACAAATACACCTTCTTCAATCTTGATACAAAGGATGCCTTTTTTAGTTTTTGAATCAGAAATGATAAAAATACACAATTCCAGAGGCAACATGTGAGTAAAGAATCAGAAACAACAAAACATAAAACTAAACTTCCATTGTAAATGAGGGGGAGTGTATATCCAACCAGAGAAACACTGAGAAACTAAAGGTCATGTCACTAAGGAAGACAGAACCTTATCGCTTGTGTTTGTCAGTGAGAAAGCGGGGGTAAAGAGGTCTTGGTAGAGTCTAGGTGCTACATAGATGGGATAGTTTTCTCAGACTCTGGACTGTAGTGCAGAACAGGAGGGGCTTACATGGACCCACTCATCAGAGAGCCAGGTTTAGGTATTCTTTCTGCTCTGGCCTTAAAGGATCCCTGGATAATAAGCCACATTGCGAGGCATTGTGAAGCGCTGTGAGCATAGATTGGTTATTTTCAATGTATATCTGCAATGTAACTAGTAACTAAAGTTTTCAAATAAATGTAGTGAAGTAAAAGTACATGATCTGAGATGTAGTGGAGTAGAAGTAAAAGTATTGGAAATTGGAAATACTCAAGTAAAGTACAAATAACTCAAATGTGTACTTAAGTACAGTACTTAAGTAAATGTATTTGTTACTTTACACCACTGTTAAGGATATGATGAACAGAAAAACCTAGAACAATACAACATGCAGCGAACCTGTGGTGTGTCTCGGGCAGTATTATATTGTGCAGTTGAAATGATCCCTATCGGAATTGAAGTCTTTTCCAGTGCTTTTCCGTTACTGTTCCACCTCTACAAACTGTGCTGTGGTCAGATTTACAGTAATGCAAACCGCCTTTCTGATCCCGGAAACACCATGGGGAGATTTGCGGGGAGAGGTCTGTTTACCTTTGAACAGAAAAACCATACCCTGCTCTGTGTGGTAAAATAAACCCAGTGTGTGTGTGTGTGTCTGTGTTTGTTTATTTATCAAAACGGCCTTCTGTAAAATAGACAATTGTTGCTTAGGACCTGTAGAAAGAAAAGCAAATGTGTACAGTATGCACTGTGACAGTTTATGCGTAAACATATATTTGATTTCTTCCTGATTAAATCCTGATTAAAAGAGTTTATAAAAGCAACAGAGTAAAAACATTTTCGCTTCCCATGGCAAACCAAATTTGCATCTTTCTGCTTCGCATTGGAGTTCAGCTTTCTTGAACTTTCACCGGCCATCAACCAATAGCAAAGAAGTGTTTGGCTTAGTAATCTTGGCTGTCATTGGGTGCCGTTTTCTTAGCTAGCGCTCATGTAGTATAAGCAACTTCATCCCCACTCCATATGAGGGCCTTTTCCACCGGCAAAGAACCGGTTCTGGTTCTTTCTCCTGCCTATGGGATGAACCAGAGGTGAGCTTTTCCACCGAGAACCGAGTTGGTTCCGAACCGTAAAAGTTGGTTCCCAACCGGGAACCACAAAATCCTTGGTTCCTCTGGTTCAATAATGGTTCAATCTGGTGGAAACGTAAGCCAGTTTGCAAGAACGAACCAAGGTTCCAAGAAAGTTGAACTGGCACTGGTTCTTTGCTGAGCCCCCTAGTGAACTCAAGCCCATAGACCAGGTCAGAATGGTTGCAAACAAACGTGTGGAGTGCAATGTCCTGGTAAGACGTCTATGGATATTTGCACAATATAAAGTAAAGTGTCACCCACCTCACTCAGATACAGGAAATCAATCAAAGATGACCAGTCTTGGTTTACCATTGTCTTGGACTGAATGGACAACAAACCAGCAAACTGATTTCCGTGCGGGTCACATTCTGCACTAAACACATTCAGTATAAGATGGGTATTTGTCTTCGGCATGGGATGGTCATTCGCCCTGCATTTGCAAAGGTCCATGTGTTAAACTAATCCTCCCATCCCCTCTCAGTGTGTACTGGTGGTCAGTTGAAATGGTAGTAGTCCAGTCCTTCTCTCAGCTGTAGAGAGTTGAGGTTCTCTTCCAGTACTCCTTCTGTCATGTCCTGGAGGACAGTAAACACAAGGAACAGACAGATTAGGAACTGATCTAGAACATTTGACATCATTATGAAATGACACCATCTCATCCCCAGCCTTTATTTTACTTTATAGCAGAGGCGATCATAAGGTTGCACTCATTGATTAATTGCCGTACACGATAATATGGTACATATAGCTGATCAGCACAATTTATAAATGGTGTGAATTAATTCCAGCTGGCAGATTTAACACACTGGGAGCCAAACTGGAGCCGGACGTTTGATGGAATGCATTGAAGTCAATAAAATAAGACATATCACACATTGGGCTCTGATCTTGCCTTATTCCTTATGCCTAATCTTAGGTTTTCTACTTTGATTTGATGTAGATTGTCTATTAAAATGTTTTTCAAAATAAATAAAACATGGCATTAGGCATAAGCATAAGGGATATACCGTAAGGCCAAGATAGATATGTGATATTGTTCTCTGATGTCTCGTTTTTCGATGTGCACACTATATAATGTTATTGAGGTTATCTAAAGAGCACAGTATATATAAACAGTGTGCACACTGTACACTGAAAACTATACTTTCCTAAACTGATTATCCGAAGGTCACAATTAAAAAATACTTTTTTTGTTTAAATGTTTACCCACCCAGCTATCCTTGATTTCAGTGTTTTCCATCTAACTTCCAGCTCCAGTTAGCCTCCCTGTGCGTCAAGGGTGCATGATAGTGTAGAACATGTAATTAACTTCTTTAAATAGCCCTGTTTCTAGTGGAATATATAGCTCTATAGAGCTAAAGGTATCAGTTATACGTGTAGGTATGGGTTAAAATATTTTGTGTCGACAGAGTTAAAGGAATATGTGTCCCAGCACCCCCAGCAGCTAGTCATCTCGGGGACTGTCATTATTCCCTGTAGCCAAAATGATTTTTTTTTTTTTTTTGCTCTTTTTTTTTTAATGCCACAACAGCATCTCATAATATCTAGGCTACATTTCACTTAAACGCCAGAGCTTAACTCTGCATGTAAATAAGACTTTTTTTAATTAATGTGAGAGATCGGTACATAATTCTGTTAGTCCTCCCAGTTTATATTAGCTAAAATGCTAACTAGCCAGCCTTTGTTAGCCGTTTGTAGCCAAATGCGGTAATATCGGGACTCCATTACTTAGCGAAGCAACCCACAGTATTTATCCCATTAATTTAATGCCACGTGTGTTCCAAATGAACAATTATTAACCACGTAATGTATGATTTTGTGTATTATTATTTATTATTCTTCCGCCGTTCTTCCGCTGTTTCTTCTTCTACGCTGGTGAAATGATCCGTTCCTGCCTGGAGGCGTCTGTGACGTATGCGTTTGTCTTCTGTGAAGCTCCGGTGCGGAAGCTTCCTTTGTCACTGAGTTAGCTTAGCATTGAATAGATCAGTGTCGTCCTAAACTATCTAATTCTAACGTTCAGGGTGTTTGTTTTTTTGGACAATAAATTGACAGCCAAGAAAACATGGATGGAATGCAATCGTTCACTCGCCGTCGGAAAGTTGACTTTAGAGTAGACTATTCTGGTTGACTGGCTATGAGTGGCTAACGGCTAACGCTAGCTAGCGTTAGCTAGCGCTAGCTGCAGCGCTAGCTGCAGCGCTAGCTGCAGGCTATAAACAAATAAAACGTGACCCAACTCTATTGTTGCTCTCTTCTACAAGCTCACAACGCGAGGCGGTTAAACCTGTAGATTGTGTTTTATTATCAGGTCAAATAATCCTTCTGACTGAAGTTACACAAACACTGATTATGCTACATTTAGCACAGTTAGCCCTGTTGCACACGTAATAAGTTCACTTCAACCTCGTGTTGAGCAGTTAATCCTATTAGCTACGTACGTCTACAAAAACCTTCATATTTCAAAGATAACGTGCTTACTGAAGTCTCACAGATGTCACAGTATGGTACGCTCAAGCAGAATTACCCGTATCTTTCGTATTGTTTAATAAACTGCATTTTAATCCGATCAGATGCCATTTTCTGTTGTTTTTCAGCCATGCGACCCCATCGGTTGCGAGGTGTACTGCACTTAGATACATTAATACCTTTTTAAGGAAACGACGACCGATCGGATTAAAATGCTCCTCATTAAATAATACGATCATTACGGGACATTCTGCTGGAGCGTACCCTATGGTGACATCTGTGAGCCTTCACTAAGCAATTTATCTTTGTAATCTGACCGTTTGTGTAGACGTATGTAGCAAATTGGTTAAACTGCTTCACGGTTGGCGCACTGTAGCGTCTTTACATTTAGCCCAATAATGCTTGAGATGCTGTTGTGGCATTATCTTTTTAGAGAGCAATAACTAAAGTTTAAAACATACATAAACCACTTTAGCCCTATGTTATACCAAGGCTATTTGAAAATAGACGATCTACAAGCTCACAACGCATTGCGGTGCGACGCGTTGTGAGCTTGTAGATCTGCTATTTTCAAACATTTTGTACTTTTACTTTTGGTACTTTAAGTACATTTGGATACCAATACTTTTGTACTTTTACTCAAGTACATTTTTTATTCTGGACTTTTACTTGTAACAGAGTGATTCTACATTGCAGAATTGATACTTTACTTTATTATAAAATGTTGGTACTTTTTCCACCACTGTGTAAACGTTTGTGTTCTCATGCCAATAAAGCTTCTTTGAATTGAAGATTGAATTGAAGATTGCTCCCCATGTGGCGGAGTCAGGTCATTGCAGGTTAGAAATTTATTTAAAACTTGAATATCTCAAAAGTCCTATTTCAGCATGGCATCATTCTATAAGCCATATCTTCAAAACTGTTGGGTCAATCTCCACAACCAATATATCATTTTGTAGCTATGATCCCCAGCTTTCAAATGAAATGAAAAAATGAAAATGAAAAAAATTGCAATGACTGGCTCCTGGGGAGATTGGGACACATATGTTAAATATCAGCTACACAATGTCTTGAATCCAGATAAAATGTACAACAAGGCTCATGTGTACAAGGTTCATGTGTTTGCTAATCAGTGGTATGACAATAGGTAGATTCAAGAATGACTGATTGGGTCCAGGTGCGTGTGTGTGCGCATGCATGTGTGTGTGTGTGTGTGTGTGTGTGTGTGTGTGTGTGTGTGTGTGTGTGTGTGTGTGTGTGTGTGTGTGTGTGTGTGTGTGTGTGTGCATGCGCGCGTGTGCGTGTGTGTGTGAGTGTGTGTACATGTATGATAGAGACAGAGAGGGAGAATGATTGAGTCCAGGTTTCCTTGTCCTCTGACTGGGTAATTACCGTCCCCAATTCCCATAATTGACCAATTAGGAGCCCCCGTAGGCGGGGTCACTCTACATTTGATGTCTGAATCTTGCTGGGTGATAAATATGCAATTAGCCATTTGCTGTGTGTGTGTGTGTGTGTGTGTGTGTGTGTGTGTGTGTGTGTGTGTGTGTGTGTGTGTGTGTGTGTGTGTGTGTGCGCGCGCGCGTGCATGTGTGTGCGTGCGTGCGAGTGTGTGTGTGTGTGTGCGCGCGCGCGTTGTGTTGTATGTGCTTAATGCTGAGTGCTCTGTGTATGCGTAAATAAATAAAAAAATGCGGCCACCAGTGTAACTTACATAAAACGTTGTGCCAAGGTTTATGGACAATGTCAAGAGTATTGTGGAACAACATAAATATTTAAAATGAAAGGAAACAAAGGTTGCAGGACAAAAGCCAGCGTTGGTACTGGCATCACAGTGCGGTCAAACATCAGGCTGCTGTCTCTGCCCATTTCCTGCTTGCCGCCTGTGTGCGTACACGTGTACACGTGTGTGTGTGTGTGTGTGTGTGTGTGTGTGTGTGTGTGTCTGTCCTGTGCCAGGCACACGCCCTCGATCATTATGTCATTAAATGAGATTACAGACCTGAGGGACATACGGTCAGGAACACGTCCACGCACACGCGTGTATGCGCACACTGTGCACGCACAAACACACACACAACTTACCAGTTTAACGCAGACGATGAAGGGAGGAGAGGCTTTTTTGTAGTGCAGCACTGGGATCTTGGGCTTGGGTCTCTCCTGCAACAAAGGAGGAAAGAGTTAGAATAGGGGTCTTCAACGTTTTCAGGCGAGAAAGAGATGAAGCAGGGACCCCCACAACCTGTTCATAGATTCCATATAGTTTCATTGTTTGACAGCACAATCGTCTGTGTATTTTGGATTCATGTCAATTTGTGTTTTGAGATATTTAACTACTTGAACCGTCAATACATAATAAACTTGACCTTTCACTTTGTACTTAGTCTGCTCTTTTCCCCCTCTACACCAAACATCTTTGCCGAAAATAGCCGATCTACAAGCTACAACGCCTCGCAGCGCTTGTAGATCTGCTATTTTTGGCCAAAGTTCTCAGAATATGGATGCTATATGAAAAAGGAGAAAAAAAGTTTCTATCACACAAAGATTTGGAGGACCCCCTGTAGTAACTCTGAGGACCCCCTAGGGGTCCTGGACCCCCTGTTGAAGACCCCTGAGTTAGAAGGACTAAAAGAGAGAGGGAGAGAATTTGTTCTATCGCAATGGACAGAAAGACAAAAGCAGTGGGGGGGATGCAGTCGACAACACACGCTAGCTTCCAGCAGTACACCTCATAATTACCCTCCCTCCTAGGTGGGTTTCACAGGAAAGCCCCACTGTAAAATGTTTGGTTGACCATTGTGACATTTGGGCAATTATGAATCATGGTTTTGAAACTACTATATCCAAGGTTTAACTGTGAGCTGACAGATGGGCTCATTCATGTGTTGTTACAAGATGAAGAACCAGGGGCAGTTGTGTGCATGCCCCACACAGGGCCTGATGCAGTGGTGTAAAGTAACTAAGTACATTTACTTAAGTACTGTACTTAAGTACAATTTTGAGGCATTTGCAATTTACTTGAGTGTTTCCAATTCCCAATACTTTTACTTCTACTCCACTACATCTCGTATCCAAATATTGTACTTTTACTCCACTACATTAATTTGAGAACATTAGTTGCTAGTTACTTTGCAGATATAAATGATTATATTATAAAACATACATTAATCCACTTTAGCCCTATTGTATACCTCGGCCATTTGAAAATAGCCGATCTACAAGCTCACAGCGCGTCGCATCGTGTTGTGAACTTGTAGATCAGCTATTTTCAAACATTTTGTACTTTTACTTTCGGTACTTTAAGTATATTTTGATGCCAATACTTTCATACTTTTACTCAAGTACATTTTGAATTCTGGACTCTTACTTCTAACAGAGTATGTCTATATTGCAGTATTGATACTTTTTCTTAAGTAAAACATTTGAGTACTTTTTCCACCACTGGCCTGATGTTTATACTGTAGCCTGCCACTTCTGAAATCACATTTTGAGTAATGTGCACTGCCAGAAATAGGCGATTCTTAAGCCCGCGTTATACTTAGTCGGGCCCAAAAATAGACGATCTACAAGTTCACGATGTGTCACGCTGTTTTGCTGAGTATAGATCCATCTTTAGCTTAAGGATGCTGCCAACATTATCTTTGAACTCCTGATGTTCAGAAAGAGAGAGAGAGAGAACTGAATTTACATACATACTATCAACAAACTCTAGGTTTTAGAAAAACAGTCTGTGATGAAATTTCTAAACAGAAAAAAAAGGTACAGTAAACTGTGATGAAATCCCCAGCTGCCTCAAAACCCCCAAGACATTGATCATTGACATTGGTGGCAGTTTTCTCAAAACAAGTTTCCCCTACATCTGACTGATTACAGTAGACTCAATCTACTTACAACGGCAGTGATAAAAAAAACACTCACGATAATCGTATCGTGGAGATTTAATTGATCGTGATATCGTCCTCCGTCATGCACTGGGATCAATTCACCTTTTATTTGCCGAGCTGCATATCCGGTACCACTTAAACCCTCAATAATTGGTAAAAGGTACTTATGATATACGTACTTGATACAATTTTTAAACTCTCTAACAAATCTCTTTCCCCCAAAAATTGCCGATCTACAAGCTCGTACTGATACAGGTTTTTTTCACTCTCTAACAAATCTCTTTGACAAAAATAGCCGATCTAAAAGCTCACAACGCGTCGCAGATCGGCTATTTTTTGGCAAATGTTCCGCCCCAGGATAATGGATTTTGATTATCGAGATAATATCGTAAATCGCGATTTCTTTTGTCACAATAATCGTGATATGAAATGTTCATATCGTTCCCATCCCTAGACTCAATCTACTTAAAACAGCAGTGAGCTTATTATTGTTCTCACCTTGGAATCTTCATAGGTATAGAAGCCTTTCTGGATCCTGTTCTCAGCTACATCACAGAACGCCTTGACCTGGTAGACAAATGAAGATGAACCATAGAGTATATATATAATAGAGAGTGGACAGCCCCGCTCCCAGCCATTCACTTCAATGCAAGTGCTCAGTGGCGTTTTGAAGCATGCGGAAGTAGCTGAATCCAGGTGCATTCTGGGGGAAATTGGAACCAGATTAGGTTCCAAAATGTTTGACGTTGAGACGTAATGACATCACGAACGACGTCGACATCCATTGAACCCTCTTGTAGACCCCAGTGGCGCACTCTTATGCTCGTGCATGTATGTTTCAGCCCACCTGAAATTCCAGCTTTGGCCAGTAGGGCGGCCGCTTCAATGTTTACAAGCCCTTCTGGGGGCTTGAGATGAACGCATCTTCTCCATATCATTGTTCATGCAGGTTTATCTCGGTATAGTGGTTCTCAACCTTTTCAGGCCACGCCCCCCAAAATAATCACATTTTAACTGGGAACCCCCCTCCACCCTGAGGAGCACTAAGAGTTGAGGCATTACATTTTGTATAACACAGTTCTATTGTGAAAATAGCAGATCTGTTAGGCGTTGTGAACATTTTGTATAACACGGTTCTATTATGAAAATAGCAGATCTGCGAGGCGTTGTGAGCATGTAGATCGGCTATTTTCACAATTTCTGCCTCTAAAATTTGACAATTTGGCCAATGTTTAATTTGTCATTTTAGGAGTATTAAAAAGTCCTTAAATTGTCACTTTAGAAATGTGCAGATACCCTCAGTCTATACACTTAAACTTTATGTTAGTTTGTTTACTGTTGAGAGAGAAAACAATGTTGCACATTAATTTCATCATCTGGCGACCCACAGGTTGAGAACCACTGATCTATAGGTATAGGGCAGAACAGTTTGATTTAAAACCCCACCCCTAGTTATTGTCGTTCATATAATTGGCCACAAGTAGCACATACTTTCTTCTGATTGTCTTGGCTTAGGCATCGATACAGTTTCCGTCCTTGTTTTCCCGCGTTCCATATGGTGAAGCTCTCCCATTGGCTGAGAACTCTCTCCTGCAGGAAGTCTACGCGTAGTTTCCAAATGGTCTCCCTGGAAGCAGAAAGTTATGTTTACAGCCTCAGAAACACACACACATGCGGACAGTTAC
>NC_137812.1:60715505-60723005 GCF_963921795.1 Nannobrachium achirus
GATTACTTACTTTCCTGTGTGTGAGTGCACTACCTTTACGCGACTTTTTGCCCATTGGCTGTCTCGGTGTCACATGGTCAGTGACGTCATTACGTGCGCATCCCGCGTCTTAGACGCGTTCACGTTGCCTAGAGACGCATTCACGTCATTGTCCTGGAGTCCACGTTAAAATAATTTACCACGTCGCGAAAAAATATATATTTTAAAAAGTCCACAGACGCCACCATTGTTCATGGGTGAAGGCATGCTACTTTACCCTGCGTTAACACAAATGAAATCCGCGTAGAAAGTCTTAAAACAGACGATAGAACTAACAGTGTGTGTTTTGAATCCATTTTGTGCGACCGTACATGGTCACAGAATTCAATGGGTGCCTGAGTTTTAGCGTAGCACCGAGCCGCTCTCTGACCATAGTGGCACAGCGTGTCAGGTGATACACCAAAAAGGGTTCCCCCACAGAACGTGTTCCCCCACAGGCGCAGAAACGTGACGTCTTTACACTGCAGCTGCTACGTTTAGGCAACGTGAAACTGGCGAATATAGGACTTCCGGTGTAGGAGCAGGCGAATATAAGACCTTCAAAATAAGATGTCAGCAATTAATGTTTGTAAAGACCGTACATTTATTTAAAAGAATACAATTACGATGTATGTATTTTTAAATTGCTTATACTGGTGTACTTCAAAGTGCCCTAACAAGTTTTTACCGATTTAAATTGGCTATTGATCCCCAGTAAAATGGGTACTTAGCCCATTTTCCATACAACTTCTGACCACAATGTGATAAATGCCACAATTAGCACCTTCTGCCAGTGGTGTAAAGTAACTAAGTAGGCCTACATGTAGGCTACGTGCAATTTTGAGGTATTTGTATTTTTACTCCACTACAATTTATTTTTAAACTTCAGTTACTAGTTACTTTGCAGATGTTTTATTGCAATACACACATTAAGAACTTTAGCCCTATTTAATACCTAGGCTATTTGAAAATAGCAGATCTACAAGCTCACAATGTGTCGCATCACAACATGTTGTGAGCTTGTAGATCTGCTATTTTAAAACATTTTGTACTTTTACTTTTGGTACTTTAAGAATATTTTGATGCCAATACTTTCATACTTTTACTGAATTTCATTTTGAATTCCAGACTTTTACTTGTAACAGAGTATTTTTTTCTATATTGCAGTATTGATACTTTTGCATGTGTTCAAAGTGCTGACGCAAAGGGCCGTCTACTGTCCAGAGTCCAATTTGTAAAGGCCATGCACTCCAGTGAACAGCATTTATCCATTTATAATTGTTTTATGTTATTAAAACTTTTTTTTTTAACCCAGAAACATAATTAACATTGTGTATGTTCGTGTAAATGCTTAATCTATATTTGGAATGTGCATATCATGGGAAAATGTATCGTTTTTCAACATTTTTCAATTGGCTGAGGGATACTCTTATTCTGAAGAAATATCCTTATATTCGCCAGCTTATATTCGCCAGTTTCACATAGACCTACGTTTAGCTACATGCTAAAGCTACTGCCGTTTCTGGCTGCTCTTCTGAGGCAGAGTGAGGCTGGCAGAGGGTCATAAACTCATTAAGTCATAAAAAGACGTCTGATTTTCAAAGCGGAGAAACTAATTATCTGTGATTTACAACAGCCGTTTTCCCGAGCGCTCCACGTTCTCATAGTATTACGTCCTGGTCTCTCCATACACAGTGGTGAGAAAAGTATACTCAAATGTTTTACTTAAGTAAAAGTATCTATACTTAGGGTGACCAGACGTCCCGTTTTACCCGGGACAGTCCCGTTTTACCCGGGACAGTCCCGTTTTCAAGCTGCGTGTCCCAGTGTCCTGACAAATATTTCTAAAACACTAATATGTCCCGGTTTTCAACATTCACTGCAAGATTGTCCCGGTTTTCGCCAGAATTAAAATAATAGTAGCTGTTTTCAGTGGTTGCATAGACATTCATCATGTTCTTTTCATGAAAACATGCTCACCAACCAATCAGAAAACATAAACAAATTCATTGCGTGTCTGAATTCAACACTGAGGCTGTTTGTCAATCACTCACTGCCTGTTTGCAACCCTGCGGTGTGTGTGTGCGCGTGCACGAACGTTAGAGAATGGGCACGCACGTGCACGGTAACGTGCGCATTGCTTTTAAGGTCCCGGTTTTAAGCAACAGTGGTTTGCGTCCCGGTTTGAGTGGCTGAAAATATGGTCACCCTACTGCAAGTAAAAGTCCGGAATTGAAAATGTAGACCTACTTGAGTAAAAGTATAGGCTACACTTAGGACTAAAAGTAAAAGTACTCATTATGCACAATTATTCTGTATCACATGTTACCAAATAATATCCTTTGAAAATAGCCATGGCTGAAGTGGTTATGTAGGCTATACTTTTCAAAGTAACTAGTAAAGTTTTCAAATAATTGTAGTGGAATAAGTACAATATTTGCCTCTGAGATGTAGTGGAGTAGAAGTAAAAGTAATGAAAATTGGAAATACTCCAGTAAAGTAAAAGTACCTTAAATTGTACTTATAAGTACAGTACTTGAGAAAATTACCTTTTTATTACCCCAAGAAAAAAAAAATACCATTATTGCACCAAAGTAATCAACAAGCTAAAACTATACTATCAAAAATGTCCAAACATTAGCCTAATTGTAAAATAATATAAGATAGAGGCAAACATTTTATAAATAGCCGATCTAAAAGCTCACAATGCAAAAAATAAATAAAATGGGGACCCAAATTATACCACGGCTATTTGTAAATAGCCGATCTACAAGCTCACAACGCATTGCGGTGCGACGCGTTGTGAGCTTGTAGATCTGCTATTTTCAAACATTTTGTACTTTTACTTTTGGTACTTTAAGTACATTTGGATACCAATACTTTTGTACTTTTACTCAAGTACATTTGTAATTCTGGACTTTTACTTGTAACAGAGTGATTCTACATTGCAGAATTGATACTTTTACTTAATTATAAAAATGTAGGTACTTTTTCCACCACTGTGTAAACGTTTGTGTTCTCATGCCAATAAAGCTTTTTTGAATTGAAGATTAAATTGAAGATTGCTCCCCATGTGGCGGAGTACACAATAATGGTAAATAAAGTAGCTTACTCTAAAATAATCCATCCATCCATCTTCAACCGCTTATCCAGCATCGGGTCACTGGGGTAACAGTTCCAACTGAGATTTCTAGAGTTCCTTAATAATAATAATTAAAATAAACAATACTAATGATTATAATTGCGACCGTAAGGTCGCAGTTACTATGAAAACCTCCACCGCCTCTCTGTCCGTCAGTCTGTCTGTCACGTCACATCACACTTTTTTGCCCCTATCCATGTGAAATTTTCCACACACAATCCTTGTCTGCCAATCCACAACCTCCACCCTTCCAGGGACCCCCGCAGCTCCAGGGACCCCCGCCAAATTTTTAAAAACACATTTTTGAATACTGCTCCTGCAGTTTTTTTACAGTATGTCTACACTTATCTCATCGACATGGATCTGTCCCATATAGCGCCACCATCAGGTCGATTTTTTAACACATTTTTGGACCTTTTTCAAAAAAAAAAAATTTCAAACTTTTTTTAACACTAAAACGAGCACACAGATTTTATATTGACTGTGTCAATTCTTGTTTATTAACTACAAACAAGTAGCTATTTGCCGCTATTTGTAAAGTCCTTTGTTTGTTATGTTTTCACCGTTGATGCTTGCGTGTGTCGTCGCGAATCGCGTCTATTTCATAATTGGTTTAGTTATAAAACCATGATATTTTTGTTGAGCTAAAATATCGAATAGGATGATATCTGCATTGTAAAATACAGAGTATACTTATGTAAAAGAAAGCTTAAACTTGTATCATAAGTAACAAACTTCCTGACTGCTGTGGTCATAAGGTAATTTGTTTCCCCCCCAGTTTCTGTTGGTAAGGCATCCCAAGATTTATTTTCATATCTGATAAATAAAATAAATAGAGGTGAGGTGTCCTGATCCCTTATAAGGACTTCTTGAAGACCTTTTTAATAGCCTACCTCAATGAAAACATTAGCCAAATTGTTTTGAAAATAGCCGATCTACAAGCTCACAACACTCAAAAACATTTTATGGGAACCCGTAAAACATTTCTGGGACCCATTTGAATGACCCGACCCATCATCACACCAACTATTTTGAGGTAAAAAATGTTAATTGTTTGATCAAAATATGCTATGAAAATCCTAGATTAGGCTACATCTATCTTTCTATCTGCAGCATAAAAAGGAATAGATCATCAATAGAATATCTGTGTGTGTTTGTATAATTGTTATTAATAATCATAATAAACCTAAAAACTAGCATAAAACAGTATCATGATAATATCGTGTATCGTGATACTGCATGAAGAGTATCGTGATAATGATTTTGTCCAGTATCGCCCACCCCTATGCTGACATCACTGATACTAAACTGTGCCCATGCACATTTGGAGATAACGTGACATCACTGATACCGCTGCCTGTACTATGCATTGAGTCGCCACCATGGTAACAGCCGCATTCTGAAACAGTGCCCAAATTTGGAGATGACATTGATACTGATACGTCTGGGTTCTCCAACATTACTTCTGAGACTCCTACATTCAATCCCTCATATACTGAGCACAGTACACACCATAATAGGGCTGTCACAATTATTACATAATAATCATCTAATCGCAATTATTTGACATAATCGTCATAATCGTTTCCATGTTGAAAAATGTTCATATATTTTTTTTAAGTAAAAAATAGTGGAAATAGCAGATCTACAAGCTCACAACGTGTCGCATCGCGACGCGTTGTGAGCTTGTAGATCGGCTATTTCCACTATCAATGTTCTTTTTAAGTATAAAGTTGTCAAATATGTCAGTATTTTCTTTGTATATTTAGGTTATGTGTCATATTCTACCATGTGCAACTTCAAAGCCTAAAAGCCAAACAGAAATGTAATTGTCAACGACAAAAACACAATTAAATCGTTAATTGCAATTATATGAGTGACAATTAATCGTCATGTAAAATGTCATAATCGTGACAGCCCTACCCCCAGAGAAAGAGAGAGAGAGAGAGATACTGACCTTGCCTCCCTCGTCAAAAGGTCCAACCGTGTGGAACCAGTCTCTGGAGCAGAACCATGTTGGCATGATGACCGTGGGCCCGTGAGAGGTGAACACCTAGAGAACACACAGGACTTTAAAGGACCACTTCTCCCATTTTCAATGTACCTGCACATATTTGCTCCTCACTAACGCTTATTGAAAGTTGGTCCCATTTTGGACCGGAACCGCTGGCCTAGGAGTCCGGGCTCTTAGGGCTCGAATGTAGCCTGACAGCACATCGTGGGTTCGAGTCCCGTTCATGACAATCTTTGCTGTGTTTGTCCCCATCTCCCTGTTATAATACAATATACATAAAAGGCAAAACAATTACAAATACAAAAGATCTTAAAAAAAAAAAGTAAAATAAATAAATAAAACCTATGAAGCTATATATCATCACTGTCTGGCCAAAATCTCTTAACTCCATTTTTGAGGTTTTAGATTTTTTGACATAAATCAGGGCTATTGTACACCCTTTATATCTGAGTTGGTTAAAATAATATTGAACCAATGAAAAGTAGTAAAAAGCCCTTCGGTCAAAACCTCCTAACTCCAGCTCATTTTTCCGAAAATAAACTTTTTGGAGTTAAGAGGTTTCGGCCCGACAGCAGAGATATATTACATTTATGAATGCTTGAGTACTGTACAATACCACAATGCTAACTTTCCAGGAAGAGAAAGACTGTTGTTTCTATTGGCTTGGAATACCAATAGAGCAGGTTTCTGAACTGTCCATATACAGCCCTTCCCTGAGACAAAGAGTCAGTAGACAGAAATGGTACCATTTTTATAATGAGCATTAGTGAGGACCAATTATACAAAGAGGTTGAAAAAGGGTGAAGCGGTCCTTTAATAAAACCGTGTTTCCAAAACCAGTAAGTCACGGGACGATGACCACTAAATGGCCTGTGAAATGTTCTAATGATCACTGTGGGTTTTGCTGTGTAAATACAAGTCTTCAGAAAACTGTGGTCATGTGCATAATAACGTTGCTGCCGGGCAGGGAAACCTTGTATGTCCATAAGCTATTACCTTTCATGTAGGCCTAATGTAAAAAATAACCTCGCATCGGATATTTTTAGCACAATTTGTGTGACACTGTAGTATAATGAAGTAGAGCATTGATTTACGGAAATACATTAAAAGTTTAGAGCAGCGGTCTTCAATGTTTTCCGTCCAAGGACCCCTTAGTTGAAAGAGATGAAGCAAGGACCCCCAACAACCTGTTAATAGATTCCATACAGTTTCATCTTTTGACAGCACAATCATCAGTGCATTTTGGATTCATGTCAATTTGTGTTTTCAGATATTTAACCACTTGAACCGTCAATACTTAGTTAATAAAACTTGACCTTTCACTCTGTACTTCAGTCTGCTCTTTTTCTCCTCTTCACCAAAGCTTTTTGCCGAAAATAGCCGATCTACAAGCTCAGAATGCCTCGTGCTAAAGTTCTCCAAATATGGACGCCTAGGGTTCAAGTGGTTAATATAAAAAAAGAGATAAAAAGGTTTCTATCACACAAAGATTTGGAGGACCCCCTGTAGTAACTCTGAGGACCCCCTAGGGCAGGGGTTTTCAAAGTGGGTGACGGGATACCCTGGGGTGCCGTGACAGCAGCCCAGGGGTGCCGCGAGATCATTTCTTAATAGTTGGAATTTATTTGGACACTTAAAAAAATATATTTAGTATAATTTTAAACTTGAAATATTATTGTCTCCACCAGCCGAAGGCTGAGGGAGAGTATGTTTTCCCCTCCGTCCGTCCGTCCGTGCGTGCGTCCGTCCGTGCGTCCGACCGTCCATCCGTTTGTCCGTTACCAGCTAATCTCCGGCGCCGTTCGCCCGGTCGCTGCCAAACTGTGCACACACACTCCCTCGACACCAATTCAGAACCTCTGCCCCAAATATTTCACATGGGCCTGTTCTAGCGCCACCAGGAGGCCGACTTTTGCAAAACTAACTTTTGCCAGTACTCCTACAGATTTTGTCCAAAAATCACGTAAATCAGTAGACAGTATCTCTACAGTCATGTGATCGACATGGATGTGTCAGATTTTCCATATTCCATCCTGATTGGCTAAAACTGGCTTTCAAAGTTTGCAGGATTGGTCAGTTTTGAATAAAATGCCTGAAATCCTGAACGCAGTGTGCGATTTTGGTGAAATTGTGCATGCACATTCCCAATAGGCAGAGGAATAAATGCCACTTAAGAAAAATCAAATCAGCCTCATGGTGGCGCTATAACAGGCCGATTCATGTTTTCACCTATAACTCCACCGATTAGTGTCAAACTTTGTATGCGCACTCCTTAGAGGCCAAGGTAAAACCTTTTCCCTGCATTTGTTACATCAGCCTTTTATAG
>NC_137812.1:60728005-60856612 GCF_963921795.1 Nannobrachium achirus
ACATTTAAGCTATTAACAAGAGCTGGAGACTAAATAATAACTCATTGGATTAATTGGAATCTTTTTTTCCACCCCATTTCCTGCAAAGTACAGGTTTTGGACGCGACAGTAACACTTTCAGCATGTTCCTACAGTGTGCCGAGTTCCTCTCAGCTTTCGTCCTGTCAGACTCAATAAAGCACTACTAAACCGTTGGGCAGCTAGAGTTGCCCATTCATTTATTTGGGGAAAGAAAAGGCTGCCAACGGTTTTCCACTATCAACCAACCCCGGCAGACTGCTGACATTACGGCCCGCTTCCCTTGCTGTGAGAGTGATACGGCAGTGAGGTCACGAGTGACTGTGCGTTCGCTACGGACCAGCCGCGCGTTTCCGTGGAAAAACTCTGGCTGCAGGTACGCATCCTGTCTCTGTCTGACCTGGACGCTGCCTGGCACACGACCCCGAGCGCACAATGCACGCACACACGACACGCATGCACGCACGTGCACGCACATACACACACACACACTCCTGGAAACAGGCATACTGTACCATCTAGTTGATATAGAAACACAAGTATGTGCATACAATACACACAAGTGTGCGCATGCAAGCACGCACGCACACACATACACACACACACACACCAAGCGGTGTAGGCTAGTTACCTGGGTAACAAGCTGGTCTTGAGTGGTTGAATTGATCCAGCGTGTGTAGCGCTCAGTAGATCCCTCTGGATCCCTCCGTACTCCACAGCCAATCAGCTGGCAGGACACACACACACACACACACACACACACACACACACACACACACACACACACACACACACACATTAAACTACTCATCATTTTGCCTGAGGGGGAACCTGGAATCCATTCAAGAACCACTCTACTTTGAAAAACACTGACTGACTTGATTTCTACAAATTTCACTCTTCTCAATTCTACAGTGTTTTGCTCTATTCTATGCATACGGATGGGAAGAGTTCAGAGAAAGGCAGTGTACAGTGGATAACAAGGATGCAACGAGTGAGGAGAGAGGCACTTCACATAAGACAGGAGACATGAGGGCCGCTCACACTAGGGCATTCACGAATAGTGATTTTTAGTATTCGAATTATTCGATCTCAAAGTATTCGAATAGTCGAATATTCGACAGGACTGGCCAAACTGTCAAATATTAAGTAAGCAAGAGGCGAACATTGTGAAAATACCCGATCTACATGCTCACAACCCCTTGCGTTGTGAGCATGTAGATCTGCTATTTTCACAATATTTATCTGTGGAACCGAGTCACATTAAATGTAATACCTACAATTCCAAGTGCTTGTCAGGGTGGGGGTCCCCAGTTCAAATAAGTTTATTTTGGGTGTCACGGCTTAAAAGGTTTTGAGAACCCCTGGTATAGAGCATTAACAAATTCATCCACCAGGGGCATTGACAACTCATTCTTATGACTTCCTATCTAGCCAAGCTTTATAAACTATATATATTTTTAAAGAGAGAAAAAAATATATATATATATTCGACTTCTGTGAACAACGTTGAATAATGACTTTGATATTCGAATATTCTAATATTTGGTGAATTCCCTAGCTCACACAACTAACTATAACTACAAAGATAACTGGAATTTATTTGGACACTTGAAAAAATATTTACCGTAGTATCATTTTAAACTCCAAGTCCAAAGTTATTTTCAGTCAGTTCTAACCAAAATGGCTATTACATACATAATCACTTAACTATCGTCACTGTCGGGCAGAAACCTTGTATCTCCAAGTTTCAAATGTGTACTTCTTTTGGTAAAGCAAAGCCCTGCTTCATCATACAAGACTGTCGTACAAAACTAGTGAAAACAGCAGATCTACAAGCACACAACGCCTCGCATCATTTAGTACATTTTATAGATGATAACGGTTTTGGACAAGGTTTCCACCCGACAACGACGATATGCTATAAATATAAGGTGCTGGGAGTGAAAATTATAATGTAGGGGTGCCACGGATTAAAAGAATATTCATGGGGTGACCTGAGACAAAAAGGTTTGGGAACCCCTGCTTTAGACTTGAACAGTCCCAAGCAGAGAGAGAAGGGGCAGGTTGTTTGTGCGGGGCAGCAAGCCGGCTGTCTCCAGCCTGTCTCCCTCGCCTCCCACACACACACAACCTTTCACCCTTGACCTGACCTGGCTGGTCTCAGCAGGCAGCCCCACCGGATACACTCTGCATGCCAAACACACCCGCCCTCGCCGCCGCACACACACACACGCCCTCACGTACACACACACACACACACACACACACACACACACACACACACACACACACACACACACACACACGCCATCACGTATACACACACCCACACGCCCAGCCCCTCACGCATACACACGCGCACGTGTAGTACAGTGTGTATACAGATTAAAGGATGTGAATTCATAGAATTTCCTTTCAGTTGAATGCTCACGTTTTCGGAACACACTACAAAGCACACACACACACACTGTAATGCATGCATGGGCAAGTGAACAAATACAAACATGATTTAGACTAGATTAGTAAGAACTAGGGGTGCAACAATACTGAACCGAACCGGTATACCGTGTCCAAACCGAACAGCCCCCAACTGAATGAACCGAATTTCTTTCTTTTTTCAGGTGTGGCCACATAAAAACATCATTTAACTCTTTCTGTGCACTTCTTGGGAGAAAATCTTCCTCCTAATCATGATACCTCATTATCTTGTTTTAGGGGGGAAACAAATGATGGCACCTCATCTTTAAAATAAACTGAATATTTTGGAAATACTTTCTTTTTTTTTACTGTACCAAAACCGAACGGAAACCTTGAGTCAAAAACAGAGATACGAACCAAACCGTGGGCTGACTGAACCGTTGCACTCCCAGTAAGAACCGGGAGATGAAGAATACCACAGTGGTTGGTTCCGATGGATGGCGGAGGTGGGGCAGTGCACAGATTAACAGAGGAGAGAGGGAGACCTGAAGAGATATTTGTTTCTAGTCGCTTTAATCGCTACACTTTGGTCACACTGGTCAGCTTTGGAAAAAGATCATGTCCCGTCGGAATCAAGGCCAAACACCCGGAAAAAGTGAGTCCCAAAACCAAACACCCAAAACATTTCCGTGTCTCCGAACAAGATCAACGCTGATTGGCTGTCAGGACGCAATGGGTGGGGTGGGGTGGGGGGAAGCGAAGGTCGCTTCAGTTGGATTTTTCCAGATGGGGGCGAAAATACAGAGGCGACCGTCCATGTTGCCCCCGTTTGCGCCATGCCTGGCCCGTTTGGCCGTGCCTGGCCGCACGTCGTCTCGTCTTTGCATTCACTTTGTATGTCATCGCGCCGCTCGAACTATCCAGGTTTGAAGGCACCATTACACTTACACAATCTGGATGGAGGAGAGAAGACTGGTACTGCAGACCAACCCTCTGTGGCAACATCACATCATCCTGAAACACACACAGAAACTTGCACTTACACTCCATAGTAGAGCTGGTGCCATATGCCTTCAAAGTACAGTAGTATTCCATTATTTCAAACTTAATGATAAAAAAGGAGCTCACAACGACAGCGCGTCCCAAGCAACGTGTTGTGAGCTTGTAGATTGTATGTGTGTGTGCATGGTGAGGGGCTGCTGCTGTAGAAATAATCTGACTAGCTAATAGGCTTAGCTAATAGTTTTGTCAGTTTTTGGATGGTGAGCTAGTTCTAGGTCTACTGCTATCATATGATATGATATGATATGATATAGTACTTTATTGTCAGTTCACACTGACATTTGTCTTACGACACAGCAGCCATGTATTCAAAACATATATACAAACAATTGTAACACATCAAGGCATACATGACATGCTGAGTCGCGGCGCAGCCCCTGTACCAGCGCACCAACAAGAATATGCATTCTTGTGCTGCATGAGTGTACTGTACACACATCTACTGTACTGTGACATGTTTCAACAAAGACATTGATACATGCACACATTGTATATGGGTATGGATAATGTGCATATGCCCACACAAGCACTCTCACATGCACATTCACCCACAACATACTACTACATACAACCATGTACAAACATTGAAAAACCATATGCAACCATACATTCTGAGTCCCAAAGCTTGTTAGTCAAACACTCTGACAGACCTGTCAAATAGTCATTAGGCTGCTGAGGTCACCTGGTGTGTGTGTGACTGTGTGTGTGTGTGTGTGTGTGTGTGTGTGTGTGTGTGTGTGTGTGTGTGTGTGTGTGTGTGTGTGTGTGTGCGTGTGTGTGTGCGCGAGCGCCTGTGTTGGGCAGAACGCTATGCTCTAGTTATTTTTGACACATTCGCTGTATGTTTTATGAAAGACACCTGGTCAGAGAAGTGAAGCATGTCCTCCCCCCCCCCCCCCCCCCCCCCCCACACACACACGCGCGCGCACACGCACGCACGCATACACACACACACTCACACACACATAGTGTCACACACACATGCTTACCGCGTCCTGAAAGCAAAGGTATCGTCCACAACTCTGACTTATGGCCATGTTTTTAGCATAGCCCACTGAAAGACAGAACAGAACACAACAGAACGGATCAGTGTGTGTGTGTGTGTGTGTGTGTGTGTGTGTGTGTGTGTGTGTGTGTGTGTGTGTGTGTGTGTGTGTGTGTGTGTGTACATATGACACAACTGTGTCTTAGTGTTGTGCTTAGGGTAATGCATTATAAATGTGGGCTTCATAGAAAGTGTTACCAACATTGTTTTAAAAAACGTTCTAGCTTAAGTGGATGACAGAGTTCACACCAGAACGACCATAACTATGACGACGGTTATCGTTATAGTGCTTGGTTATGAACTTCCCTTAAGGCCAGTCCAAACCAGAGCCTTAGATAGAGAGTTATGACACTTATGTCGACTCCCATAGTTTATGACACTTACGTCGACTCCCATAGTAAGCGTGGAAAGCCTATTTACTCTATGGTGGGAAGCTTACGCATGCACACGCATGGAGCCTGTTCTCATTCCTCGCTGGTAAGTAGACTAAATCACGTCTTTTTCACCCTTTTAATAATGTTATCTACCTTGGAGAGGCCCGTGAATGCGTTAACATGGTGAAAAAGATGTGATTTAGTCTACTTACCAGCGAGTGAAAATACCTCGGCTAGAATGGGGGCGAACGGGGCAGGAGAGGAGCAGAGGCTCGCTAGGAATGAGAACGGCTCCATGAGACGGCACTTCCGGTCTGCGGCGAGTTCAAAGCGTGACGCCACTCTCCCTAGAACACACTGGTCCAAACCAATGCAACTAGTCGCAACTCCTTGCAACAAAACCGTTGCATGCAACTACTTGCAACCATTATCCCCAATGGCTGTTGCAAGGAGTTGCATTGGTGTGACATGGCCTTAAAACTGTTTTGTTGCAAGGAGTTGCGACTATTTGCAAGGGGTGGCATTGGTGTGGTCTATGGCTGGTTGCAATAACCTCAATATCGCCATACCGCAGTTGTGTAATGCATACCGCGGTGTCGAGTTCATAACCGCGCTTATACCACAATGTATTTATTTGATTTATTTTGGTAATTTATTTAAAAAATAATCTTTCAAAACAACTTTTTGGGGGAGAAACGATACCACCATAGTATTATTATTACCGCGATAACTACAATTTCTACTCTAGATATATCAGATTATATGCTACACAAGTCAACACACCAATAAGACAGAACAACAGCATGGGCACATGGTCTCCACTTCTACTATGAACAGGTACCTGTACTATAGTCTGGTTGCCCTGCAGGGGCAACCACACTAAATATATATTTTCAGAGTGAAAACATGTGATAGCCTAGCAAATGAGAAGTTATTGTCATATTCTCATATCAAAAGATTGAACAGCTTGCAATAAGACATTTATAACAATTATTATCATTATCAAATGCTCATGACAAATTAGCCTGTGGGGGTATCTTGAGACACAGCCATCTCTGTTTCTCTGAGTATATAGAAAGAGCTAATGGTTAACCCATTCAGAACGGGTACACTATATTGTGTATCATTATTTTATGCTTTAACTATTGAAAAATAGCAGATATACAAGCTTACAGCGCGTCTCTCGGTGCCGCGCTGCAAGCTTGTAGATCTGCTATTTTTGAAAATTTTTGAAAATTTGAATTTTGACCTGATTCTATAAGTGTCTTTTGAATCCTTCTAAGGTTTTTTGAAAAACCTATGTTTCTATGTCAGCAATCTGGCTAGCCATCGTCAAAAAGGTCCTTTTCACTTAACTGGAGCTCAGTTAGTCTGTTCTTGAGAGACTGCTATGTCAGTGGTTCTCAAACCTTTTCATTTGAAAGACCCCCAAACTGATATTTATTTGGCCACGGACCCCCATCTCAAAATATCTATTTCCAGGGACCACCCAGAAGCAAAATTTTAGTTACAAACGTTTGCTTAAAAAAGGAATATGTTCAAAGATTTTCACTCATTTTCACGACTTATTTTCACGACTCAAAAATAGCAGATCTACAAGCTTGCATATCTGCTATTTTTCAATAGTTAAAGCATTCAATAATCCTAGGCCTAAATTAAACTACTACTGAGCAAGGTTAGGGGTATTGCTTATGGACACCTGGACACTGCCGGGGGCCAGGAATCGAACCTGGGACCTTCTGCTTCCCAGATGGGATCTCGACACATTCAGTTATGGCCGCCCGTATGCTGAAGATGCTGATGCATACTTCCACAATCAATAGCTGTACTGTTAAGTGTCAACAAACCTGCAAATAAAGTATTCAATCAATCAAAACTCTATCATTCGCGTATTGGGTGATTGTATTGCTCGCGTTTAGCAGGATGGGAGCATGCTACTAGATCACACAGTCTTGCATAGCCAGACAACTATTCCCACTATCTCTGAATGCTATATAGAGTTTGGAACTATACCTCCCGAAATAAAATAAAATTCAAGGTATCTGTTGTTTGTCTTTTCCGTTCATGAAAATATATTTTTAAACATGTTTACATTTTATTTTTTAATTTAAATTTCTACTAAGCAGATGATTTGATTAGATTCATATTAGGATACATTTGCGCGACCAGTGGAGGCTTCACATCCACGTAGCTTGTTCATGATCAGAGCTTCCGTGCTCCAGACTGTTAGCCTAGTTCCAGACCCTGAATCGCTAGCCACACCCCTTAAAATTTTTGTTTTGGCGATTCAGGGGTCTAGAAGTGCTCTCATTGAAGAGTCCTTCCTCGGTTGAAAATCCGATCGGCGAATCAGCGTCGTGAATCAGCGTCTTGTGATCAGCGTGGGTGGGGGTTTCCCAGAACTCATGTGCGTTTCCAAGTAAACCAGCGCCGCCGCCGTACCGTACCGCGCATCGCGGTAAAATGCGGTAAACTGCGGTAAAATGCGATCGTATCGATCTCGCTATGAAACACCAGTAGCAGGCATGTTATGTTGTGTTTGATTACTAGTTCGTAGTGCTCCTATTCTGCCTGTTTCTTTGGTTAGCAAGTAGCACTAGCAAGCAACAGGCTAGCCACTAGCCAGCCATGCACACATAACAACACTACTCATGTGTTGTCAGACGGTGAACCAATCGCTGAAGACTGCCTCTTTTTTGGCAACGCCCATCCCTGCAATCGCCTTCGGTGGAAGTGAGTTCAGACTGAATAATGGAGTGAAACGAAATGTCAATTCAGGCTGAGTGTCAGGCTACCAGACTGTATGACTGGAAGCATTTGAAAATTGTGGGAGGCAACAGTCTGGCCACGCGAGGCGACTAACTGACCTCCTCGTGGTTGAGCAGAGGTATGGCCTGAGATCACCATGGAGATGCTTCTCTTCTCCAGCTTCTCCCGCCAGGCCTCCAACACATGCCTAGAGTCATCCTGAGTCACACGTGCACGTGCGCGCACACACACACACACACACACACACACACACACACACACACACAGACACACAGAGACACACACACACACACACACACACACACACACACACACACACACACACACACACACACAGATAGATGGATGCACATACATTAACAAAGAAACTGCAAATATCTTTTTTATGCTCAGAACTGATAGTCACATATTCAAAACACAAATAAATTACACACACACACACACACACACACACACAGACTTACAGTGCTGGCATCGTCATAGACAGACAGTTCCATGGAACCAGTGAAGTCTTGCTGTACGATGGCCTGCAGACAGTCAGTCAGCCAGCAGGATGCGTTGTGCACTGGCATGATGATGGACTGTTGACAGAGCACATGATAACATATCAATGCAAAGACAACCAGCCATAAGGACACCAACTATATTGTGTGTGTGTCTGTTTATGTACATTTACTTGAGTACTGTACTTAAAGGAGTAGTTCACCCCCAAAATGACTTTTTTTCTATTGATTACTCATGCCATGGAGAGTAGAGTTCAATAATATTTTTTGGTTTTTGTCACATTCCTAAGACAAAAATTTGATTTGAGTAAATTTACCCCCATTGATTCCGGAATGAATGGGGGTAAATTTATTGTTATCATATTTTTGTCTTAGGAATGTGACAAAAACCAAAAAATATTATTGAACTCTACTCTCCATGGCATGAGTAATCAATAGAAAAAAAAGTCATTTTGGGGGTGAACTACTCCTTTAAGTACATTGTTTGAGTATCTGTCATTTACTTGGGTATTTATCTATTTATACTTATTGGTTGCTAACAGGTAGTGGTGCTTTGGGGTTTTCTTTTCAGGGCGGACGGTCATTTATTGAAGTCACGTGCATGCGCGCCTTTAGATGTGTGCGTGCGCCTACATGTGCGCATGGAACAAATAGAAAATACTGCGATGCAGACATTATGGCTGCAGTAGAGAAACTAAAAGTTTGCTTTGAACTAATCTCATCTATCACACTAATGGAGCCAGGTATCCTGATGCACAATGCACATACAGTCACCGCTGGAAACCTACAGTAGGTGTTAAAGTAGCCTATCCATATGATAGGGTAGCCTTTGGACTTGAATCTAGGGGGGATGCGCATGGCCCACCACTTACTGTCTGCCTGGTAAACCTGTTATGCAAATAGCCATTTGATTACCATGGCCGTCACTCGTATAGCCTATAACTCCATGGTTCTAGCACAATTTATTACTCTCACTCCACTACATTTCATCCTTCCTAGAACTGTAGTGGTGATTGATTTTTTCTTTCTTTCTTTCTTCTCCTTTTATTTTACTTTCTTGAAAATCTTTTTAGGGTAAAATGTCTACGTTAATATACACTGACAATATAAAGAAAATGCTCTTTGTAATTTGTTCTTTTGAATACTTACACATTATAAAAGCTTATTTAGAGTATTTAAAAATGAAAGTACTCTAGTAGCCCTAGAATGTCTATGATCTTACATACATTACAGTATTTGGAATATAAATGAAATGTAATATGTAAGATCAGAGACATTCTAGGGCTATACTCCAGTAGACCAGCACTTAAATTCAAGTACACGTTTGACTGAACAGCTTTCACAAGTTATCGAGAAATGTTTGACCAGAAGTATATATTCTGAGTCTGACTGATACTGGGAATGAGTCATTTATCTAACCACTTAAGACCACAGTTACTTCGCAATATGATATTTATCAGTGGGTGGGTGAAACATATTTTCGATCTTGATTAAAAACATCCGTCACGTACCACGTCAACCATAGCCCTCCCCTCTCGCATCCCTGCACATTGCTCCGTGCACAGGCGTTTGGCTGGATTAACATCTGTCTTGTCCTGCTCCATCCCAACGCTCAGATCAATCTACTTTGTATCAGTCGCTAAAGCATCTCATCATGCCGTCGATATTTGATGGGTGAAATTCACTAGCTAAACTGCATGGTAGAACGTCAAAACAAGGACCGTGATTTTCATAACCATTTACGCCATGATGTGCGGAGCGTAGAACGTTGAAGACGAATATTGTTATGTTTTTATAACTGAACTATTTCAGGAAAACGGGACTTTTAACGCTTGTGCCTTGTGGAAGACAACATGCTGCACTAGTCTGCACTCTGCACTACTTCCGCAAACAGAAAACATTAGTCGCTGATTGGCTTGCGAAAAACACGGACAAGGTCTCGATTTGTTGTAGCATGCTGTCAATCACTGATATTCTGTCCCGCCCACTAACTGTGCATAAAAGTGCTTTACGAACCACAAAACACATAATAATATATAAATATAAATACTACTACTACTACTACTACTACTAATAAGGGTAATAATAATTATAATAATATTCTTATCTATATTCTTTATGATTTTTATATGTTATTTTCTTGATAGTATATAGAGCATCGCAGCGGAAGTGGATTCCTGGGGTCACTTAATATTCCCCATTCATTTTCGCCATAGACTTTTACAAAAATATTTATAACACTTATGTTAAGCCTCGAACCAAGCCATCCAGGATGGAGGTGAATCATGACCATATAACCTTTTTTTCTATGAAAAGAACATTTTGAAAATCGCTAAACAAAGGGTAGTTATTAAATGTAGTATATAAAATAATGTAATATTAAAATATGTCTTCACATAGGATCAAAGGTTATATGATCATGATTCACCTCCATCCTGGATGGCTTGGTTCGAGGCTTAACATAATTGTTATAAATATATTTGTAAAAGTCTATGGCGAAAATGAATGGGGAATATTAAGTGACCCCAGGAATCCACTTCCGCTGCGATGCTCTATATAGCCTACATAACACATCCTACATAGACCCCCTCCCACCCGCAACACAGTCATACACGAAAATAATGGGGGGAAAAAACAACAAAATTAAAAACAAAAGAATATGTATAAGTCTTGCAGTAGCCAAAAAATACAAGCTGCTTATTGTAAAGAAAAAGAAAAAAAGGTGTAGTAGGGATTGGAAAGACAAAAGTGGGCATAGTGCATAATGGTTTATAATGTTCAAGGATGCCTCTCACTCCAACAATAGACTGTTCAGTGTTCCACCCCTCCTGTTCATAGAGGTGAAAGGACTACAGATGTCTCAAGCCTCAAGATCCAGGAACAGCTTTTTTCCTTCAGTTATTATTTTGTTGTTAACGCTTATGCATTCCGCTCCTTTTGAATTGGATTGGTGCCATCAAGTACATTTTGTTTTACACTTGTGTTCATTGAGCAATGAAACAATAAAACCATCCATCCTAATGCACATACAGCAAACATTGCATCATAATTTCCTTGACTCAGAAGAGTCCTTGGTACTGAGCAAAAGGAAACACAGGTAGAGTAGAGCAGATGGTACATATAAGACACACAAACGCACGCATGCACGCACGGACGCACACAATTTACAATTTACAATATAGCAGACACTCTTTATCCAATGCAATTTACAATAAGCAAGGACAGCACAAGGTAATACATCAAATGCATATAGTAAACTAGGTAAAAGAAGAACCTTCAATAAAATGAAAAAATCAATAATTTGTACATCGAAGCTACACTATAGCTTTGATGTACGATACGATGCCAAGTCAAAAATGCCCTGACGTTGGTCTATATAAAAATCTTAATTACATTTTTATACTGTATGCAAGTATGGCAACTGTTACGGTAAGTGCTATGGGCCAAGGTGGAGTCTGAAGAGGTGAGTCAGACAGACACACACACACACACACACTCATGAGACACACACACGCATGCGCATGCACGCGCCACACACTTGTTCCACTTCATGGTGAAGTCCTGTGAATAACAACTTTAATGACACTAGAAAAATGAACATGTCATTTCCATCTTTGTGCACCTTTGACCTTCACTTGCTGCCACTGTCCGTAATGCCATGCACATAGGCCATGCTGCATGGTGGAGCCCTCCCTGGCCCCGCTGTGTTGTTGACTGTGTTCATCGTGTTAATGTTGGCAGCTCTGTCAGGAGAGCTTCTCTCTGTGAGGAGTGAAAACAGGATGGGCTGAAATATTGTGTTTCACCATGCTGTTTTCTCTCAGATATGGAGCTAATGGGTTGTTAAATGTAAGGGTTTTTCTCTCTGGAACATGCGTGCACGCACGCACACACACAAACTTAAATACTTCACCATATATTTAAGACAATTAAAAGATCAGATTTGAAAAGGGGGTTTTCACTGGGGTTGTCAATTTCTGCCAATCAGGAGAGAGTAAACATTTATCTGTGTCAATGTGATAGTGTTTACAGTTCCAATTTTGTCTGCTCATTTCTTTCCACTTACAATTTCACTTGTTTATCCTGAGTCCATGAGTTCTCTCTCCTGAACTGGATGACATTTGTATCCTGAACTTAAAATGCATTATCTGTTTACTTAAAATCAATCAACAGACACTATATGTTAATTAGAATTTAGAGCTATATAACACGTATTTAAAAATACGCTTCCTTCTCAAATTTAAGCAAATCAGTTTTAGACAATGTTTGTCTAAATGTTTTACACACGCACGCACGCACGCACGCACGCACACACACACACACACACACACACACACACACACACACACACACACACACACACACACACACACACACACACACACACACACACACACACACACACACACACAGCTCTTTTCATTCATGGTCAAATTTGGAGTGATAGTTGAACCTGTGTTCTTGGAGAGGATGTAGTTTAGACATCACTGTAAATTAATATTGAACCTGCAGCTGCTGTGTGTGTGTGTGTGTGTGTGTGTGTGTGTGTGTGTGTGTGTGTGTGTGTGTGTGTGTGTGTGTGTGTGTGTGTGTGTGTGTGTGTGTTTGTGTGCGTGCGTGCGTGCGTGCGTGCGTGCGTGCGTGCGTGCGTGCGTGCGTGCGTGTGTGTGTGTGTGTGTGCGCAACGTTTAATTGTTACCATATTGATGCAGTATCTTGATCTGGCTAATTAGCTTTATTCATCACCCTCAATACTTCTTTATATTGGCCAACTGCCTCATTACAAGAGGAACTGAGGGGTGGAGGGGGCAATCAGAGAGAGAGACACTTGAGGTCAGACTCATATGAAGTCCAGAGACCATTCTTGTGCCTGTCGCTGTGTGCAAATTGTATTTAGAATTAAGGGTAGATTGGCTTCCTGTGTTAAATAACTCACTGATTAACTTAAGTGTTTGGTTGAATGGGCTGATACATCAGCACGTACACACACACGCACGCACGCACGCACGCACGCACGCACGCACGCACGCACGCACACGCACGCACACAGACACACCTGCTACGCAGCTATAGATGGTCAGCCAAAAATACAGGAGAAGGAAGGCCACATACTGCATCTGGACAAACTCTCACTGTGTGTGTGTGTGTGTGTGTGTGTGTGTGTGTGTGTGTGTGTGTGTGTGTGTGTGTGTGTGTGTGTGTGTGTGTGTGTGTGTGTGTGTGTGTGTGTGTGTTCTTAGATACACTGTGCAAGTGTATGGAGGACTTTCATTTACCCTAGTTGGAGAGAACTGGACTGATCGGAGGTCGCCAGTGTGAGGGAGACCAGGCATTCATTTCTACATACAGTAATGGAGATTGATGATAGCAGAGGGTACAGCAGCGCAGCTATGAATAACTGAAACGTATAATAGGAAAATGATGTTGAAATCATACAGAGGTTCAGGTCGAGGTTGCATGTCCCTGCAGCTTTGTTCTGAGTGAGAGTCAGTTCTCACTGTGCGTAAAAGGTTTAGTCTGGTCCCAGGCCAGCTCCCCAACGGCCGTATACTCTTGCAAGTTGCAACAGACGTTGTTTTCTTCCAACTCAGCCATTCTCACAACGCACCAGGCAGTCACACAACATGCAGCGCTTCTTTAACAAATCACACGCAGTGTGTGAAGTAAGCGGTGCCTTTTATGAGCCATAATGAGATTTCATTATGTCCCGTGCAGCTTGGCCAATCCCTAGCTTTGTGGGACAGACATACGGACATACATACACAGATTACACACAAATACACACAAAGCCAGATATAGGAGCAGTTAGCAGCACTCAAAAACCTACAATCTTTCTCAGAGTCTATGTGATGACTATAGGATGACTATTTGATGTATGTCTGTAAACCATACAACATACAGTAGCTGCTGTCTGTAAACCATACAACATGGCAGTCTGTCTCTAAACCATACAACAGTGGTTCTCAAACTTTGAAATTTGAAGGTCTCCCCTTAACTTTGACAGTGTAACAAATGGAACCAAATGGACCCTTTGTACACTGTCAAAGTTACATACTTGTAGGGGCAATTTAGACCCCCATAAAGGAACCTAAATTATGATCAACCATGGCAAAATATAATCCCGTTGATGGAGAGCAGGTGCAATGACAACAGTAGCCTAATTAAATGTTTAGACAAGTGTCAAGTCTTCTCTTGTGAGATCTTTGACACATAGGTTGGTTATCTTATCTAAAATCAGCAGTTGCTTAAAAAACACAGCACCGAAAGTCCTCTCTCTCTCTGTGATCCAAGACACTACCTTTCCACTACTCTTTTGCGACTGGGCAGCATACAGTATCACGCCAGTCCTCTCTTTTAAATGAACTCCAGATGAAACATTGTGTACTGTATTGCAATTAAACTGTGCACATAAGACACGTTGTGCTTGTCTTTTGCGGAGGTCCCGGCGGCTGTTTAGACGTACGAACACTGGGTTTGTTTGAACAAGAATACCAGACATTAAAGGGAAGGCAAGTGTGTGAGTGTGTCTATCCTACAGTATGTGCAGGATTATAAGTGGGGGAGGGCAGGAGGAGTCTGGATGCATGAATCCATTGTAAATATCACCTTTCCCCTCAATGTTTGGGCATTAGATTTCCGTGTGGGAAAATTGTATGTTATTGACTCCCTCACTCGAGATGTAATCAGAATGCGGAGAACTCTTCATTTGTCATTTTGATTTCTCTTGCATGAAAAAAACATCATAGACAAAGCACACACTGTCAGAGAGCATTACAGTGAATCTAGTATTACACTGTCAGTGATTTTGATAAACAGTGTTGTTTAAAAAATGGAAAGGAAATCCCTAACCATGCATCAGTGTGTATGTGCACTGGCGCCTCAATGCAATGTTTTATTTGATAAATATTAGTAGACTGGCCCATTATATGTGGCCATGGGACCTACAAATCCCTGTGTGTGTGTGTGTGTGTGTGTGTGTGTGTGTGTGTGTGTGTGTGTGTGTGAGTGTTTGTTTGTGTGTGTGTGTGTGTGTGTGTGTGTGTGTGTGTGTGTGTGTGTGTGTGTGTGTGCGTGCGCGCGTGTGCGTGTGTGTGTGTGTGCGCGCTTGTTTGAGGAGGGAGGAGAAAGAGTGGGAGGATGAGTCAGAACCAGGGTGCAAGATAAAGATGTTTATAAGTGTGTTGATCAGCGTTCTTTGTGAGAGAATCTCTTACTGCTTGTCTATTTCTCATATCCTCATTGGAGCTCTGGGTTTTCGACCACAAGATGCTACCATTTCACTTTTTGATGAGCTCACAGGAGGCTGCCCACCAGTTAAATGTTTATTTCAGCGAAATTCTACAAGCCACCAATCATGGCTTCTTCTTTAAACAGCTCATGTTCTCTCCACCACATTCCCATACAACATGCACTGTTCAAGTGGCTATGAATACCACCTACAGTAGTACTACTTGCTGTCTTGTTGTACCCTGTTTATATGCTGTAAGTGTGTATAGGCCTACAATCAAATGTTTTCTATGTGGTGTGTTTATTCTACCACCTAGTGGTGAGAGGGTGCATCAAAACATCCATCCTCCCCTGGCAAGTTGATTATTTGATACATTAATAGTTCCTTTCTTGGTTTGTGTCAGTCAGAGATGTATTTTCTAAAGCCATTGTTTCAGTTTGACTGATGGGGAAGAAGTAGGAAATGTAGACAGGAGGAGCTGACTACATAAAGTAGGTTATACTTAACGTGTATTGCTGCATGTACTGTACAGTATGTTACATAATACACAGTGGAGATACAGTGCCCTGTGACCTCACTGATGTAATGTTCTATTCTATGGTTTAATCATGTTGTAAGGCAACATCCCAAGGACACAGCAGGGCAGTGTGGCTGATATAAAATATATATACTACCATTAGGGCTGTCATTTTACATGACTTAATTGTCACTCAAATAATTGCGATTAACAATTTAATTGTCTTTTTGATGCTGACAATTACATTTCTGTTTGGCTTGTAGAAATGACTGACATATTTAGTTAGTTTAGTAGTGGAAATAGCCGATCTTCACCCAGCAAGCATGGTCAGGACCTGGACCAATCAGTGACGTCTCGATTGGGGCCAGATCACAGCCCATATGGGGATGATCTTGACGTCATTACAAGGACGTCATATGGACTTTTTTGTTTGACAGGATTTATGTTGGTTGAAATCAGGTGATATTCTAGTCCATAACTTGTTAGATATGTCCCAGAATATAACCGTATTATGCTCATATTTAAACATTAAACATTACAAACAATAACAATAATCCTGTCAAACTAAAAAGTCCATATGACGTCCTTGTAATGACGTCAAGATCATCCCCATATGGGCTGTGATCTGGCCCCAATCGAGACATCACTGATTGGTCCAGGTCCTGGTGTGCTTGCTGGGCAAGCTCACAACGCGTCGCATCGCTACACGTGAGCTTGTAGATCTGCTATTTCCACTATTTCAATTTTTTTTTTGAAAATGTATTAACATTTTTCAATATGTAAACGAATAGGACGATTATGATAAAATAATTGCGATTATGTCAAATAATTGCGATTATGTCAAATTTAGTTTGAATAAGTGGGTGTGGTAATGGGAAAAGTTCCAGGCGACAATACCTGTAAAGGTAGTGTAAGGCAAAAGTTGCTCCTGAGTTAGAAAAAACACCAAATCGGAACGATTACCTTTCAGCAGCACAATCAGATACAAACGCCATACCTGTAATGCAAACACCATTCATTTATTGATGTAGTATAATGTAATACCGTATAAGTAATCATTCTATTAGATATGTACCAAGCCTGTGTATATGTCTATAGGCAGGCATTTCACATTCATAGTCCGAATTCAGTGCAGTGATGACCAAACATCTTGCCTTGTCATGGTTCCTCTGATTCCTATAGCACAGGACAGCACACAGAGCAGAGGAAAGGAGAGAGACATCTTTCATAGATGGATAAATGCAGCTGAAGGTTACAGTGGTGTAAAGCAGTGGTTCTCAACCTTTTCAGGCCGCGACCCCCAAAATAATCATATTTTAACTGGGGACATATAACATGGTTCGATTGTGAAAATTGCTGATCTACATGCTCACAAAACCTTGCGTTGCATTGTGAGCATGTAGATCTGCTATTTTCACAATTTCTGCCTCTAATATTTGACAATTTGGCCAATGTTTAATTTCTCATTTTAGAGGTATTAAAAATCCTTGTCACTTTAGAAATGTGCATATACCCTCTGTACACTTGAACTGTATGTTGGTTTGTTTACTGTTGAGTGAGATAACAATGTTGCACATTAAGTTAATCATCTGGGGACCCCCCAAAAAACATTTGGGGAACCCACCTGGGGGTCCCGACCTACAGGTTGAGAACCACTGGTATAAAGTAATTAAGCACATTTACTCAAGTATGGTACTTAAAGGACCACCTCACCTCTGGGACAACCAGATATAGTGCGACGATTCGTAAGGATCAAAGCGAGTTCAGGGGGCGGTCCCAAGGGAGCGCACGCGCGGAGGGGGGTGGGTCACTAGGTCCTGCCCCCCCCTTACCCATAGTTCTTAGGGAAGTCAGATGGTGGGACTCAGTCTTGTTGCATAGCACTGCTGCTTGCTACCATGCGGCAGTACACACACAAGTGCCACACTTGTTGCTTGCAGGTAGCTGTGCTGCTGCCCACCGCTTGGAGAGGGTGCCTAACTTGGCTGAGTATTTCTGTCTGTTTCTGCTATTTTTCTATCGCTCAATTCATGTATGTTCAATGACCATACATGAAGCTAGTTAACATTTGTTTGTTAGGTTTCTTTAGAACTTGATTATATTGTGTTTTTCTCTAGATAGATATCCATTTACATTGTTATATTGCTGTTAATGTACTGACCTATTATCTTGTTTATTATTGTGATGTTGTATCTGCTTATTGTAAGTCGCTTTGGATTAAAAGCGTCTGCTAAATGCCTAAACTGTAAACTGTAAACTGTAAACTTAGCTGCCAAACTAAGAAGCTGTGTTCTTGGCCAGGTTGTATGGGAAGTTTGAGATTGTTATTCTGGTAATCGCTGAATTCTAAACTGCTGTTTCAAGGTTCAGATTTCTTGCTATCGTTGCTGGTGCCTAGCTGATTTCTGTACTTTCAGTTTGTTGCTAAAGCTATTTCAAAGGTGTTACAGGCTTGCGAAAGTTGCTAAAGGTAAACTCAGTATCATAGAAGTTGGCTGTGGCTACGGGCTAAATGCTAACTTATTTCGTGCCCTGGTGGGCCTTTACTGGGCTACCATGAGTTAAAGTAATCTCAGTCGTTGGGTTTGTCGATAACCATGTCAGTACTTTGCAACGGCGCGGGCCGTATCGGCTAGCGCGGAACAACAGGTTTAATGTATAGTCAGCTAGGAGCTAGCTGGTGGCTATTGCTAGCCGGCTATTTCGGTAAGGATGCTGTTAGCTGGTAAATCAATGTGCTAGCCATGTCAAGGCATAGTGCGGCGAGAGCCGCGTGAAAACACAGCCCCGTAGCAGGTAATGAATCACGCTAGGAGGATTCAGTTTGTAGGTTGCAGGTGTCTGTAAACGGCAGAGTTCACCTAGCTCCTGAGCTAGCCGAGTCACGTCAAGCGGTGATTTACGGCATGACGTTCGGCAGCAAATACTAATCGCTGCGTGTGGGAAATGTAGTTCTCTATCATGCCAAGCCTCGGCGTCGTGCTAGTAGCAAGCTTCGCCCGCAGCGTGCTTAATCTAGTTAGTATGGGGCCTATATTGCTTCTGCCTCGCCTCGGGTTATGTGTATGTTTTCCTCTTTTTGCACTGTCTGGCCGTCTTAACAGCTGCTGCTTATGAGGTGCTAGTTGCTATACCTTAGCAGCTACTAAATGGTTCCTGTCGCTTCTTGGACCATAGTAGGGCTGCTGCCATTTATCGTGGCATAGAAGCCCTCGCGGGAGGAACTATTAAAAACAGTATTCGCCTCTCTTTGAGAAGCCTATTAAGGATGTTTTCCGTGTGAGCTCCTGGGAGGAGGAAAACCCGCAGGCTATACAGTTTACGTGCGAACTTGTTTTGTTTCCACTAACACAGTCGTGCCTGTCTGTCCTGACGTCACCAGTTGAACTCGCTAGTGCAGGCAGGGAATCGTAGTCTACTCTAAATGCTCGATAGACCACCCTCCCTCCCTCCCATCCAGCTAAACATTCTCTTTCAGTTTCAGCATCCATCAGCTGTAGCTTTTCCTCGCATCGTAGGCTTTTAGTTGATAAGTTCTAAGTTGTCAGCGGTACTGCTATACTAAATGCTATAAAAACCAGCAAGTTATTGTTTCTACTGCATGTCAAGCTGTTACCAGGGTGTTGAGTGTTTTCTGCTAACATGTTGTCATTACTGCTCCAGTATGGCAGCTCCAGGCTAAAGCGGCACAGGTCCAGTTAAATCACTTTCTTAACAGCGTCTCGCTGCGGCGGCTATAAGGGCGCGGCTAACACCAGGTCTACGTTTTAACTTCAGGTTCCTAACCTAAAATCATGTTTATTTTTCAGGTTTCCTAACCCTAACATCAGGTCTATCTTTCAGCTTCGGGCTAAAGCCGACGCATAGCGACAGCTACAGCAGGTCGTCTTTGCAGCGTCGCACGGCAGCTGCGGGGTGTTTCTACTGCATGTTAAGCTGCTACCAGTGTTTCAGAAGTTAAAGGGGTTTAACTCAAATATTTGTTGCAAACTAAGGTTATAGTACTGGGTCACATAGCACACCGTATGTTCTAGTGGTGTTTCCGTAGCCGCTGCACTTGGCTTCAGTACTGTTTTCCTTCAGCTCATGCTAAAGCTAATACTTGCTGGTTGCTATTCATCCTGTCTATTATTCCAGCTTCAGGCCGGCGCGGCTGCAGGCCCACGGCTAGGACAGCAGGTTATCATGGCAGCTTTAGCTGCAGGTTCCACTAATCATGTCATGAAGGTTATGTTTCTAGCTTCGTCTAATGCTGTGTGCGGCTGGGAGTCCAGTCGGGAGTCGGTCGGCACCACGGAGGGTATCGCTGCGACGGCCTCAGCTGCTTCCGCTGCTGCCTTGGGACAGCCGGCCCGCCAGCCTCCTGACTTCCCGGCGGCCCGCGAGCCCACGACGGAGGCACGTAGGGCACAGGCTCATCTTCCGGGGGGAGCGGCACACCGACACCGCCGTCACGCCGCAAAGGAACGCCAGTTCTAGCGCCAACGGCGGGAGCCAGTTTTCTCGCCAGCGACGGCTGCCCTGGAAGCACGGCGGAGCCAGACTCTAGCAGGTAAATAGCAGCGCATTTGCTTGTTAAGTTCTGTCAGGGTGCAGTCGCTCTAAGCTGGGGAATTTACGCATATCGGTTGGGCCACGTTTTGGTATGGTTTGACTTTAAAAGTCAAGAGATGGGTTGTAGAGTTTCTTATGTGTGCATCAGCAAACTCTGCAGCAGAACTAACTCACTTTTTCGTCCTGTATTTCCATGCTGAAACACCTGGCTGTCCGCCCGATGTCTGCCCCAACGACCCTCTGTTCCATGACCCATGCTGGTTCGCCGCGAGATGAGGGAGGAGGGCCAGAGTGAAGGCGTCGCGCCATCTCTCTACACACCGCATTCCCTGCGGAGCGGAGCAGTTTCGGCAGCGGTGCCCCGGGCGCGGAGCAGCTTCAGCGGCGGCGCTCCGGGCGCCCTCGGGCTCAGCCAGATGCCCTGAGGAGCCACACTCTAGCAGGTAAATAGCAACGCATTCGCTTGTTCGATTCTGTGAGCGTTCAGCCGCTCTCTAAGCTTGCTAATAATAGGCAACCATAGTTACATGGCAGCGTCTTACTTGTACTGGATGTTGGGCTTTAGCCGCTCTCTAGGCTTGCATAGCTTGCCTTTAAAGGTCAAGACGGGTATCTCGTGGAGATTCTCATATGTGCAGCAGCAGACTCTGCAGCAGAGCGCTCCGTGGGCTGCGAAAATTTCTCTGTGATCCTAAAAATCAGCGTCCTTAGGCGTGGTTTCATTGTTATGGTCAGCTAAAGCTAAGATTGTAATTTCTGCGGCAAGCACATGCGGTCACCAAGGCCAGGCTTAAGATGCGACTAGCACATGGCCTCTGAAGATTGCAGCTCGCAGTTTAAGCAGGGAAGGTACACCAGTGTCAGTCGCAGAACTAACTCTCCCTTCTGTCCTTTCATGTCCATGCTGAACACCGGGCCGTCTGCCCGACGTCCTCGTCACACGACCCCCGGAGAGAGCTGCCAGATTTGCGGCCCGCCCCTCTTCACTCTGCATTCTCTCCGGATCGGAGCAGCCACACCACCAGCACTTCTGGTGCCCTCAGCTAACTCAAGATCCTGCACGCCAAGCTATCAAGCACACACAACACAGGACTGACCGAAGCGTAATGGTTCCAAGCTGGAGTTGGACGCGTTTCAGTTAACGCTTCTGCTGCTGATGTTAATAGTGCTGCAGGCACTATTAGCAGGGTTGTTCCATAGGGTTTTATTTTGCATCGCTGCGAGTTATAAATTCTATCATGCAAAAGCTAGGTGGTTGCTGGGGTGTTAGTTAGGTAGGATGTGAAGCTGTATGGCGCTGTAGTTATATGAATTAAGGTTTCATCGCTGCTTCTGGTTCTGCTGTCTATATATATATACGTCCATGTTGCTGCTCCCGCTTTTCTCTAGGGTGTTTTAGTATGGCTTCAGTCAGATTGCAGTATATCGTTATAGTCAGCAGTACCACCTTCCTCACCGTTGGTTCGGTCTGCCAGCTGCTAACATTCTTAATTATTAAATTGCTTTAGCAGTACTTATAGCGTTTTTGGCAAGCTGCCAATATCATTGCTTAGTATTTTGCCTTAGTAATATTCGCTCTGCCAGATGCTAATATGCTTAATTATTATTTTTGCGTTAGCAGGAAAGGCAGTTCATAGTTTGCCCCGCAGTAATGATAACTTAATCGCTAGAGTCACAGCAGAGCTGCCTTCCTCGCAGTTGGCTAGCACTGGCATGGGATTCTGAGATTTTGGCGTGCTTTGGGGGTTTGTAGTTTTGGGGGGTATCGGGCCAGGGCTCGCTGTAATTGGATTATGCCCTCGATGCTCATGGTAACATGAGGATCGTGGGTTCAGCGAGCCATGGCCCGAGGCAGAACCCCATGCCAAACCATGCTAACTTAGGCTATAGATTCTATGCTGTCTTATAGTAGAGCTAAGGTAGGCTGCCAATACTATGCGCTTAGATATAGGCTTAGATTCTATGCTGTCTCTATAGTAGGGTGCTCAATATGCCATGTTGTGTGATGCTTGCTTTCTGCTTCATTCTGGTCAATAAAGTATATCTTAACCCAAGTGATCGTCTCCTGAAATAGTGCGACGATTCGTAAGGATCAAAGCGAGTTCAGGGGGCGGTCCCAAGGGAGCGCACGCGCGGAGGGGGGTGGGTCACTAGGTCCTGCCCCCCCCTTACCCATAGTTCTTAGGGAAGTCAGATGGTGGGACTCAGTCTTGTTGCATAGCACTGCCCCGCCACCACCCCAGCGCCACCTTCAGGTTCTGCCTTAGATCCCCCTCGGGGGGTATCGGGCCAGGGCTCGCTGTAATTGGATTATGCCCTCGATGCTCATGGTAACATGAGGATCGTGGGTTCAGCGAGCCATGGCCCGAGGCAGAACCCCATGCCAAACCATGCTAACTTAGGCTATAGATTCTATGCTGTCTTATAGTAGAGCTAAGGTAGGCTGCCAATACTATGCGCTTAGATATAGGCTTAGATTCTATGCTGTCTCTATAGTAGGGTGCTCAATATGCCATGTTGTGTGATGCTTGCTTTCTGCTTCATTCTGGTCAATAAAGTATATCTTAACCCAAGTGATCGTCTCCTGAACTTATTTTATTGTTGTTTGGGACACGATCAACACAATCCTGAGTTATTTTATTATTTCAGCATGCAACAACTGGTCATATGATGCATTTTGCATCATATGAACAGTTGTTGCATGCTGAAATAATAAAATATCTAAAAACACAGATTGAACACAAAAAATAACTCAGGATTGTGTTGATCATGTCCCAAATACCAATAAAATAAGATCTGGTTGTCCCAGAGGTGAGGTGGTCCTTTAAGTAACATTTTGAGGTGCTTTTACTTTACTCAAGTATTTCCAATCTTTAATACTTTTACTTCTACTTCACTACATTTGATTTCAGAGGTAAATATTGTACTTTTAGTCCCCTACAATTATTTGAAAACTCTAGTTAGTGTGCAGGCAATACACTATTGTTCTAGGTCCGACATCCTTTATGCCAGCTAAAGTAAACCTGTTTTTTGTTAACCTTCTTTGTTCATTGAGTTCAACAAACAATGGACGTTTTTTGAAACCCTTTCTGTAAACCCAAAAAGTAAATTATCTGTCCCTTTTCTGATTGGACAATATAATGTCCAATCAGACAGGAGTGACATCACAAGTTGTAATATAAATGGCAAGACAGAATTCATCAAGAACAGAACTTTGTAGTAAATTAATTACAAGTGTGTGCAAATTCTTCATGTATTTGTTCTTCTTCATGTTTGAAGCCAAGAAGGAATTCATTTCCCAGTGGATTCCTCGCGGCTCGTGTCAGTGCAACCACACTTGCAATTTCCCAAGTGCCCCTTTCTAGTTACTAGTTACCTGGAAGATTTTGAATATTATTACAAATGTATACTAACCACTTCAACTCTATAATACTACTTTGGCTATTTGAATATAAACGATCTACAAGCTCACAACGTGTCGTGGTACGTTGTGAGCTTGTAGATCTGCTATTTTCAAAAATATTTGTAATACATATTGAACTTGCGAAGTGGCACATTCTGAATAATTACTACTTTTACTTTAGGTACTAGTAAGTATAGTTTGATGCCAAAATTCTTTTACTTTTACTCAAGTAATTTTTTGAATATAGTATTTCTACATTGTGGTATTGATACTTTTACTTAAGTAAAACATTTGAGTACTTCTTCCACCACTGCAGGTTTCACAGATGGATAAAAGCAGCTGAAGGTTCTAACATTGATTCTGTGTGTGTTTCATTAGGTTTTACTGGGGGTGGCACACAGTAAAACCTTTGCTTACCTTTGTTTACCCTAGCTGTTTATCCATTTGTGAAAAAGTTCCACCAGGCCTGGGATTATTGAATGCTTTAACTATTGAAAAATAGCAGATATACAAGCTCGGTGCCGCGCTGCGAGCTTGTAGATCTGCTATTTTTGAAAAAAGTCGTGAAAATGTGTGCAAATCCTTGAATATATGCATTTTCAAAGCAAACGTTTGTAACTCAAATTCTGCTTCTGGGGGGGGGGGGGTCCCTATACGTGGCCAAATACATATCATTTTGGGGGTCCTTCACATGAAAAAGAACCACTGACATAGTAGTCGCTCAAGAACAGACTAACTGAGATCCAGTTAAGTGCCTCACTTTTCGTGACATACAGTAGAAACATAGAAGGATTCAAAAGACACTAATAGAATCAGGTCAAAATTGGGTCAAAATTCAAATGTTCACTATTTTTCAAAAATAGCAGATCTACAAGCTCGCAGCGCCGCGCTGTGAGCTTGTATATCTGCTATTTTTTAATAGTTAAAGCATAAAATAATAATACACAATATAGTGAAAAAATAAATAAAAATAGATATCTGAACTCATTCTATCTATTCTACAGTATATCATCTTTATCTTCCGCCGATCCCTCTCTCCTTTCTTCTGTGTTCCTCTGCCTTCCATGATTTCCCACCTGTGCGCTGTCTGTTATCCTGTCACTCAGTGCACTAGTAAAGCCTGGCGTCTGTTACGCTCTGGCGTCTGTTACGCTCCGTTGGGTTGAATCTCATTGGCTGAGGGACAGAGTGTTCTCCCTGAGGTCCTCTTCAGTTGCACCAATGTGAATCAGACTGAAATGCATTGTGGGTCAGCCAGTAGAGACAGGCACGCGGGTCTGATGGGTTACAATCAGCGATTTGCTTAGGTTAAAATTCCAACCAGGTATATCTGATTTTGAGCTGGTCGAGTCTCGTTTTCTCTCCACTTGCGTCCTGCCGTGGCAAATTAGCCCCAAAATGACATGAGATAGAAATAGCTAAAGGGGAGCACACACTGAACGTGGACGGCTGCGCGCGGAAACCCCAACTGGATGCGGCACGCTGCCACACAGCATATCCGTTTCCTTGGTGGGGAGAACCATGGGAGAACATGTTCACCGCGCGGCAACGCTGGAGAAATAGAACAGCGGCGTATCGGCACGGCAGACGAGGCGACAGACCCGCGCATGCGCGCGTCTGACGCCGCCGGTGTGGGTTAGTTCATTGAAAATAACGGGGTCGTATTTTTTGACGCGCTGCTTCCGCGCCGCCTCCGCGCCGCCTCCGCGTCGCTTCCACGTCCAGTGTGTGTTCCTCTTAAGTTTGATTTAGTGGGTGTTGAGCTGGCTATGTCTAGTGTGACAAAGCAACATAAAATAGTGTGCATGGGCAGAAGAGAAGACTTGATTGTTTCACGTTTTACTTTGATAAATAGGTGAGGTTTCCTATGTTGTTCCATAGTAATGAGGAAGCTAAATGTCTTATTTAAGTCATCAAAAGAGAGGACGTCCTCCTATAAGCTGGGGCAAGAGCAAAAGCCTAAAGCCTAATTTGTACTTTGTCGTATGCTCACTGAAAATAATAGCTTTTCAAGCTTTTTTTCTCCCCTGCATTTTGTTTGTGTTTAAAACTCAGTTCTTTTCAGTGAGTGAAACTGTTGTGCGACTAAGTGCCCTGTAAGTTAGAGGCTGCAGGAGCAGAAGGTTTTGTGTGCGTTGGGTGAATGTGCCAGGCTCGGTTGCCAAATTGCGGTAAAAGTTACAAAGATTCCTCTCAGGGATTAGAATGGCGGCCATGTTTTTTCTCATTGTTTAATTCAGTGGTTCTCAACCTTTTCAGGCTGCGACCCCCAAAATAATCATATTTTACCTGGGGACCCCCCCCTCCCACACTGACGAGCACTATTAAGAGTTGAGGCATTACATTTTGTATATCACGGTTTTGTTGTGAAAATAGCAGATCTACATTCTCACACGAGGCGTTGTGAGCATGTAGATCGGCTATTTTCACAATTTCTGCCTCTACTATTTATCAATTTGACCAAACTTTAATTTGTCATTTCAGATTAAAAGGTCCTTATATTGTCACTTTAGAAATGTGCAGATACCCTCTACACACTATACACTTAAACTTTATGTTGGTTTGTTTACTGTCGAGTGAGAAAACAGTGTTGCACATTAAGTTAATCATCTGGGGAACCCCCCAAAATAATGTGGGGACCCCTCTGGGGGTCCCGACCCACAGGTTGAGAACCACTGGTTTAATTCCTATAACGGGGGTTCAGGGGGATGACGTGGGGGTAGGAGGTGGGGCATTCATGCTCTCGGTGAATAAGCAGCAGTAAGGATCCTGGTGGACTTCAGTGAATGCTGAAGGTTACAATCAACAATCAATCAGTGGCTTCAATCCCAACCGTTAACCACATGAACCCTGGTGTCCCTGTTTGGGGCACATTTTCTAAAATTTCTACTTTAAAAAACCCATTTAGGCCTAAAATTTTTGAATGCTTTAACCAGTGAAAAATAGCAGATATGCGAGCTTGTACATCTGCTATTTTTGAAAAAGTCGTGAAAATGCGTGCAAATCTTTGAATATATGTATTTTCAAAGCGAACGTTTGTAACTCAGATTTTGCTTCTGGGTGGTCCCTGGAACTAAATATTTTGAGATGGGGGTCCGTGGCCAAATACATATCATTTTGGGGGTCCTTCACATGAAAAAGTTTGAGAACCACTGACATAGCAGTCTCTCAAGAACAGACTAACTGAGCTCCAGTTGAGTGAAAAGGACCTTTTCTTTGACGATGGCTGGCCAGATTGCTGACATAGAAACATAGAGGATTCAAAAGACACTTATAGAATCAGGTCAAAATTCAAATTTTCATGATTTTTCGAAAATAGCAGATCTACAAGCTCGCAGCGCGGCACTCGGTGCCGCGCTGTGAGCTTGTATATCTGCTATTTTTCAATAGTTAAAGCATAAAATAATAATACACTATAATGTGTATCCGTTCTAAATGGGTTGGAGTAGTTCAACCCTAGAATGACTTTTTTTTGAGCGGTGGTCACAACGCTCCTATACGTGGCCGTGTGTGTGGGTATGTCTGTCTCCGTCCGTGTCTGTCTGTCTGTCTGTCTGTCTGTCTGTATGTAGCCTACAGTACCTTTTATGACCACACATGTTAAGGGAGGGGCGCTGTTGTTCAGGCCAGGCCAGAACAGGCAAGGCACACTCACACTCACACGCACGCACGCACGCACGCACGCACGCACGCACGCACGCACGCACGCACGCACACACACACACACACACACACACACACACACACACACACACACACACACACACACACACACACACACACACACACACACACACACACACACACACGCACAGACTCCACCGCTCAGTTCACACAAGTGTGATTTTTCTATTAATTACTCATCGCATGGAGACTTGAGTTCAATAAATAAAAAATATGTTTTGTTGCATTCCTAAGCCAATAATTAGATTATAATACATTTACCCCCATTGATTCCGGATGGGGACCCAAATATTTGGGTCCCCATCCGGAATCAATGGGGGTATGTTTATCATAATCATTGTTTTGCGACAAATACAAAAAAAGTCTCCATGGCAAGAGTAATCAATCGGAAAAAAAAGTAATTTGGGAGGTGAACTACTCTTTTAATTTTCTAAAATAGAGATCAAATTTGCAGATCTACAAGCTCACAACTGCAATGCGTTGTGAGCTTGTAATCAGCTATTCTTGCCATTTGTTGAACAACTTTTACATAGGGCTTAAGTGGTTAATGGTAACATTCATCTTCTGTTGCTCCAAACACTTGATGGTGAAAGACGTTGAAAAGACTACTTATACTACACCCTGTTGACAGTATGACGTGTGTGTTTGTGACCGTGTGTTTATGTGTCTGTCTGTGTGTGCGTGTGCGTGTATATGCTTGCATCTTTGTGTACTGTATGTGTGTGTGCACGCACGTGTGCGTGCAGCATGTGCGTGTGAGCAGATTCTTTCTTCGAGAGTTCAAGATAATAGCAGCTGAGGTGTCTTCACACAAAGACAAAGCAGTCCGAGCTTAATTCCATTTCAAGTGTTCACACTGACAATCTGACATCAGACATCCGGATCCGTATTTCAGTTCAAGCCAGTGCAGGCTTTGTGAAACTACGCGGGAGGCCCGGTCAGTGTCCCAAGCCACTGGAGACGGCCCCCGCTCCACAGCGTCCCCCCGACGACAGCCCAGAGAGAGACGAAGGCGACGTCGGGGGGCACGAGAGCTTCAGAGGAAAGGGTTGTGGCTGTGTGTGCGCGCCTGTAAGTTTGGGTTGGACGCCGGCCGGGGAGAGAGGGGGAGCAGAGGCCGCGGGAGGTTGGAGGGGAGGTCCAGGAGTCCGGACGGAGGCTGGGTGAGGGAGGAGGGGAGGGCGGGGGGCTGGTGAGGCAGAGGGAGGGGCAGGGAGGGGCTGTAGGAGAGCATGTGTGGAGGGAGCGGGGAGGTGGACATCGGGCGCATCTGGTTGAGGGTGAGGCGAGGCTGGTCGCAGTGAAAGGGGTTGGTGGGAGAAGGAGCACTGAGACCTGGAAATGGGAGAGGGAGGAAAAGAAAAGACAGATTTAAATTTAGTCACATTCATGAAATGTTGCAGTTGCTTGTGTGCGTAGGTCTGTCACGATTATGACATTTTACATGACGATTCATTGTCTCTCAAATAATTGCGATTAACTATGTACCGGTAATTGTGTTTTTGTTGTTGACAATTACATTTCTGTTTGGCTTGTAGGCTTTGAAGTTGCACATGGCAGATATGACACATAACCTAAATATACAAAGAAATTAAGGACATATTTCACAACTTTACACAAAAAGAACATCGATAGTGCTGCTATGTCCACTATTTTTAAATGTTTGAACATATATAAACATCTTTCAACATGTAAACGGTTATGACGATTATCACAAAATAACTGCGGTTACGTCAAATAATTGCGATTAGACAATTATGTAATAATTGTGACAACCCTATGTGTGTGTCCGTGTGTCCGTGTGTGTGTGTGTGTGTGTGTGTGTGTGTGTGTGTGTGTGTGTGTGTGTGTGCGTGTGCGTGCGTGTGTGTGTGTGTAAAGCAAGTCACCTGAGAGGAAGGGGTTGTTGTGCGTCTTGCTAGATTGGCTGGGTGGGATGAGGGCATCCAGATTGACCAGGGAGGCACCAGTGGGCCCTAAAAAGGCCTCTGGGGTCCGACACATGCGTCTATGCGGGGCGCCGAGTGGAGGCGCCAGCCGGGACAGGTCGAACATCTCTGGACTGGCGGTGCCTCCGCCGTTTACCAGGGGGTTCACCGGGGGCTCCGCCCTGAATGGGTCGAGCTCACTCTCCACTGCAGAAAACGGGTCAGGGTCTGCTTTTACGCCAAAAGGGTCGTCATCCACATCTGCATCTGGAGGATAGAAAACCATTTCAAAAGGCTTGGTGAGGATGTGCTGAAATGGGGGATGTGATGTGATGGGGATGAAATGGGGATGTGATACATTGAATGCTTGGCACCAGACTGGTGCCAAGCATTCAATGTATGAAGTTATATTCTTTTTCACATCTACTGTTTTCCATTTTTGAAGTTCTCTGTTTGCCTGTGAGAAATAATCAGTGGTGGAAAAAGTACTCAAATGTTTTACAAAAGTAAAAGCATCAATACTGCAATGTAGAAATACTGAAAACCTGTTACAAGTATAAGTCCGGTATTCAAAATGTACTTGAGTAAAAGTACAAAAGTAACAGTGTCAAAATGTAATTTAAGTACCAAAAGTAGCAAGTACTCTTTATGCAGAATGCCGTTTCCCAAGTTTTCCCCATTGCGACCCATTGTGAGCTTGTAGATCGGCTATTTTCAAATGACCGAAATGTATAGAGCTGAAGTGGTCAATGCATGTTTTGTAATAATAATCAAAATCTACAAAGTAACCCTAACCCTAACCCAAAGTTGTCAAATAATTGTAGTGGAGTAAAAGTACTATATTTGCCTCTGAGATGTATTGGAGTAGAAGTAAAAGGACAGAAAATGTAAAATACTCCAGTAAAGTAAAAAGTACCTAAAATGTGTACTTAAGTACAGTACTTTAGTAAATGTACTTAGTTACCAGGGCATGCGAGCGATGCGGAGCACGAGCAACGCAGGGAGCAGAGCGGAGCGGGTCTTTTTTTAGTTGAGCGTGAGCAAGCAGGTTTTAAAATGGGTCTGAGCGGCATTGCAGCGAGGCTTTTCCTCCGCTCCTTGGAGAGCCGACCCTCCTCCGCTCCAAGCCGATGCTGTTGGGGCCGGGCGCCATAACATGAACCTCGCACACCAAGTGCACCCGGCACCGCTGAGAGCACAGCAGTCAAAGAATGTGTCCGTCGTCCTTGATCAAGATTTTTCTGTCATCCACACAAAATGTTTATGAATACCTTGTGTGAGTTGTGTCAGTGTCGGTTTTATCACCAAAAAAGTAAACTTAGATGGCGTCTTTTGTAACATCGAGCCGATGCTGGTGGCTCACGTTAGCGCAGGCAGTAGGTAGGCTCTTTGTGTTGGGATTGGGAACGCTTGTGGCAAAGGAGAGACACGAGGCAAAATAGGCCTACTTTTATTTCTTTTTTTCGTTTTGACTGTGATCGACGAACTGAGCGTAGCGCGCGGAGCGAGAGATGCGCAAATCAGGGTGAGCGGCGGAGTGGGGGGCAGCGGAGTGGCACGGTGGCCGACCAGAGCGAATAGCGAACGGGACCAGAGCCCTCTGGAGCGCAGATCGGCTTTTCTCCTCGCTCCGCTCATATGCCCTTTTAGTTACTTTACCCCATGGGTTCCCAAACGTTTTTGTCTCAGGGCACCCCATAAATATTGTTTTAATCCGAGGCACCACTACATTATAATTTTCACTCCCAGCACCTTATATTTATAGCATATCGTCGTTGTCGGGTGGAAACCTTGTATGTCCAAAACCGTTCGTTTTGTATTTATCATCTATAAAATGTACTAAACTAATGAAAACAGCAGATCTACAAGATGTTCTAAACTATCTATAAAATCGAGGCGTTGTGTGCTTGTAGATCGTCTGTTTTCACTAGTTTTGTGCGACAGAGGTTTCTGCCTGACAGTAATGATATTTTAGTGATTATGTTGCGAGGAAAACGTTGAGATAATAGCCATTTTGGTTAGAACTGACTGATAATAACTTTGTACTTCAAGTTTAAAATTATACTAAATATTTTTTCAAGTGTCCAAATACATTCCAAATATTATCAAATGATCTCGCGGCACCCCTGGACTGCCGTCGCGGCACCCCAGGGTGCCCCGTCACCCACTTTGAAAACCCCTGCTTTACACCACTGGAAATAATCATTGTACCTGTGATTCTGACAGGCTGGGGGGAGAACTGAGGAGCTTCCCTTTTCGGCCGCTCCTCGTCTTGCACGGAGAATGGATCTGTCCCATCGGTCCCTGCACACCAAAAGGACTGCTGATGAGTACAGTACACGGTTTGTCAAATATGCCATCAGATAAAGGTGCCGTCAGTGATATTTGTTGTTAGAATCTCTCATAGTAATCATTGTTACAGTGTTTGTTCAGTAACAGGGGTTTCCCCGTCTCTCTCCACCTCTTTAGTAACTCTTTGGTATCACGATGGGATACCAATTTCATCCAACCAGGAGAGAAAACTCATACTGGATAAACACATGAAATTGGAAGTGATGAAATAAAATAATTAGTAGAAAGAAAAAGAAAGGTGTCTGGAACACTAAAAGATTGAAGCTGATGAATGGGTTCTCTCTCATGATTGGATGAAATTGGCAACCTGCCTGAAAATGTATTTCTGTTTGCTAAAGCTCGAGATATCTATCTATCTAGATATGCATGGGGAGACCCATGTTACTGTCAGAATACCGAGCTTAGAATACTGAGAATACCGAGCTTTTACATTTTGAAGCTGTTATGACATGAAAAAAAAGCAAAATCATCCGATTAGCTAATATTATTGATGACGTCATGCCGCACCTCTACTGTACTTCTTACTGTACTGTACTTGTATGATTGGGTACATATATTTTATAAGCACAGAATTACAATTAAAATACATTTTAAGTTGAGGCCACTTCCTCAATGTCCTGGTCAGTGCGAAGCTGCGAGAGACACTGCTCTCGGCTCTCTGCAGCGTTTACAGAGAGACCACATAACCTACTGTATCATAATGTAACATTTTGTGGCGTGACATGACACCTTTAGTGAAAACAAAAAAATATATATATCATTTGATTTCCTCATTCATTAATGTTGCTTCCATATCGCTCAAAACTGTATTACTTTGAGCACGACTACGAACGATGATGAGGGTGACCACCAGTATTTCAGCACCTGTGTGACAAGGACTCTCCCAGCCATGATTGACGGGGCTGGAACATGTGGGTGTGGCTTTCCAGGGGTCTGAAGGGGAGTCCGCAGACGGGGCCCAGGGATTGGACAGGTTTGTGGCGGAGGCGCGGGCAGCCCACGGGCTACCAACCACAGGAGTGCTGGAATGGACCGCTGCTGAGACGGGGAGACAGGATTCGTTTTCTGCCCAGTTCAGGGCGAATTCATTAATGTGTTTACTAACCAGAATATCGTCACTGTCGGGCAGAAACCTGTGTAGTTTCACATTTGTACTTTTTCTTTTTTTAGTAAAGCCCTGTTTCATCATACAAGACTGTCGCACAAAGCTAGTGAAAAGAGCAGGTCTACAAGCTTGTAGATCAGCTATTTTCACTGGTTTTAAATCGTTTTTAAAATAACAAAGGAAGGTTTTAATTTAGACATACAAGGTTTCCACCCGACAACGACGATAGAGTGATGGCTATTTACTGCTGTGTCTAGGCGTGGTGATTTTAGAAAACCATACACAGTGCAATGAAACACTTTCAGAAAATCTGGGAAGACAGCATCATGCCCCTCGTTGCTGTCAGGTGGAAACTACGGCTTTCCAGGAAAAAGGAGCTTTTTTTCCTTTCTTTTTGCACCCAATGTTGTTATTAGTCACAAGCTTGTGTTAATGCGTTTCATTGGTTCAAAACCCACTTACAACATGAATCACTTAGTTTTTTACTTTCAAAGATGTTCAAAAATAGCTGTTCTACAATCTCACAGCGTGCCACGATGCCACGCATTGAGAGCTTTATTATCTTGGGGTACGTTGTGAGCAGGGGTGTCGCACCAAATTCTGGGCCCTGGGTACAAGGATTCACTGCGTTATTTTGTGCTTTAACTATTGAAAAATAGCAGATATACAAGCTCACAACGCGGCACCGACTGCCGCTCTGCGAGCTTGTAGATTTGCTCTTTTTGAAAAATGGTGAAAAAGTCTGTTTCTATGTCAGTGGTGCTCAAACTAGTGATGCGCGGGCCGACCCGGTGCCCCCGCCCGCATGCGGTTGGGTGGGTCAAGGTTTTCAGACTCAATTGGCGGGCGGCGGGCGGGCGGGTTATCACCACTCTCATGTGCAAAAAATAAATAAGAATAATCATCTGTTCTTATTTGCCTTTTATTCTTAACACAATTAGTGCCTCTTAATCTGAAAGTTGCTTGGTGCCTCGGTGCCACGCCGTTTCCTCCATAGGCCGCCGCTATTATTTTGAAGGGCCGGAAGGGGTTTGTTTTTGTTTTTTTGGATTATCACTTGACAGTGTGGGCCCACAAGAGAACATGGCTGCGCCCACCTTTTGTATACAGTATGGAAGAGTGGAGACCATCCTTTGTATAAGAATGTCCCTTTTGGAGAAAATGAGGTCTCTTTATGGGCCTCTCAATGGATTTACTATGGAGGACGTTAACTTCGCGTGCACGCCCGACGTGCGTTGTAAACAAATCGCGGACATTGCCGATGCGGGCGGGACCGGAGCGACGTACAGTAAGTAATAATATCTTTACTGTATATACAGTAAGATTCACAGTCCTCACCGTCAACGGCGCCATGGTATTAACCCTTTCAATGACGGTGAGCACCGTCAACAGCAGCAGAACAGTTAATAAGAGTAGGCTTATAAGAATAAGAATACAACGTTATGAAAAAAACCTGACCCGTGCATCACTAGCTCAAAACTTTTCATGTGAAGGACCCCCAAAATGATATGTATTTGGCCACGGAACCCCATCTCAAAATATTTAGTTCCAGGGACCCCCCAGTAGCAAAATTTGAGTTACAAATGTTGGCTTAAAAAGTACATATATTCAAAGATTTGCGCACATTTTCACGACTTTTCAAAAATAGCTAAAGTATAAAATAATTAAGGCCCCTCCACCTTGGGCCCTAGTAACTCAGTCCCACTCCCCCCCCCCTGCCTCCAGCTCAATGCAAGCAAGACCAGGGAGATGGTTGTGGATTATCGTAAGAACAAGAGGGTCCCAGCGGAGATACAAGGCTTCTGCAACGTTCTGTGCATGCATTACATACAGTACGCCTTTGGTTGTTGGTGTCCAGCCACTCACCTACAGAGTCCCAGGGGTCAGAGGTGACATCACAGGCGGGCTGGGCGGTGTTCCAGGGGTCGTTAGAGGGCGTGGGAGCTTCAGAGGGGGAAGGACCAAATACGTCCACAAGGTCCAACATGGCGGACTGCGGAGAGGAATATCAAGCTGTGAATCTATTCACTAATATTAGAACTAATATTATACTGTAGTCACTCACAGGACAGATATTATGGGGTGTCTGCAACCTGCTCACAGACAAGTGTCTACATGTTACTTCTCTGCTGTCTTCATTCTGTCCTCTGCCTCTAAACCAAGGAACCTTCTCCTGTGGTGTGTGCGGCGCGCATGTGTGCGTGTGTGTGTGTGTGTGTGTGTGTGTGTGTGTGTGTGTATGTGTGTGTGTGAGAGGAAGGGGTTATTGTACAATAAGTGGATAAAACAAATAATAATCAAGAACAGTTTGACCATTGTCGTAGAGCTTGAAGGTGCTGTGCGCAAGGCTCCTATAGGTTATAAACATCCATTTGTTTTATATATATGGTGATGGTAGAACACTCCAAAGGCCATGGCACAACAGCCATGGAAACGTACTACACATACATAAGACAGCGAGGGATTCCAATTGGTTTGTGACAGGCCAATGAGAAGGACTGCTGGTGCGCTGCATGATAAGGAACATGCATTCAGGCAAATGTCATGCTGAGCTCAAGGTGAGAGAGGAGACAAAGTCATTACCGCTCTGCATACAACTCCTCCCTCTCAGCTCTCTATCAATTCCCCCCTGCCCTTAAACCCTGCAGTATTTGCGATGCATTGTGAGCTTGTAAATCGTCTGTTTAAAAAATAAAATGTACCTTACCCATAGGACAAGTGGTCAACTCCAGTCTTTTTCGTTTGTCCGTTTCTGCGTGTTACACTCTCACCATAACTGCATACAGTAAATGTCATGCAGCAAATACTCACTCCTCTTCAATGCCTTCCGATAGCCAGCCACCCACGCACACACACACACTGTAGGCACACACTCTAGGGATGGGACGATATGAACATTTAATATCATGATTATTGTGACGAAATAAATCACGATTTACGATATCATCGCGATAATCAAAATAATAATCAACCCTAACCCATTATCCTGGGGTGGAACATTTGCCAAAAGAATTGCCGATATACAAGCTCACAACGCGTCGCCTTGAGACGCCTTGTGAGCAAAAGACATTTGATAGAGTGAAAAAAAAGACTGTATCAAGTATGTACCGGTATATTATAAGTACCTTTTCCCAAAGGGTTTAAGTGGTATCGGATATGCAGCTTGGGCAAATAAAAGGTGAATTGATCCCAGTGCACGACAGAGGACGACATCGCGATAAATTACATCTCCACGATACGATTATCGTGAGTGTTTTTTATCACGATAAACGATAATATCGCGTATCGTCCCATCCCTAACACACACACACACACACACACACACACACACACACACACACACACACACACACACACACACTCACACTAGGGTTGTTCGATGTGGCCTAAAAATAAAATCTCGATTTATTTCTCAGAAAAGTCGATTTTCGATTCCGATTTCGATTTTTTGGTAAAAGAATAATACATTGTTTCAACCATGTTGTTTTCATTTAAAAAATGCAAGGACATGATTTTTTTTTTATTATTGTTTTATTTAAAAAAAATTATATAGCCAAATAGCAAAATCTAATGTGGTGAGCCCTGCCCAGTCTGACGTGCGCTGCACGTGCATCAAAGAAATTACACATCAGAGATAAAGTAGTATTAATTTGGTGTCGGACCTTGTCGTCCTGCTTCAGGAGGACCGGGCTGTGCACTTTTTGCCCCGTGCAAGGCTCCAATGAGTAAGAATTACCCTAATTAAAGTGAAAATTGATTTTACGATTTCTTATTTTTTAAATCGCCCAAAGGAAAAAATCCCGATTTCGATTAAAAATCGATTAATCGGAAAACCCTAACTCACACACACACACACACACACACACACACACACACACACACACGCATCTGCCAGCCTTTCCATGCATGCAGCGCCCCACACCTCACACCCACCTCTCGTGAGCCCGTCTGGCCGTCCTGCCTGCTGTTATCCAGAGCCTTCTTCAGTAGAGACTCGTCTCCTTGGCGACAGCGATGCTCCTGCAAGGGACGGCATTACGGGACCATCAGAATAATTACCACGCCAATGCTGTGGAGTGTGGACACACACACACACGCTGAGAAACACTGTGGCGTTGGATTGACCCAGACACACGACAGCATCGTTGTTGTTGTTTGTGTGTTTGTTTGTGTGTTGTTAGTTGATAAAGGGCAGGGATAAAGAGTTTGGACGAGCACACGGAAGGCCGGAATCACACATACGCGTGAGACATCTTCTCCGTATCGTCTGAGAATGAGGGGGGGGGGGGGGGGGGGGAGAGTCCAATGCATTTACTATCTAAGTCACATGGTTTCATGTCGTTGCTGTGTATCTTGCTCAACCGAAGGCTGTCTTTTGGCTAAGAGACACGGCAACGACAAAATACCACGTGACCTTCGTTGACAATGAATTGACTTCCCTCCTCCCCTCAATCTCAGACGATACGGACATGATAGCTCTCGCAACTGTCTGTAGCGCGCCGAAGAGAGATCAACCACATTACTGGCAGCTTATGCATTATTATGTCACACAGTCCTGCTATAGAGAAACACCCTACATTACCACAGTATAGACGTGCTGTATTCTACATCACCACAGTACAGACATACTGTATCCTACATCACCACAGTACAGACATACTGTATCCTACATCACCACAGTACAGACATACTGTATCCTACATCACCACAGTACAGACATACTGTATCCTACATCACCACAGTACAGACATACTGTATCCTACATCACCTCAGGCATGAGGCAGATGAGAAGGATTAAAGCCTAATCTATACTCATTGTTAGCTTGTAAGTGACACCCTTGCATAATGAAGTATAAGATATGCTATAGGTCATAGTTATACCCTTCATGATATGCTATAGGTTGTTATGCCCTTCTCAATCCTCCTGGGGAGGAAGGGGGGTCACCAGGGAGAGCAGGGAGGTTAGTCGGTGGAGACCTGTTCAGATCACCATTTAACACATTTGCGGGGAAATCACGCTCTTTCGAACGACCATCATTTCGACCGGAGGGTTAGCGACTCACTCCACGGAGGTTAGGGTTAGGGTGAGGGTTAGAGTCGGGTGTCGAAAAGATGACATGTAGTAACAGCGACACGCTCCCCACATTTGCTGCCCCCTCCCGAGTTATTCCCGTACCCCACCGCTGCCACGCCCGAGTTTCCTGAGTTTGGACCTCCTCCTTCTACTAGGCATGATTGCGATCGCGAAATTGCATGTATGACCCCCATACCAACCCCTCTTTCAAATTTGGCGGCCATGTTTGTTTACATTTGAAGAAAACATAATGGCTACTGATGAATGCCTGAACGGATTTCCAAGCAGATTTCTTTTTGTTTGAAGGCTGTGAACGGCGTGCACACACGTGGTGCATGATCTAATGCATGGGCGTGCATGATCCGTGCACTATGAATTACATGGAAGTCTATGGCACTTCAGAAAGATTTTTAAAATGCAGCGAATGAGTTAACATACAGTATAATGCATATGGACAGAGAGGCGTGTTTGCTCGGCTGTGCACGCACGCACGCACACACACAGCACGCACGCACGCACGCACGCACGCACGCGCGCGCACGCACACACACACACACACACACACACACACACACACACACACACACACACACACACACACACACACACACAAACACACACACACCAAATAGTCCATTTGAACATTTTCCACTTTAGATGAACCCTGAGGATTGTACTGTACTGTACTGTACTGTACTGTACTGTACTGTACTGTACTGTACTGTACTGTACTGTACTGTACTGTGTGCTGTTACCTTCACGCTCTCCTCTCTGCTCATGGCGAGGGCCAGCTGCAGCTGAAGCTCCTCCTCCCCGCTGGTCTGAGGACGAGCCTGCTCCAGATCTGACGCTGCACGGGGAGACGAGGAGGAGGCTGGGGGGGTGAAGACAGACAAGGACATGCAGAGAATGTTATGACATTTCTGACATTTCTAAAAGGGCATATTGGTGAAAATAACGAAAATAGCAGACCTCCAAGCTCACAACGCGTCGCAGCGCGGCGCGTTGTGAGCTTGGAGGTCGGCTATTTTCGATGCTTGATACCACACTGAACTAAGCATAATCAAGTGAACACTGGAGATGTGGCGTACGGCATGGATTTCTACACAGAGAGGGCGATTCTTTCAACATAAGATGCTGCATTCAAGTTCAGGAGAGTTTGGACATGGCAATTCGCTTGAATGCCGCCTTCGGGTATGGCATGGAAAGAGGGCATTTGCATTTCTTTCACCATAGTAAAAACTGCATTTATGGCCTGGAGATGGCACTTTTTACAGACAGATAAAAGGGCAGGGGCTCAAGCCCGCTTTGATGTCTTATGTGTGCACGTGCCTGAAGACAGAGATGGAGAGGTAGAGGAAAGAAGAAAGGAGGAAGTGATAGAGGGAATAACGAGGGACATTGAATGTTTGCAGCCTGACGCGGCATTATTGATCATCTGAGTGACCGATCGCCTGGAGCCTCAAGCACCTGATGCATGTTAATGATATGACTCTGCCTGACTAACAATGTTGATTTCCATCCATGGCTCTTTTTCCCCCAAACTTTATTTAAGCTGGGAAAACCTTATTCATTTATTTTAAACCAAGATTTCACACTAACACAAAACCTGCTTTACATACACCTGGTAGCTGCCCAGTACTCTACTGCAGGCCAGTTTGCCAGCCCACTAGACTACATTATTTTCCCTTCACCACTTGGTCAATGACCTCGTCCTGCAATGCCTCCCAGGCGGTTTTCACTGGATAGTGTTTCTAATAACATCCGGAAAAACAACACTTAAAGCACCAACAAACTGTGATAGAACATCAAGCCCTGTGTTAAGACATTATCTTCTGTAGATCTTCCCATGATCACTGGTTGAAACTGGTCTTAATTTTGACTCCAAAACATGTCCCAAAATCCCAACAAAATGTGAGGTTAAGGTTAGGGTATAGGGTTAGTTTTTTAGAGTGAGGTCAAGGTTAGGCTTATGGTATAGGGTTAGTTTTTTTAGAGTGAGGTCAAGGTTAGGCTTATGGTATAGGGTTAGTTTTTTGGTTCAGAAACCTCAACATTAGGCCCAGACCGCTGGCCCAGCGGTCCGGGCACTTAGGCTGTAATGTATTTAGCCTGAGCGCGTTGCAGGTTTGAGTCCCGATCCCGACGGCCTTTGCTGCGTACTCCCCATCTCTAGCAGTTCTCAACATGTGGTCCCCAGATGATTAACTTCATGTGCAACATTGTTTTCTCACTCAACAGTAAACAAACGAAGTTTAAGTGTAAGTGTATAGAGGGTATCTGCACATGTCTGTGACAATTTAAGGACTTTTTATTACCTCTAAAATGACAAATTAAACATTGGCCAAAGTGTAAAATATTAGAGGCAGAAATTGAACCGTGTTATGCAAAATATAATTCCTCAACTCTTAGTGCTTGTCAGGGTGGGGGGGTCCCCAGTTAAAATATGATTATTTGGGGGTCGCAGCTTGAAAAGGTTGAGAACCACTGGTGTAGGGGACATCACCTCAAACATTCCAGTTTCCTTTCTCATTTGTTTAAAAAGGCTAACCCTAACCCTAACCTCAAAATGAAACGGGTGAATTCTAAAATACGTTGACGTACAGTTAAAGGAGGACGGCGAGCCTCTGGAGCGGCTGAACTCCTCTCCATAGAGCACAGCCATGCTGGGCTGGCTGGTCCGCCTGCCAGGGTGGTACGATGGGGGCACACCTCCATAAATTGCCCCAACTCCTCCTCCTGCTCCAGCTCCTGCTCCTGCTGCTCCTGCTACTGCTACCGCTACTGCTCCTCCAGTTCCTGCTCCTCCAGTTCCTGCTCCTCCAGTTCCTGCTCCTCCACCGCCTCCACCTCCAACTCCTCCACTACTCCCTCCCCCGCCGGCCATGCGCTCCTTGGTCTTCAGGGCTTGGCTCCTCTCCTGGCGGAGGCGCTCCTCGTCCCGCAGGAGACACACCAGCTGGCGCGCCTTCTCCCGGACGTTGGCCCCCTGGTCCCTGCCGTCACGGTCCACATACTGGAAGTCTCGCAGTGTCTGAATGAACCACGCATGCATGGGACAATCTTAGTGGAGTGGTCTTAGTGCTTAGGGTGGATGCAGACACTGTAGGAAGAGGGTGAAGCCCTATTTATATTCTGTCTACTGTAGCAACGCATAATTGAAAAGAACATTGTATTATGTACAATATGTATATTATGTATAAAAACAGAGGTTTTATACATAATATTCTAACACAAATCTGTCGGACAGCCACCCTCAAGCAGATCTCTTGCTCCCTGTTGGCAGCACATGATGTGGAATGGGTCAAAAACGTACTTGTGTGACATTATTCAACCTGCTTAATGAACTCAATCTGTCATTTCAGGGGATTATGGCAACTGAATTTAAGTTGAAAGATAAAGTGGCTGCATTCAAAGCCAAACTAGAACTGTCTATGGCCTATGAACAGGGGGCCTATGAACAGGATTTTTGGAGAGACATGAGACTGTGGTGTCCTTCTACTTCCCAACCACTAAAAACCCACAAACTTTGTAAATGAATGAATGAAGCTTCAACCAACAGCTAAAACAATTTGCAGTATACAAAATAGAAACAAATGAAACAATTCAGATAACAGGTCAACAATCTCAAATAGCCTGAATAAAATTGAATATACATCGTGGCTTAATAATTAAAAGATATTTCATCGGTTACTTCAATCTGTGACCCCCACCAAGACCATGCCCCCTCGGTGGTGTGTTAAAATATTGACTACATGAAAGTGGTCCAGGGTGCAAAAAAGCTTGATGACCCCCAATGTCTCTGCATTAAACAAGTACATGATGATATCATACTGTACTGTACCGGTATGTTGGGTCTGTACCTGAATCGTGAAGGCATTCTCACGGCACTGTTGGGCCACTCTCTCTGAGCCTGTCTTTAGCAGGTAGTCCAACAGAGTCAGGGCCTGAAATCACATTAACAGTTACTGTACAATCATGGCTACTGCATCTAGAAGTAGACAGTTAAATCTGAGCTGTCGTCACCTGAACAATAATAGTAATGTCACTTAACTCAACAGGCAACAGGACTGCCCTACCTGAATCAAACTCCTGCGTCGTTGAGCACAACATGTTTTTCATCTGAGAATTGAATAGGGCAGTGGTTCTCAAACTTGGGGTCGGGTCCCCAGACTCCCCAAGTGGGGTCCCCAAATTATTTTGTGGGGTCCCCAGATGATTAACTTAATGTCATTTTTTCCCCTCACTCAACGGTAAACAAACCAACACACAGAATAAGTGTATACAGGGTATCTGCACATTTATAAAGTGACAATTTAAGGACTTTCAAGAAAAGAGATTTAATACCAAACTGGCCAAACTGTCAAATATTAAGTAAGCGGCGAACATTGTGAAAATAGCCGATCTACATGCTCACAACGCCAAGGCTATTTTCACAATGTTTATCTGTGGAACCGAGTCACATTAAATGTAATACCTACAATTCCAAGTGCTTGTCAGGGTGGGGGTCCCCAGTTCATGTGTTTATTTTGGGGGTCACAGCCTTTCTTATGAGAACCCCTGGACTAGAGTTAGTGTTGTGTGAATATTACGCTCACCTTGTAGACGTGTCTCCAGTTCTTGCCGCTGTCATTGAGGCGCTTCCAGACCATGCCCATCACCTCAGCAAACGCCACCACGTTGAAGGTCAGGTCGGCGATCTCTGACATGAGCGAGGACGAGGGTCCCCATGGGTCATTAGAGGTGGCCTCACGTACCTACAGTACACACCATCAGAGAGAGCAAGCTGTGGTTCACGTTAGAGTTCTCACATTCTGCCCGAACCCGACCGTACCCGACCCGACGTTTTCGGGCCGGGTAGGGCCTAAAATGTATGCTATTTAGTCGGGCCGGGCTGGGCCTAGGGCTCAATGAAAAAATTAAATATATGTTTTTATTACTTATGTAACTTTTACTCTGTGATATTGTTCTCAAATTATACCCGAACCCGACTCTACTCGACCCGACCCGGCGTTTTCGGGCCAGGTAGGGCCTAAAATGTATGCTGATTGGTGAAAATTAAGGCCCGGCCCTACTGGGCCCTATCTGGGCCAGCTCGAGGCCCGGGCTTAATTTTCAGGCCTGTTGAGAACTCTAGTTCACATTGGCTCTACATCTACACTTCATACTACCTTACTGTAGTTCCAAACAGTGGTCTAGATGGTCTATGAACAGGGGCATGTTTGACATGAGGATTTTTTGAGAAACATGAGACTGTGGCTTCCTTTTGCTTCCCATTCCCAACCACCAAAAACCTACAAAGTGCAAACTTTTTTAAATTAAGAAGGAACAAACCTTCTAGCCGGAACACAATTGATAGATTGATCATTGAAAGAAAAACACGGCCCACCCTCCAGAAAAGGATAGTAAAGCCCTGCTTCATCATACAAGACTGAGTGAAAATAGCAGATCTACAAGCACACCACGCCTTGCGACGCGAGGCTGTTGTGTGCTTATAGATTGGCTATTTTCACTCGTTTTTAAAATAACAAAAAAGGGCAGGTTTTGGACACGTATTAGAAGTATTTTATAACTGGCTAATTGCACGTGCATCCGTTGAATCAACACACAACTTCTCGTACCTTTATCTCTGCTTCGGAGTAGTTGTGTACGATGTTCTTCACCTGCCGGCGCAGGGCTGAGGTTGTCATGGTGACGGAGGTGGTAGAAGAACAGAACAGTCAACAACGAGCCCCTCAGGAGAGGCCTGGAGGGGGGAGTGGGGGGGGGGGTGCTGGACCAGGAGGCAGCTATGGTGGATGAGGCTCCTCTTGTCTGACAGCGGGCTTTATGGACACCACTGAGAGAGAGAGAGAGAGACACACACATAGGGTTGTCACAATTATTACATAATCGTCTAATCGCAATTATTTTACATAATCGCGATTATTTTTCATAATCGTCATAATCGTGAATGTTGAAATGTTTCATATATATTTTTTTTAAAGTAAAAATCACACCCGTGTGAAGTGGAGCTGTCTGTGTGTGTGTGTGTGTGTGTGTGTGTGTGTGTGTGTGTGTGTGTAGATCATGTGTACCGATCTTTGTGACATTTGAAGAAAATATGTAGGAAAAGGAGCAAAAGGTGTGTTTTGGAGAAAATTCAAGATGGCGGATAATCTATCCTGGCGCAAATGGGCGTGGCCTATATGGGGAGATGCGTCTTGACCCAAGGAATCCAGGGAAAAAAGAATTTTAATTTTCCGATCCACGGTTCAAGAGTTACGGGGCAAAACGTAAAGTGGGCCGTTATAGCGCCACCATGAGGCCGAGTGATGTAATTATTTTTCTATTCATTCTTAAAATCATTATGAATCTCCTCTCCGAGGTTTGAAACTGTAGCTCCTATGGTTTACGAGAGAAAAATACTTGAAAGTGATTTCTTGCATTGTCCCATTATAAGTCAATGGGGACAATTAAGCGTTGTTTTTTGCCGATTACGTCGGCATGGTAAGGCGGATCGGAACGAAAGGTAATAGAACACCATTCCCGGCCGAGCCGCACATTTTGATGTATATATTGCGCGAGTGGCGTAAATGGTGCGGCACTAGTTACGCGCCGAAGTCAGGCTACATACACACACACAGACAGACACACAGACAGACACACAGACAGACCCACACAGCCACGTATAGGGAGCTGCACACAGCTCCAAAAAATATTGGAAATAGCAGATCTACAAGCTCACAACGCGTCGCGACGCGGTGTGAGCTTGTAGATCGGCTATTTCCACCACCAATGTTATTTTTTAAGTAGAAAGTTGTCAAATATGTTCATAATTTCTTTGTATATTTAGGTTCTTTGTCATATCTGCCATGTGCAACTTCAAAGCCTAAAAGCCAAACAGAAATGTAATTATCAACGACAAAAACACAATTCAATTGTTAATCGCAATTATTTGAGTGACAATTAATCGTCATGTAAAATGTCATATCGTGACAACGCTACACACACACGCACGCACGCACGCACGCACGCACGCACGCACGCACGCACGCACACACACACACACACACACACACACACACACACACACACACACACACAGTGGTGACTTCCTTCGGCTTCCCACAGACAGTCAGGCACTAAGTTGTGTGAGAGTTGTGTGGGGGAGGCGGGGGGCAGAGACAGCGCAATGCATTGCGGATGGAAGTCACATGGTTTGAAGTCTAGTGAGAGTCCTGTGGTTGCTGCAGTGACATAAAACCTCCATTTCAGAACGAAAAATATTATAAACAAATTAAAGTTAAGTGTGTGTCACAGTAAGCATTCGACAATAACAATGAATATTACAAATATTTCTTTACATGTCATACATGGTGACAGTGATGCCTACACAGATGCAATTGATTGAATGTGCTATTCATAATAAAATGTAAGCTTTATACAGTGGTGGAAAAAATACTCAAATTCATTGCTTAAATAAAAGTATCAATACTGAAACATACAAAATAATACTTTGTTACAAGTAAAAGCCTGGAATTCAAAATGTATTGAGTAAAAGTATTAGTGTTGGCATTAGAATGTACTTCAAGTGCCTAAAGTAGCAGATCTACAAGCTCACAACGTGTCACATGGTGGCACGCTGTGAGCTTGTAAATCCATTTTATGTGTCACCAAAAAGCAGCAGGTACTCTGCCTTCACCCGATGACAACTCCAAAAGAACTACATGGCCAAATACCATGTGCTTCCTTCTCAAGCGGAACCGCCCACTTCCCGCAAAGCATTGTGGGAAATGTATTATTTTTTGGAAGAGACTTTGATGCAACTTTGACAACCACAGAACTTTGACACAACTCTCACACAACTTAGTGCGTTCCAGTGTGAGTGCAGCCGAAGAAGTACTCAGATTGGTTTTAGCAATACCACAATGTGCTGTGGAAATAGCCTACTTTGTCACAAGCAAAAGTCCAGTATTCAAAAAGAATTTAAAGTTAAGATGTTACTTTTTTTTTTTAAATACGAAAGTATTGGCATCAAAATATATAAAAAAATCACACCCGTGTGAACTGAGCGGTGGAGTCTGTGCGCGTGTGTGTGTGTGTGTGTGTGTGCGTGCGTGCGTGTGTGTGTGAGTGTGCCTGTTCTGGCCTGGCCTGAACAACAGCGCCCCTCCCTTAACATGTGTGGTCAGAAAAGGTACTACACCACAGGCTTGAGGCTACATACAGACCCACCCACCCACATACATACATACATACAAACAAACATACATACCTACACACACGGCCACGCTATGGAGACGGTGTGACCACCGCTCAAAAAAAACAGCAGATCTAAAAGCTCACGTTGCGTTGCATTTCGAAGCGTTGTGAACTTGTAGATCGACCATTTTTGATTGGTTAATGTATGTTTTATGATAATAATGTAAATCAAGTTACTAGTTTGCAAATAATTGTACTGGAGTAAAAAGTGCAATATTTGTGCCGAGATGTCTGTCAAGTACTGAATATTCAAGTATAGTAAAAGTACTTGAGTAAATGTCCTGTTACTTTCACAACCGGAGAGAGAGAGAGTACCAAGGAAGTGAAACCCGAGCCCATTACAAACTCGATAACAAATCTATTGAGACCCGGTATCAATGAGCTTTGGGCTTATCGAGCCTGTTATCGAGCATATGCCGTCATGTTTAAACCATCAAGACAAGAAGCGATCAAGAAATGATTACAGCAATATTAATAATATAAAGTCATCCAACACTTATTGCACATTAATGAATGGTTGTTTTAATGATAGGCAAATATTTTGTTGTCATCTTCATTTAATCTTAGTGGCCAGCCACAAACTCACAACTGGCCAATAAAAAAAGATACCAGTTCTGTTCAGATTTTGTCATCTCACATCTATCCACAAAATATTAGAAAACGCTCAATAGTGGGCTCGATAAAAGCCTGGATCAATAAGCAGGATCGATAAGGTGCTCATTATCAATAAAAAATAACAACCTCCATCGCTACTAACTGACACAGAAAGGAAGAAAATAGAATGCAGAAATGGTTGGCACAACTTGGCAGTAGGTGTAGCTCGGTGGTTCAATGTAAAGGAGGCGATCAACTCCAGAGAGAGCACATCAATCTGGTTGCAGTGTACAAGACAGGAGGCATAATGAGAGAGAAATTAGAGGCAATTTATGTGTACTAATAAACCCCAAAAGCAAAGTATGTCTACTTCAGCACTCCTTGTAAAAAGGGAAGCCAGCCTAATTGGCCGCTATCCGTTAATTCCCATCGAGTGGTTGCTGGCTACCAACAAAAAAGGTTAGCCGAGGATTTCCCTTTCGCTGATAACTCTGTTCCACTCGCTTCATAATCTAAAGTGGTTCCCTATTCTCCTTGGAAAGCCTTTCTGAACTGGAAGTCGGAAGGCCTTAAAGCTCTGCTGGTTCTTCCGGGACAGAGGTCATAGGGTGAGCTGTGGGCTTTGGGACAGGGTTCAACCAGTACTAATTGAGTATGTGTAAAGTCACCAGTTCATACGCCCAGAAAGGATGGGGGGGAAGAATACAAAAGATTTACAAAAAAATAATTATCCTTTAAGTCAACTAACTGGATTCTATCAAGTTTTCTACGCTGTTTTCTTTTCTGCTTTAGAATGAGTGTAACAAAAGAAATGGAATAGATGCCGAGTGATAGAGTGGCACAACTTTAGTTGGGGTATACCTTACAAAGAAATAGGTCAGGCAGGAATGTTAGCACTCAAATGTCCGACAAGACTGTCTGGTAGGTTTATTCAGGCCAACAGACTCTCTCTCTCTCTCTCTCTCTCTCTCTCTCTCTCTCTCTCTCTCTCTCTCTCTCTCTCTCTCAACAACCTAATTTCCCTTCTGAATATTTCTGTGAGCACATGGGAATTCATCTTTAAGTACTCAAGTCTTGTTCATCTTCCTGTGTCTGAGCGCTTTCCACAATTAACCCACTAAACCAAAGCTACTGTAGAGTATTCCTACTGATCCAGCTGTGACTCATTGTCATTAATCACTGGCTAGTGGCTACTGAACTGTAACGCTACCGATCCAGCTGTGACTCTAGTCACTGAGCTGTAACCTACCAAATCCAGCTGCGACACTTGGAGGATGGTGGTAGAGCCAACAAGTAGTAGGCTACTATTCATGGGTTGCATTGTTGTCCTACACGGCTGAGAGACAGCTGCCTGGCCCATGTCATGTATAGGGATGGGACGATATGAACATTTCATATCACGATTATTGTCACAAAAGACATCACAATTTACGATCGCGATAATCAAAAGCCATTATCCTGGGGCGGAACATTTGCCAAAAAATAGCAGATCTTCAAGCTCGAGCTTGTAGATCAGCAATGTTTTGGCAAAGACATTTGATAGAGAGTGAAAAAAAAGATTGTATCAAGTACGTATATTATAGTACCTATTACCAATTATAGAGTTTTTAAGTGGTACCAGAGGACGATATCACGATACATTAAATCTCCACGGTACGATTATCGTGAGTGTTCTTATCACGATAAACGATGATATCGCTTATCGTCTTATCCCTAGTCATGTATAGTACTGTATCATCATGAACAGTAAAACTATAAAACAGCTACCCAGTTATTCTCAGTTTAGCATAAATCAGGATTCCATGTATTTTACCACCACTATTAGTAGTATTGTTATCACTATGTGTATGGCTACCTTCACTGTTATTCACAGTGTCCTGTTACCATGGTACCCCGTGAATAATAGCGCCTTGCCTGTTTAAATGTCTGCTTTAATTCTCCTTTTTGGCCCTATTCAGTTCACTGAGTGATAGAATGTGTTGTCCTGCAGAAACACACACCTCAGCAAGAAGAGCTGAAGAACTGCACAACATACAAACACAAGAAGGAAGAGGACTTGTTTTCTCAATGTGTGTGTGCGTGCGTGCGTGCGTGCGTGCGTGCGTGCGTGTGTGTGTGTGTGTGTGTGTGTGTGTGTGTGCGTGTGTGTGTGTGTGTGTGTGTGCGTGCATGCAATGTGTGTGCATGAACGGGAGAGAGAGAGAGAGAGAGAGAGAGAGAGAGAGAGAGAGAGAGAGAGAGGGAATGAAGGGCACAGAAATGAAAGAAAAGATCAGCAACTTCAATCAGTATCACCTTTCTGCCAAATCATCTTTGGCTCTGTGGTCTAACAAATGCACACACACGCACGCACGCACGCACGCACGCACGCACACACACACACACACACACACACACACACACACACACACACACACACACACAGGCATGCATGCACACGTGCACACAAGCAGACAGACAGACAGAATTGCTGGAGTTAATGTAGCTTTTTCATCACCACCAAAAGCATGGACATATTGGTATTGTTCATCATGTAATTATTATGAGCCATCTGTTAATTACCACAATTCCAATACCATAGTGAAAGATACGTGTGTGTGTGTGTGTGTGTGTGTGTGTGTGTGTGTGTGTGTGTGTGTGTGTGTGTGTGTGTGTGTGTGTGTGTGTGTGTGTGTGTGTTACAAAAGAAGAAGAAATGGCATTACAAGAAAATTAATTACAGTGGCATCATGCCCCCCAATAAATGCAATACCAGTCCTCTCTCCCAATTTCACACTCGCCTCGGGCATCTATCCGGCGGAACAGAAAACCGGTCTGACTGCCTGGTATTCCTAAAACTAACCTTGGTAAACTAACATTATTCCTAACCTTAACCTCTGTGAAACGGTGCCAACACCTAACCCTATTCCTAATCGTAACCTCAGTAACCTCATGCAGTCTAACTCTAAACTTCTTTATAACCTCATCCTCAGTAAAAACAAAGAACCGCCCCACCGAGCGGTCTGTGTGAGATCGGCTGAAGAAATTGGGGCGAGTGTGAATAAGGGCGAGTGGGCTGGTTACCAATAAATGAATAAATAAATAGTAAGTCCACCGCTCTTTATAAGAATTGAATGTCCCAATCCACAGTGAAAAGCTGCTTGTTGAAAACCATGTTGTGGTTTAATTCATCCTGAGTTGAGCAGCAGCAGCCTCCTGTGCTCTGCAGTGACTGATGTCCACCACCACATCCTCCCATCTGGACTGTGTGCAGTAGGGATGGGACGATATGAGAAAATAGATTTAGGATATTATCGCAATAAATTCTAAATATCCCCAATATCCATTATCCTGGGTCAGGACATTTGCCAAAGAATAGCATATCTACAAGAGATTTGGTAAAGAGTGAAAAAAAAGACTGTATCAAGTACTTTATTTACAGGTCCCTTTTACAAATTATAGAGGGTTTAAGTGGCACCGGATATGCAGCTCAGCAAATAAGAGGTGAATTGATCCCAGTGCATGACGGAGGACGATTTCACGATAAATTAAATCTGCACAATATGATTATCGCGAGTGTTTCTTATCACGATAATCAATAATAGTGATTATCGTCCCATCCCTAGTGTGCAGCAGAGGAGAGGAGAGAGGAGAGCCGTGGTGGTACCAGGGTCTCGTACAGTACGTCATCACATCACCGCTGCTTAGAACATGTGCATGTGGCAGGCAGGTGCGTTTGACAGGTGGTGATACCAGGGCTTCCGTGCTGCTGTTTTCTGGCTCTGCATAGTAGCCTACCAGTGGTGGAAAAAGGTACTCACATTTTTTACTCAGGCCTAAAGGGGGAAACACACCGGCTGTGGACAGCACGCATCAAAACAGCCGCCCCCATTATTTTCAACGAACATACCCACACCGCCGGTGTCAGACGCGCACAGGTGCTCGTCCATGCCTCGCCCGCCGCACCGATGCGCCACTGTTCTATTTTCCAGGCGTTTGCCGTGCGGTGAAAAACATCTGTGCGCCGTCCGCAGCCGGTGTGTGTTTATAATGGCCGGGCTATACACCAGAAAACGTGTGTGCACGCGTGCGCTGTCTGTGCGTGTGCGAAAAGCCCCTGGCTACACCAAGGAGGGAGTATATGTGCGAGAGACCAGGGAGTTTGTGTACAAAACGCATACGCACACGTACAAAATAGAACCAATCCTATTTTTACAGCATGCGTATGCGGGGCCTCGCGCTATCCATGAGCCTGGTGTAGCCAATATTATTGATATATATTGGATCTTTCCAAAGGCTCGCACGCCCCGCGTACGCACTGACGCGCGTGAAAAGCCTTGGTTTAGCCTGGCTGTCAGTCAGTAAAGTGTTTTCAGACCAACGCCGTGGACACGCAGTCTAAACGTATAGAACGCAATTCTGTCCGCCACCAGTCCGCAACGGCTCCAATCACGTAGGTGAGTCTTGGTTGTGCTGTTGTTGTTTGACAGTCACACGGTTTGGATCACTTCCTTGGGTTGCGGACTCTATCCTTCTCTTGGATCACTTCCTTGTCATCTCCCACATACGCACAGCAGCGCTGCAGTCATTGGCTTGATGGATCTCACGGACGGTCCGGACCAGATTTGCATGAAGTTGGGTGAGAAAACGTTATTTAAATTAGATCTGTTGTGCCAGTACGTCAGATATGGGACATCAGCGAGAACTTTGCCGCATCGCACTAGACGGACTGTCACGCATGCTCCCATTGGAAACGAATGGGATGCGTGCGTTCACACGGATTTCACGGAGTCGGTCTGAAAGAGGCTTTACAAGTTAAATTCCACAATTCTAAATGTTCTTCAGTAAAAGCACAAAGGTATTGTCATTAAAATGTAGGTCTACTTAAAGTATCAAAAGTAAAAGTACTCGTTATGCACTCAAGTCCAATTTCAAGTTTTCAAATGTATCCACAATTTTCCCCGGGGGTTTACTGGAGACTATCAGGACCAAACTTCCGGGTTTAACAGCAGACATACAAGCTCACGTCGCGTCGCAGATGCAACCCGTTGTGAGCTTGTAAATCGGCGGCGGAAGATCGGTGCAAACGTCTGCGCAATGCACTATGGGGCGTAGGAAAATCGTGGATAAAAATCATGTGAAAATAGCAGATCTACAAGCAACAGTGTGTGAGCTTGTAGATCAGCCATTTTCAAATGCCAAAATTGTATACAAGGCTGAAGTGGTTAATGTATGTTTTGTAATAATAATAAAAATCTAAGTATAGGCTATTTGTATCTTCTTTTTTGTACCTTTATTTTTATTATGTTTTAAAGTGCAGTGACGTACGTGGGTATTGTATGTATGTTGTATGTATGTGTACTTTTGTGAAAACTGAAAATAAAAACAAAATATAAAAAAAAAAAAGTATTAACTCAAGTTTTCAAATAACTGGAGTAAAAGTAGTAGGAGTAGAGTAGGCTACAATATTTGCCTCTGAGATGTAGGCTAGTGGAGTAGAAGTAAAAGTATCTAAATTGGAAATACTCAAGTAAAGTACAAATACTTCAAAATTGTACTTAGTACAGTAGGCTACATTAGGGGGCCTGAACCCCCTCCTCTGCCCTCCACCCACACACACACACACGCCCCCTCGTACAGTGCAGTGAGTGCACTCACCTTGTAGTGCACACAGACAGTCCATGTGTACATTCTTACACAAGCCAAGGCCAACGCATTGTTCGAGCCCTCAGGAAAATATGGACACAATCTGCACTAAACAGTATGGGCCAATGTGTTATAACCTAAATAAAACGCTGCTTGTCTTGGTCCCAAACACTGTAAATCATGTATATATTTGTAGGCTGAATTTTGGAATACAGTAAAAATGATGAAAATCACAAAAACACAATGTTATTTTTGTTTTATTTATATTTTTTACCGCATGCTGCCTGCCCGGTGCTACTGCTTACCGTGAGCACTCATCTCCTGTCCTCCGCACCGCGCATCTCTGCTTCTTTCAGCTCTCCTACTCCACATACAGCGTCGACCTGTCCGCTGGAATCCACTATACGATCAGTAGAGTGACCAACCAGCTGAAATAAACCCACCGCTCACTCCCTCCGATGTCCGGCAAAATTAGAAGCCCGAACGCCGCAGCATCAGCACCTCGGCGTTTTCAAATAAGATCCGTGAAGGGAGCGAGGTGGACGGCTGCCAGTCCGCCGGTGCAGGGATGCTGGAGTGGAGGCCTAGCAGCAGGCTAGTGCCGTGCAGTCCCAGCTGGAGGAGGATGGGAGCCGAGCGGCCACTCGTGAAATCCGCATTGGACAAGGATAACCCAGCGTGCACGCCAGAGCCGCTCATCTCTCACTCAATCACTCGCACACCCCCCCACCCCGCACACACACATGCACATTGCACAAGCACGCAGGCACCGCACCGCACAACATACCGGCAGGCTGGGCCGCAGGCAGGCAGGCAGCCAGGACAGGCACGCATGTACCTACCTACACTACACAGCATACATACACACAACGCACGGGGTGCGAAAGAGCGGCGGGGGCGGGCACGCGTGGTTTGCGGAGTCAGCGGTCCCGTTTTAACCCACCATGATGATGATGGTGAATGATGATATGAGCGCGCCGTCAGTGTGTGTGTGTGTGTGTGTGTGTGTGTGTGTGTGTGTGTGTGTGTGTGCGTGCGTGCACTGTGTGTGTGTGTGTGTGTGTGTGTGTGTGTGTGTGTGTGTGTGTGTGTGTGTGTGTGTGTGTGTGTGTGTGTGTGTGTGTGCGCGTGCGTGCGCGTAAGTGCAACATAAATTTGGATTTAAGACATTAGACGTTTTATTTTAGACATTTTTATTCATGTGATAAAGTAACACTACAAAAATACTGGATATATGATATAGTAGTGCTGTCCGAGTTAACTAAATTAATCGCAATTAACTCACCGTTATGTTAATCGCGATTAATTATTTTAATCGCAATTAATCGCATATTTACAAACATTACTACAATATCGGCTATATTGGCTACAAGGTCCATCCCTGTTGATGTAACAAACAATACAAAGTATAAATAAAGCATAAAGGTGGACACAACAGTAATCATATTAAGTCAATTTAGCAGATCCTTATACCCATCAGCTGCAGTCTGTTTAATGCAATACCATTATGATTTATTCAGGTTTTTAATTGATTTCCAATAAAATATTGACATACTTTTGCATAAATCCAGCAAATATTTCCACTCCCAAGTTAATAGGGCCACAAAAGACTTGAAAGATATCCCTCTAAGTTACATTGTGACCTGATAAAAGCTGATGACTTATTTGCGATTAATCGTGCGATTAACTACATAAATCATGCAATTAATCGCGATTAAAATATTTAATCGTTGGACACCACTAATATATAGGCCTATATATATATATATATAACCTATATAGCAGGGGTCTTCAACAGGGGGTCCGCGACCCCTAGGGGGTCCGCGGAGGTACTGCAGGGGTCCGCGAAATTATTGCTTAAAAAAAAAAAAAGATTTAAAAAAATGTTTTTTTTCACATTTATGTTAAAAAATAAATCATGATTCTATCCATTTTGAATAGCTTGAATACATGATTACTATGCAATTGACAGATTGTTGATATTATTGACATTGGTTCTCAGTTATAAGTAGGCCTAGTATGTTTAGAAATGGTAGTGGTACGGCCCACCCTGCTCGCTGTAACTTATATGTCTTATATGTCGTAGCCCCGACCCCCCCACCCTACGAGGTGGTAGGGGGTCCCTGCTCCATCTCCCCATCAGTTTGGGGGTCCCCGGCCTGAAAACGTTGAAGACCCCTGCTATATATAGAGAGAGAGAGAGAGAGAGAGAGAGAGAGCGAGAGAGAGAGAGATAGATAGATAGTTTTCAATCTTTTTATTTGATTTTCAAACATTAATAAAAACATTTCATATCCCCGCTCATGCAAATACAAAAAAAAACATCATATTTCTGACAGACATCCCTCTTTAATGTCATCCACCAGGTCACACAGAGAGTCCACCAGACCTCCCATCAGAACATGCACCTGTGATAGATAGATAGATAGATAGATAGATAGATAGATAGATAGATAGATAGATAATACAGAGAGTCAGCATGTTTTGCTAGTTACTACCACCATAATACAATAATTATATGAATACACAAACAAAACGTGTACACACACACACACACACACACACACACACACACACACACACACAAACACAAACACACGAACACGAGCACGCGCACGCGCACAAACAAACACACACACACACACACACACACACACACACACACACACACACACACACACACACACACACACACACACACACACACACACACACACACACACACACACACACACACACTGGCCTGCTGGTGCAGAAGTCTCCTGTATGTGTCCATGGTTTCTGGTGTGATGTGGAGGTGGTCAGTGCGGGGGTGCTGCTCTATGGTCAGTGAGGAGACCTGTTTAGACTGGTCCTTCTCTCCCTGCCTCCCCCCGAGATGCTTCCCCCCCTCCAACCCTCCCCGAGCCTTCCTGCTGCGCTCCTGTTCCCCCGGTGGACAGACGGACACACAGACATTGCATCATCATAATCCTGGTTAGAACAGTGTGGCTGTGACTGTGACGTGGACAGAAATCAATCATGTTATAGTTTTGTTCAGTGGTGGAAGAAGTACTTTTTTTTTTTTTACATTTTGTGATTATAAATACTGCAATGTAGAAATCCTCTATTATGTAAAAGTCCGGAATTCAAAATTTACTTGAGAAAAAGTATACAAAAGTATTGTGAAACGGCACATCATGACTCCGTCTTGTACACTTTTTTTTTTACAGTCTATGGATTTGCCACTCTGACAACACGCTCTGACATCACTGTGATGTCAGGGGAACCACACTAACAGAATCCCTTTTATGCCCATATATGGAGTTCCCTGATGTCATCAATATTAAGCCCATATCTAACAGGACTTCATATGGGAATGCCCATATATGGAGGCCACATCGGCCACATACCACACTAACAGAATCCATATATGGCCAAGACAGATGGCCAAGACAGCCCATATCTGTGTGGCTGGTTCTACAGACAGAGATCTCCATGTATGGGCATAAAATGGATTGTATGTATGATGTCAGATGTCATAGACGTCATAGGACTTTCACATAACGAATAACTGAGTAAGCATGTTTGGGCTCTCACGGCATATCTCCATATATAGTACTTGGATCTCCATATATGGGTACCAGCCAAGTGTCTCCATATATGGGTAACCTGTCTGATATACATCACTGGCCAGATGGCCAAGACATGGCGCTTGTCGCCCTGAGGTGTCTTGTATCAAAATGTATAAAGAACCAAAAGTAGACACTAAATACTCATTATGCAGAATATCCTGTTTTTCAGGTTTTAAATGTATAAAATGCAACACAATTGTGACCTTGTAGGCTGAAATGTATATATGACTGTGGGTAATGTATGTTTCATTGTTTTGTAATAATAATCAAATAGTAACTGTACTAGTAAAGAAGTAGAAGTAGAAGTAAAAGTACTGAAAATTAGAAAACTCCAGTAAAGTGAGAATTGCACTTAAAGGGGGACTCCACCACTTTTCAACCTATGTTCATATAATTGGTCCTCACTCAAAAATAGCTTTTTCTTTTCTCAGAGGAGGGCTGTGGGCAGGTCAGAAACCATCGTCTTGTGACATCATCGATTGCAATCCAGCTTATAGAAACCGCAGGCTTTCTATTCCTGAAAAGTTGCAATTTTAAAGTGGAAGCCATTGTTCTCGCGATAATAACAATCTAAATATTTTTTTCAAAAATATTGATAATTTATTTTTTTGGAAAATGATGATGTCACAAGACGATGGATTCTGAACTTCCCACAGCTCTCCTAGGAGACTTGGGCTGAGTAGAAATAAATTGTGATATTTTATCATGAACATTAGTGAGGACCTATTATATGAAGACAGGTTGAAAAGTGGTGAACTACTCCTTTAAGTAAATGTACTTAGTGACTTTACACCACTGGTTTTGGATTATTATGATGTCTGGTCTCTATAGGTGCCACCATGAATACAACACCCTGGACACAGGCGGAGAGCAGGCGTGCAATTCTCACACATTGTTCAGTTACCATGGCACCCAGTAATTAATAGGCTGTACTCATCTAAATTATGAGTCAATCGCCATGAGAGAGACAGACGGGAAAGAGAGACAGCAGAGGAATAACATCAGAACAGATAATTTTTCAGACTCAGGAGTCTGTTTAAGTAGGCCTATTTATAGTCTCCAAAAACATTAGAAATCTTCAAGCTTGCTATGCGTCGTAGAACTCCCATTTAATTATTAATATTATTATTTGTCAATGTAATGCCCAAAATAAAGAGAAGGCAGGATTAAAGTGCCTAAATTAACAGGATTTTGCAGTGTACTGAATTTCTTCTGTTTTCATGGCGTTTTCATGGTTTATTTATGTATTCATTTTTTCCTTCCTATTTCTTTCTAACCAACTAAATAAATAAATAAACTATTTTTTCCACACAGGCCTCAAGTGATTCATTCATAATAATATGTCTGTTCATAGAACAATACAAATGTAGAATATAGTCTAACATTTTCCTGTGAGCTATTATGAGCTTAATGAGCCTACGATTAGTAATCAGGATGACCCTATCGTCGTTGTCGGGTGGAAAACTTGTATGTCCAAAACCGTTTGTTTTTGTATTTATCATTTTAAAAATGATTTAAACTAGTGAAAACAGCCGATCTACAAGCACACAACGCTTCGCACCGCGAGGCGTTGTGTGCGTTGTGTCCTTGTAGATCTGCCGTTTTCACTACTGTTGTGCGACAGCTTGTGTGATGAAGCAGGGCTTTACTTGTGAAAGAATGTACAAATGTGAAACTTGGAGATACGAGGTTTCCACCCGACACTGACTGACAGGTTTGATGTGGGATGCAGAACACTGGAAATGTAGTTACAAACATATGCAGAGGCATGGAGGCATGCTCATGTTCTTAATCAATATCCTTATATATCTATCTGCTGCCACCCTGTGGCATGCGATGGCATTGTTGTGTCATACACATCCTGTACACATGCATGCACACTTTGCACAGTCTTCCTCTAACCTCGGTCAATTTCTCTTTCGCTGACTTGGAAGCTCCTTTCTGTCTCCTTTCTTTTCTCCTCCTCAGTGGCCATCCCTCCCCTTTTCTCAGTCTTCTCTTGTTTCTTGAGCTTGTCCTCTGAATCTAGATCACATCACAGTTCAGTGATATATAACATACACCATATATAGATGGTAGATACCATTTACAATTTACAGGTTTAGCATGTAGCGGATGCTCTTAAGCCAGAGCGACATATAAGTAAGGTAATAGGCCTACCGGTACATCAAAACATATAGCAAGCTAATACATCAATACATCAAATACATAGAAATATCAATCTAGAAAAGAACAACGGCGGTAGACTGAGCACCTATAAAAGCTTTATATAAAAATCTAAAAATAAAAAGCTATCTAGCTTTCATGTATGGTCAACCATATTACCATACCTGTATGTATTTGTGCGTTTGTTTGTTTGTGTGTGTGTGTGTGTGGTGCGTGCGTGCGTGCGTGCGTGCGTGCGTGCGTGCGTGCGTGCGTGGTGGTGTGTGTACAGTACTGTTTTGTACTTTTAGCCTATTACTGTGCTATGAACGGGGATGGTGACGTCTATCTTTGATGCATGTGAGATCATATCATTCTGTAGTTCTAGTGCTTCTTGTCGAGCAAGCAGCAACACCTTGTGACAGTGGTGTGTGGGACAGTGTACAATACAGTACACTACCTTCTCTCTTCTATCTCTAAATTGCCTGTCGCCCCAAATTTAGCAATGGGTCGTAACTGCTGCGTTGTGGGATGCAATAGGAAGGATTCAGACATCGAAGTTAACATGTACCCATTCCTGCTTGAAAGCAAACTATGGAGACCAGATGTCGGCGATATCAAAACGTTGTAAGGCTTGGGTGTCAGCCAACAAAATAACATAACCTTTAACAACCTTCCCAAACACGTCTCTCTACCTGTGCTCAAACGAGCATGACAACATGATCAGATGGGGTCTCTTAGAGCAGAGCCAGCTACTGGCTAGACTAGCACTTTGCATGGGAAGTTTGTGGCAGTATACTGTAAATATGGCATTAGAAAAATGGAGTCACTATCGAATATCCAAAATACAATGAGAACGAACAAAAAGTTACAATTTGCTTCTCTGTGTTCAGTCTGAGAATGGTTAGCTAGTATCTCATGGGAGTGAACAGGGCACTCTGCCTAAACGCTTTCGTTTTAATCATCCAGACCATTGCGCTGTAAATAATGAATGATAAAATAATATAACATTCCCTATAAACAGTAACATGTGGGTGATAATGTCCATACACCTGTGTGCTGCGTCACTATATTGTCTTTTTGTATGAGTGCGTGCGTGCATGTGTGTGTGCGTGTGACTCACAGGCATCAGTGTTGCTTGGGTGCTGTGATTGTTCTGTCCATGTATTGTTCTCTGGGAGTCCCAGTACTTGTCTGAGTCTCACAGCCTCAGCAGCCATTCTGTCCAGTAGCTCCCTCCACAGCTGCCTCCTACAAAGAGTGTGTGTGTGTGTGTGTGTGTGTGTGTGTGTGTGTGTGTGTGTGTGTGTGTGTGTGTGTGTGTGTGTGTGTGTGTGTGTGTGTGCGTGCGTGCGTGCGTGCGTGCGTGTAAGAGAGAGAGAGCAAAATAGAAAATGTATTGTGACTTAAGACAATATGGTAATGTACCAACAGTAATAGTATGACATGCCCATGAAAATGACATTTAGACTAATAAGCATCTCTCAAAACAAATGTATAAACTGCATTTCATAGAATAGAAGAAAACAGCTAGCTAGGATCTAATAACACTTCCCCATGAATATAACTGACATATTGATGATGTCATATATCAGTCTGGAGTGACGCAGAATGGTGGATCTCTCTCTCTCTAGTCTAGAGGGTATCTGCACATTTCTAAAGTGACAATTTAAGGACATTTTAATGTGACCTCTAAAATGGCCAAATTGTAAAATATTAGAGGCAGAAATTGCTTACAACGCGTCGCAGCGTGTCGATTGGCTATTTTCACAATATAACCAACCGTTTTATACAAAAATGTTCCCAGTTAAAATATGATTATTTTGGGGGTCGCGGCTTAAAAAGGTTGAGAACCACTGGCCTAGGAGAGCGAGAGCCGAGGTTGAAGTTGACCACGAAGACTACCACCAGCTGGTCTGAAAATGCTTTTAAGACGTGGCCTTGGATCCCGCCGCCTTACGAGTGTTCAGATGCTTGAACGCACATTGTGCTCCGAGATGGTTAAAGGGCTGGCCTCCCCCAGAGGTGGGTCCGTTTGTGGTACTAACCCCGGCTGGTTGTTTAACTCCGCTTAAAGTACTGGAGATATTGCATATGGATTCATGTGCAATAGCATTTACTGGTGGTGCAAGGCTAAACAACAGTAATATCTTTTATATTGAACTTTTGTACCGGTATGTTCTTGTCTGAACTGTGGCTCTAAATAATGAATTAAAGTGCGTGCGTGCGTGCGTTGCGTGTGTGCGTGCGCGCGCACGTGCGTAACCTAATGGACACGTATACTGTATGTTGCGTTACTGGGTACACGTGGTGTGGTTAGTGTACTTTGATTATGGTTGAGGATAGACTTGAGGAATGAGTTGTGTGCATGTGTATGTCCGTATGCATATCTCACCCTACTGTTGCTGATGTCAGAGGTGTGCGTTGGAGCGGTGGTCTGGACAGCTCCAGGAGCAGGGAGTTGAGCTGACACAGACCCCTGTCTCTAGTTAGGCTGTCCTGAGCCGAGTCCAGCTGCTTCTCAGGTAGAGACAACACTGCCTGCACGACAACAAACACCATCACAACATGTGTCTTCTTCAGCCCACAACAATTCCTTCAGTCTTACAGAAGAGGACACAGTCAGTTTACACATGCTTTCCAGTATGTGCAAGGATACCTTAACCTTAACAGACATTTATGAATGGATTGCGTGCAACAAGTTGGTATTAAATATTTCTAAGACAAAGGCTGTTGTGAATTGTGTGATGCCAATTGTGTTGTCAATTGGCATCACACAAATTAAAACTTCTGGGAGTAACTGATAGCTCTTTATGTTGGTCTAAACCTATAAATAATATTGTCGTCAAAAGGGAAGAGGAATCGGTATGGCTATGAAGTGTTCTGCTTTCATCACTCCCTTCATAATGAAATCAGTTAATAATGTTTTGGTCTTGTCTTATTTAGAATACTGCCCTGTAATCTGGTCGTGAGCTACATGCTATATGCATGAAAATCTGCCATGGCTAATGGTTGAACAGAAATTAATGTATCTGTGAATCTTTTACTGCAGCTGTGTAACATTATTATAACTAACTAGAAGCTGGGCCGCCCTTCGGGCGGCCCAGCGTCTAGTCGGCGACCTGGCCAACTCGGGAACGATGTAAATAGAGAATGAATGCCCCGCCCTTTAATGCAAACCCCATTATACCTGTTGTCATAGGACCTGTTTTGACCATCTGTTTGCCTGTGTCCATTTATGCCCATATATGGAGATATCTGTATCTGTCTGTCTGTCGGCGTCCATTTTATGTCCATATATGGAGATCACTGCAGATATAGTTCTGGGTCCATTTTATGCCCATATGCCCATATATGGAGATATCTGTCTATTTGCGTCCATTTTATGCCTGCCCCACCCTTTAATGCAAACCCCAATATACCTGTTGTCATAGGACCCGTTTTGACCATCTGTTAGCCTTTGTCCCCACCCTTTAATGCAAACCCCAATATACCTGTTGTCATAGGACCCGTTTTGACCATCTGTTTGCCTTCTGTTAGCCTTTGTCCCCACCCTTTAATGCAAACCCCAATATACCTGTTGTCATGTTGTCATAGGACCCGTTTTGACCATCTGTTTGCCTTCTGTTAGCCTTTGTCCCCACCCTTTAATGCAAACCCCAATATATGGAGATCTCTGCACACACAGTACCGGTTGCGGAAAACTCTGATGTCAGACATCAGCTCCGCATTCGGGGATTCATTTTATGCCCATATCTGGAGAACGCGCGTGCCGGTGGGAAGAACGGTTCTCGAGATTCACATACATACATACACATTCACAGAGATTTTTTGTTGACTCCTGGCGTACGTGATGTCAGAGCCTTTTATGAAGTGATGTCACAATGAGTCAGCGATTGTGCCGATTTCCTCAGGAACAGCCTGATGTTAACAATCAGCTCCGCGTAAGGAGATTCCGAACGTTTCGCGCCGCTTCGGGAAAACCGCATGCCGAGTCGGGCCGAGGCCCGGCACTGCCCAGCGTCTAGTCGGCGACCTGGCCAACTCGGGAACGATGTAAATAGAGAATGAATGCCCCGCCCTTTAATGCAAACCCCATTATACCTGTTGTCATAGGACCTGTTTTGACCATCTGTTTGCCTGTGTCCATTTATGCCCATATATGGAGATATCTGTATCTGTCTGTCTGTCGGCGTCCATTTTATGTCCATATATGGAGATCACTGCAGATATAGTTCTGGGTCCATTTTATGCCCATATGCCCATATATGGAGATATCTGTCTATTTGCGTCCATTTTATGCCTGCCCCACCCTTTAATGCAAACCCCAATATACCTGTTGTCATAGGACCCGTTTTGACCATCTGTTAGCCTTTGTCCCCACCCTTTAATGCAAACCCCAATATACCTGTTGTCATAGGACCCGTTTTGACCATCTGTTTGCCTTCTGTTAGCCTTTGTCCCCACCCTTTAATGCAAACCCCAATATACCTGTTGTCATGTTGTCATAGGACCCGTTTTGACCATCTGTTTGCCTTCTGTTAGCCTTTGTCCCCACCCTTTAATGCAAACCCCAATATATGGAGATCTCTGCACACACACCATCTGTTTGCCTGTGTCCATTTATGCCCATATATGGAGATATCTGTATCTGTCTGTCTGTCGGCGTCCATTTTATGTCCATATATGGAGATCACTGCAGATATAGTTCTGGGTCCATTTTATGCCCATATGCCCATATATGGAGATATCTGTCTATTTGCGTCCATTTTATGCCTGCCCCACCCTTTAATGCAAACCCCAATATACCTGTTGTCATAGGACCCGTTTTGACCATCTGTTAGCCTTTGTCCCCACCCTTTAATGCAAACCCCAATATACCTGTTGTCATAGGACCCGTTTTGACCATCTGTTTGCCTTCTGTTAGCCTTTGTCCCCACCCTTTAATGCAAACCCCAATATACCTGTTGTCATGTTGTCATAGGACCCGTTTTGACCATCTGTTTGCCTTCTGTTAGCCTTTGTCCCCACCCTTTAATGCAAACCCCAATATATGGAGATCTCTGCACACACAGTACCGGTTGCGGAAAACTCTGATGTCAGACATCAGCTCCGCATTCGGGGATTCATTTTATGCCCATATCTGGAGAACGCGCGTGCCGGTGGGAAGAACGGTTCTCGAGATTCACATACATACATACACATTCACAGAGATTTTTTGTTGACTCCTGGCGTACGTGATGTCAGAGCCTTTTATGAAGTGATGTCACAATGAGTCAATCGACCCGTTTTGACCATCTGTTTGCCTTCTGTTAGCCTTTGTCCCCACCCTTTAATGCAAACCCCAATATATGGAGATATCTGCACACACAGTACCGGTTGCGGAAAACTCTGATGTCAGACATCAGCTCCGCATTCGGGGATTCATTTTATGCCCATATCTGGAGAACGCGCGTGCCGGTGGGAAGAACGGTTCTCGAGATTCACATACATACATACACATTCACAGAGATTTTTTGTTGACTCCTGGCGTACGTGATGTCAGAGCCTTTTATGAAGTGATGTCACAATGAGTCAGCGATTGTGCCGATTTCCTCAGGAACAGCCTGATGTTAACAATCAGCTCCGCGTAAGGAGATTCCGAACGTTTCGCGCCGCTTCGGGAAAACCGCATGCCGAGTCGGGCCGAGGCCCGGCACTGCACTCCGCGCCGCAGCGGGGAACGCGCGTGCCGAATCTGAAGCCGGTGGGACGAACGGTTCTCGAGATACGCGGATTACAAACAAACAGACAGAGATTTGTCGCATTTATAGATAGATAAGCCGTCTAGCTTGGATCTACTGTTACAAATGGCTTCTGACCATGGGTACAACACCAGAGGAGCAGCTTCTGGTAAAATAAGAACAGAAATGGCACCCAAATCTTTTTTTTCTCAAACTTACTGTTATATACAGTATCGGTCAATAGAACTTGGAATGCTCTGCCGAAAAACATCCTACCGGTATCTACAATCCATAACAAAAAAACTTAAAGTTGTACTATGTAACTTTTTTTATAAAACAAATCTTAAAATTCTCCTAACTATTAAATCACAAAAGTTTTAGAAGATCCGCGCCGTGAATTTCAGCCTGTAAAGCCTTCTCTGTATGTAAACTGAGATCCTTGCCGTGGACCGGATCTCGCGCCAAAATTGCGTCATCACACTACCGGCCAATCACAGCGAGGGTTATACAACTGCCGGCCAATCACAGCGCATCTTGAAGTGGGGTCGCTATGGCAGCCATATTTGTTGTCGCCCGTTTGTACCATCCCTTCTCTAGGTAATTTCGCCTACCAGGCAGGGTGAAGGAGTCCGTATCTCTGGAATTACTGAACGCACAGGAACAAGGGACCCCTTAAAAGATAGATCTCAGCGAGGTGGAGGCAGACGCGGGGGTCTGAAGGTACGAAAAACGTCCGAAAGACGCGGACGCGACCGCGGTTTGCTATAGGGCTAATGACCACTAGTTGGGCATCTTACACAGTATGGCTTTAACATATCAAGAGAAATCTTGCCAATATGCAATCTGGGAACCACATCATCAAAGCAAGGGCGATATGTAACTGTTATTTATTTACATATTTACTTTTTTTTTTTACATGTATTTGCTATATTTAGGACTCCAGCCAAGAAGACTAGAGACTCATACACTTGTCTCTAATGGGGATCCTTTAATACAGTGTTTCTCAAATGGGGGTATGTGTATCCCTAGGGGTACTCAGAGGTACTACAGGGGGTACTTGAGAGAACATGGAAACATTTATATTACTGTTATGTTTAAAACATTGACAAATGTATGTGAACGTGCTGCTCTGTAAAGCTTTAAACCAAATTAAGTATGAATTTTGACTAACACAACTGTTACTGAATAGAACAAAATAGTCTACTTACTTTTATTTTCAACATATTGACATAGAAACTGGACCTTTTATGTCAGTATTTTCTAATCAATATGTTGTTGTTGATTAAAGGGGGTACTTGGATTCAGGAAAAGGGGGTACTGAAGCCCAAAAAGTTTGAGAACCACTGCTTTAATAAACATAAACATAGACGCAATTTTCTCTACCCGCAATTCGTCGCACTGGGTGGGGAACTGACAACGGAAGTTTGATAAAATAACAATGGTGGCTATGAGAGCCGGCTGGATTTCTGAACGATAGAGACCTTTGTAAAATACTCGGCTCAGGAAAATAAAAGAAGACATACTGTATATTCTGTTTTCGATGTGTACAGTACACTATACAGTTATCCAAAGAGCACAAAGTAGCCTACGCATCTAAACGTGCCAAGTATCGCGAGACTGTCCACCATTTCCTGTCTGACAACCAAATCTCGCGATACCTCTGAGGCAGAAACGATATCTGCCGCTGTTTATGCCTCAATAAAATGATGTACTGTGCACACCGAAAAGCAGCAAGTGATTATAAAACAACCTGTGATGTCTTTTTTATATTCCTGAACAGATTATATGACAAAGGTCTCATCGTTCATAAATAGTGTTTGTTCATGAGCTGGCATGTATTTAATCGAACTGTCACCCATGAGTGTCATCATGGCGCATCCCCCAGTGCCCAGCAAGTCTTTTCCTTTCAAAAGGTTCCTTGATCATGTGTCATTCCTAATCAAAGGACAAGTGCAAAGGACTCTACCTGTCTCAGTGTGTGAACAGAGAGATTCCAGACGCTTCCAGGACACACTTCTTGCCACAGTCTCTTCAGCGCCTCTATTGGTTCAAAGTGGAACTGCAGCTAAAACACAATTTTCGCAGTGTCATAGTATGTCCAGACAGCAGTGAAAGTCACACATTAGAATACCCCTTGGGCGAAAGCTGTTCAACAGTCATATGATGAATTGTATAAAATAAAGCATACGTTTTTGAAAAAGGGGAAATATGGAGATGTGAGGTTTCTGTCCGACAGCGACAATATATAGTGATATGTATATGTCCTGTATTGTCTACACAGTAAATTGGTGTCATGGCATCACCCTCAAACAAATCAGTCAGCTTCATATACAGTATAAACAAACAGACAAACAGACAAACTGGGGCATGTCCACATATGGGCATAAACATCTATGGGTGTAAAAGGGACAAGGACTAACATATACATAGATCTCTATTTCTTTTAGACACTTCAGCTCAGTGTAACGATATAGTAACTGAATCGAAAAAGTGATTTTAATTTTCAATGATCTACTATATCGATAGTGAAGTCGATGGGATAGTGATGTTTCCGGCAGAGCAGGCCTCTCATTCTGTGGACCTTAATAACCAAACTAATAGATGAAACAGAAATAAAAAGTACGGCATGACATCACAGGTCATCTCCCATTCTGGGTCCCTGGCTATAATGGTAGAAACATATCACGATGTACTCCTTCTCCATTCATACCAATTAAAGGTCAAACTGATCTCTATGCTTTGGATGAATGTGAATGTGTTAGGTAGGTCAGTGTGCTGTGTGTGTGTGTGTGTGCGTGCGTGCGTGCGTGCGTGCGTGCGTGCGTGCGTGCGGGCGTGCGTGCGGGCGTGCGTGCGTGCGTGCGTGCGTGTGTGCCCACAGACAGTAGTTCAGGAGTAGTTCTCCTCATACTGTTGTACTCCATGTTCACCAAACAAATCTAATCACTCCTCTAATGCAGGGGTCTTCAACCGTTTAACGTTTTCAGGCCAAAGACCCATTAGTTGAGAGATGAAGCAGGGACCGCCACAACCTTTTCATAGATTCCATATAGTTTCATCATTTGACAGCACAATCATCAGTGTACTTTGGATTCATGTCAATTTTTGTTTTCAGATATTTAACCACTTGAACTGTCAATACTTAATACATTGCAATTCATTCTGTAGTGTGCTCTTTTTTACCCTCTAAGCTCTTTGCCGAAAATAGCCGATCTACAAGCTCACAACGCCTTGCAGCGCGAGGCATTGTGAGCTTGTAGATCTGCTATTTTTGGCAAAAGTTCTCAGAATATGGACGCTAGGGTTCAAGTTGTTAATATAAAACAGAAGAAAAAAGCTTCTCTCACACAAGGATTTGAAGGACCCCCTGTAGTAACTCTGAGGACCCCCTAGGGGTCCCGGACCCCCTGTTGAAGACCCCTGCTCTAATGTACCAAATGACAGCCAGGACCCCTTAATAATGTGAAATGTGGGATTGATGGTGAGAGCAGTGTTGGAAAAAGTACCCAAATGTTTCACTTAAGTAAAAGTATCAATACTGCAATATCGAAATACTATTACACTGTTAGGGTGCCCTCACACCAAAATACCTATGAGAGTGGAATCCGCGTTCCGCCAATGCATTTCAATGATAAGGGAGCGGTTTCATGTCAGTGGAGGATATCTGCGCTCCGCGCAGACCTTGCGTTTATGCTGGAGCAAAGAAATTCTCCACGCAGATTCTGGTTTGCCCCCTCTGTCCAATCGGGTGAGTCGAAGGCGTAACATTCCGAGAATCAGGAAGGGACTGGGAGATGTTTTGTTTTGATCAAGAGTCTCATGCACCCAAACTCTTCTCTTTTTAGCTTGTTGCATCTCCCCTTCCAATAAAGCAAGGGCGAGTACCCTTCGCCTGTCCATTATAGAGTTGACACGTAAAATATGATGAGGATCGCTACGCTAGTGTAACAGGCTACAGGGAGGGAGGGCGGTGCGGGAAGTGAGTGACAGGGGCGTCACTGGCTTTGGGACGGAATATGCTCTCTGCGTTTTTTGCCAGCCGCGCACCAGAAGAGTTTATCCACTGCCGACCATATTTTGGTCGGCAGTCCGGAATTCAAAATTTACAAGTACAAAAGTATTGGTATGAAAATGTACTTAAAGTATAAAGGTAGAAAGTACTCATTGTGCAGAATGTCCCATTTAAAGTTTTCAAATGTATAAGCAAATGTATTTTGAAAATAGCAGATCTACAAGCTGGGCTGAAGTGGTTAATGTATGTTTTGTAATAATGATCAAAATCTACAAAGTAACTAGTAACTAAAGTTTTAAAATAATTATAGTGGAGTAAAAGTACAATTTTTGTAGAAGTACAATATTTGTACTTTTAGTAAACGTTTAGTAAAAAAGTAAAAGTATTGGGAATTGGAAATACTCAAGTAAAGTACAAATAACTCAAAAGTGCATTTAAGTACAGAACTGACTTGACCATTTAAACCCTAGCCGAGTGCTAACCTCCAATCTACAAGCTCACAATGGGCCTAGTAGAGTACTTGGGATTCCCAATAGACAATAGACTTATTAACGCAATGTGCGACTTAGTGGGGGCCTCTCACGACCCATTTTCAGGTTGAGAAGAACGTGTTTTTTCAAATCGGGAATGCTTCCAGGGCTTCCTGTCCGGTCAAATGAGGAGTACCACTTTCAACCACTTTCAACCATGGCATCTATTTTCCCAAATTTATTTTTTGCCTTATTTGCAACTGCGAGCTTGATCGTCTGTTTTAGCTATTCGTCGTATAGAACTAAAGTGGTTAACGCCTATCGTAATTCAATTCACTTGAATTTATTACAAATTACAATACAAAAGAATGCATGATTTATTGAGTAACAAATGTGCTTTTGAGTGAAACATGTGAGTAAAACAGTAAAACAGGGCTATTCCTGAACTCTCTGTGCCTCAAACCTGCTGCCTCAAAACAAAGGGATCATCACTCAACTGAAAGGAATGAGAACAGAGATGCCATCCATCACATCAGCTCTGCTGTATACCTTGGGGTTTCTGCAGAGGAACTCTTGTTCTTCAGTAACGTACAGGTCAGCAGGGGAGCTCCGTCTCTCTGGGCTGTGAACTCCTTGCAGCAGCTCGTATAGCAACGTCTCACATGCTTTCTTAGCCACGCTTCTCTCCAGCTCCATCTGAAGACATACGGATGTGCACGCACACAGTGTCACACGCACGCACGCAACCACATAAATACATGCAATATTGCTAACCATTGTTAATGATTGCCTTCTCAGCACTGCTTCTCTTACTCTCTTTTTTCCCATTTAATTACAGTTCAGTATTATTATTTTCATCATGTCACGTCACACTTTTGGCCCTATACTCTTATCTCCGGCACCGTTGCCCCTATCCATGCCAACCTTTGCACACACACTCCTTGGCTGGCAAACCACAACCTCCACCTCTGGTTTCTCACATGCCCCTCTTCTAGCGCCACAATGAGGTTGCATTTTGCAGACACCATACATGCAATGTATCGCTTATCTCCCGATTAGGGAGTCTTACTGGTTATTTTTTTATTATCTTGTATATTGTTTTGCTGTTGTTGCACAGTCTTGCAGACCAGGTTACAAAAACATGTGGGTGTTTGTACTTGCTTGTAAATGCTTTTGATTTTTCTCTCTCTCTCTCACACACACACACACACAAAGAAACAAACACACACACGCTGCGAGCTTGTAGATCTGCTATTTTTGAAAAATCATGAAAATGTGTGCCAAGAAACCTATGTTTCCATGTCAGTGATGCTCAAACTTTTTCATGTGAAGGACCCCCCCCCATCTCAAAATATTTAGTTCCAGGGACCCCCCAGAAGCAAAATTTGAGTTACAAATGTTCACTTAAAAAATACATATATTCAAAGATTTGCGCACATTTTCACGACTTTTCAAAAATAGCAGATCTACAAGCTCGCAGCGCGGCACTCGGTGCCGCGCTGTGAGCTTGTATATCTGCTATTTTTCAATAGCTAAAGTTACTAGGGCCCCTCCACCTTGGGCCCTAGTAACTCAGTCCCACTTTCCTAGCCCTTGTGACGCCCCTGCACACACACACACACACACAGACACACACGCACCTCTATGGCGTGTCTCTAGTACTCTCTACCTCTATGGCGTGTCTCTAGTACTCTCTACCTCTATGGCGTGTCTCTAGTACTCTCTACCTCTATGGCGTGTCTCTTCTCTGCCATAGTGTCCTGGTAGACGGCCAGTCCGCGCAGCGTCACCTGCATGGAGGCTCCGCCCAGCAGCACGGGGTGTGTGTTGAGCTGCCACAGCTCTCTCTTGATGCCCGGGACCTCAGACTTGAACGTGAACTCCACCCTGTGCGTGTCTCCCGGTAGGATCACGGCTGGAGGAGGGCGGAACACAGCAAACATGCACGGGATGCGTGTGAACGAAGGCTTGGCGTGACAATGAAACACTAATCAGATCACAGTATAGCTGACGTAGGAAGCGGGTAGCAGCAGCAGCAGCAGCAGCAGGTGTTTCTGTGTGCGTGTGTGTGTGTGTGTGTGTGTGTGTGTGTGTGTGTGTGTGTGTGTGTGTGTGTGTGTGTGTGTATGTGTGTGTGTGTGTGTGTGTGCCTGTATGGCCACTGTCGGGCAGAAACCAAGTATCCCCAATTTACAAATGTGTACGTTTTTTTCGTAAAGTAAAGCCCTGGTTCATCATACAAGACTAGCGCACAAAACTAGTGAAAATAGCCGATCTACAAGCACACAACACCTGCAATGTTGTGTGCTTGTAGATCGGCTATTTTCACAACTTGAAATCGTTTTTAAAATGATAACAAAAAAGTAAGGTTTTGGACATACAGGGTTTCCACCCGACAACGATGATATGTACCACCTGTGGAGGAGTTGAAGTAGAAGTGTGGAGTGGTTGTTTGTGCCACCAGGTTAGGAAAGCTGCAGGGCAGCTGCAGCTGCTGCCAGCTGTAGTAGATGGCGGTGCTGCCCTCGTTGTGCACCTCCAGGTGCGACGAGGCTCTCTCTCCAGTCAGGGCCTCAAAGTTCATCCTGACACTGATCCCCACCTCTCCCTGGATATGGACAGATGCAGTGGTGTATATGTTACAGTTAGTTTGAGAAACCAGTTAGATTGGGAAAGGAGCGCATGTTTTAGTTCACCTGGATGTGGAAGAAGCCCATGTCTCAGTGGTAGAGCATTTGACTGCATTGGTCCCAGGTCTCATTGTTCCTCCTAACCCTAGGCCTAAACCTAACCCTAATCCTAACCCTATACTACCTCAGTCAAATTAGTCCTAGTTCCCTGAATGAGGCACCGCTTGCTCCACCTTGTGCCCAAAAACGAGCGCTCCTGTTCTCAATCTAACTGAATCTCAAACTAACTGTGACATATATACTCAAGCGAAAATAATTCCATAGTACGAATTATGAAGTATATTTTCTTTGAAACATCAATGCAAGACAAAAATATTTCCCAAATAGGCTATGTAAAACAAATAAAATGTTTTATTGTGAAAATAGTCAATCAAAAACCTCACAGAGTGTGGAAAGTAAACATGACTTTCAATGGTGAAATGCAGCAGGGTCATGTCATATTTCTGTCGAATAATTATGTACATACAGAGAGAGAGAGAGAGAGAGAGAGACATGGCCTGGGCCAACCACACTGTAATTGTGAGTGTGTGACTGTGTGTGTGTGCGTGTGCGTGCGTGCGTGTTCCGACCCCTGCTAACTGGTGGCAACAGTGTGCAGTGTGTGTACCTGGTGGGAGGTGGAGCTGCCGGTCCAGTGGGCTGACTGGCCACAGAACCTCAGGGCCGGGATCAGCAGAGTGTCCAACATGACGTCACCCGACCCTGCCAGTGGATCACTGTGGAGAGGACCAATGCTTTTGCGTCACTCTCTTTAACTTTAACGGACAGTCAGGAAGGAGGGCAATAATCAAATTATCCCTGCTGCAAGCAGGGGCGTCAATTGGGTATGGCAGGGGTATGCAGCTGCCATACCCTGGGTCCAGGAGGGAAAATAAAAGTTACTTTAATTTAAATACAAATCCATGAATGTCTCTTTGTCTATCTGCGCTGGTAATTATGTTGTTAATTGTTAAATTGTTAAAATGACTACAAATGCAAAATGTAACAAAATGGTCACTTTAACAAGGTATCATAATTATATTGTCCACACTTCTTCCCATCTTGACAAAATGGTATATTCCCAGGTTCCGCAGGTCAGTTGCACAGGTGCAATGCATTATTGTTAATTGTGGCACATACTAACATGCCAAGTTTAGCTGCACTTGAACAACCCCGTTCCAGGCTGCCATATCCAGCCCAAGAAACCGTAGAAACCTGTGTAATAAACAGCCAAAATTCTTTTTTTTTTTTCAGACATTTTGAAAATAGACGATCTACATGGTCACAACGCCTCGCAGCGCGAGGCGTTGTGTGTCCGTGTTATACAAAATGTAATGCCTCTTATCCATGAGGACTCCCATCTTTGCCATACCCTAGCTTTTGCTGAACTGACGCCACTGGCTGCAAGTACCCTACCAGTCAAAAGTTTCTCACACACATTCAACGTGTGTGAGAAGCTGTGTCCAAACTTTTGACTGCTATAGGGTAAGTCAGTCTTTCTTGGAGCCAGCCAATCAGTAAACTAGCCAGTCTTGTAACCATCAGTTAAGGCGGTTTCACACCGGGTACGTGGACACAGAGTCTAAGCGTATAGAACGCAATTCTGTCTTTGGAAATGAATGGGATGCGTGCGATCACACATTTCACGGAGTCTGTGTGGAAGCGCCTTCAGTCAGTCAGTCAGTCAGTCAGTCAGTCAGTCAGTCAGTCAGTCAGTCAGTCAGTCAGTCCCGCTGCTATTCAATCATTAGACCAGGGGTTTTCAAAGTGGGTGATGGGGCACCCTGGGGTGCCGCGACGGCAGTCCAGGAGTGCCGCGAGATCATTTGATAATATTATTTGGAATTTATCTGGACACTTGAACAAATATTTAGTATCATTTTAAACTTGAAGTACAAAGTTATTTTCAGTCAGTTCTAACCAAAATGGCTATTATCTCAACGTTTTCCTCGCAACATAATCACTAAAATATCATCACTGTCAGGCAAGAACCTGACAGTGATGACTAGTGAAAACAGCCGATCTACAAGCACACAACGCCTTGCATCGCGAGGCGTTGAGTGCTTGTAGATCTAAACTGTTTTCACTAGTTTAGTACATTTTATAGATGATAAATACAACGGTTTTGGACATACAAGGTTTCCACCCGACAGCAATGATATGTGCTGGGAGTGAAAATTATAATGTAGGGGTGCCTCGGATTAAAACAATAGTTATGGGGTGCCCTGAGACAAAAAAGTTTGGGAACCGCGGCAATAAGCCACTCAGTCACTCCTTAACATCTTACCGGTTCATTTCCTCCTCCCTCGGCTCCTCTTCCTCTTTGTCCCCTTCCAGTGACGGGATCTCACAGCCTGTGACATAAGGTTTACCGGCCAACACGGCAATGTCCTGTACAGAGTGAAACAATAGTAAGTACAAACACCCAACACTCCAGCATTATTCGGACCCTGTAGCGCTGCTGCTAGGACTGAGGATATTATATAACAAAGCTCTTTTGTGGCTGAGTACCTGTGATTAGGCTTAAGGTACAAATCTGTCTGATGTCAAAGGCAATGTTCTGTCAAGCACCGTAAGCCTGGTTTTTACTTGGCTGACAACAGGACGTGTCTTTGTTTGTCAATAGGTACTTCAGATCTAACGACCACATTAGCTGCATACTGCATAGTAGATGAGAAAACATGCTATGATCTCCTCTTATGTCACCACTACAGGTCTGTGTGTATCTTGGTGTGTGTGTGTGAGAGAGAGGGCAAAGGATGACAATGAGAACATGGAATTTGTGTGCATGTGTGCCCCCTATATCTCGAGAACCGCCCAAGCAATCAACTTCAAACTCTGCGTGCATATCGCCAAGGACCAATGCTGCCAGTGGATATTCAGTTGTCCAAAGAATGTAGGTAAATCTGCAAAACCCCTTATCTGGAGTACCATGCTGTCCTCAGTATGACATATTACTGACATTAAATACTGGCCTGGACTCTAGACAGATTGAGATCACCACACTGTATATGAGCATAAAAGGGACAAATGGGTACAAGGGATACTTTGACAATGGGTAGGCCTACTGTAGGAGCCATAATGTATTGTACTAGAGGTTCGCGGCCCTTCGGGCCGCTCACATCTAGAGTCCACGCCCGCTTTTTTTTTTTAAATAAAAAAAAAAAGTTAAAAATTGAATAAAAAAAAGTTTTGGCCTAATTGTGTTATTATTGTTACTGTAATAGGCCTGCCAATGTTTTATTTTCATTATTTCAATGTTTTCATTTTAGCAACACACACACACACACACACACACACACACACACACACACACACACACACACACACACACACACACACACACACACACAGACAGACAGACAGACAGACAGTATCTTGCTGTGAACTCTAGAGGTGAGTGGCCCGAAGGGCCGCGAACTTCTTGTAAGATACAGGCTCTCGGCTAGCGATTGAGTCTCTCTCTCTCTCTCTCTCTCTCTCTCTCTCTCTCTCTCTCTCTCTCTCTCCCCCTGTGCAGCGGCCCCCCCCCTTCCCTCTTGTAACCTGAGACTCTCTCTCTCTCTCTCTCTCTCTTGCTCTCTAGCGAATGAGCGGACGGCATAGGGTTAGGGGCGGTATTCCTTACGCCCTAGACGACTACCTATGAATTGAAGTGGATGTAAAGGGGGCGTGGAAGTGGGATGCGGCAATAAGCCCATTGTAAATATAAGATTATTGTCATGAAGGTACCGGTATACAGTACACATTGACAGCTTGGGCACTGCAGTGTTAGTAGGTGGTGGGTGTGGGTACTGGAGCTGGGGCGCTGCCACGCTAATAACTAATCATGGTGTTCACCTGTGCACAGTGTAGTTGGGAATTTGGACGGGGAAGGGGTGAGCTGGGAGCGGACAATTACTGTTGACCGTAATGTATCTTCATAATGCAACTTAACATCCACGTTTAGTATAATAGCCAACGCTCATGCTTAGCTCCTCGCGGCTTTTTAAGAACAGTCTACTCCTGTACATACAGCCGCAATAGGTAGCCTACAACGGGCATTGCATAACCGGAGGGAGAATTAAACTAACAGATTTCAAAGCTGTTAAGGTTGCTGATGGAGACAGATGGGGAGTTATAATCAACACCTGCTACTCAAGATGTTAAATTAGGTTTAATGGGCACTGCTTGTGCACAGAAGTGTGTGTGTGTGTGTGGTCTAGAACTGGCTGTGCTCCAGGACCCCCAGTGATAGAGTGATTGTCATGCCGACAGCACCACAACACTGCTGCTCTACGGCCGGACATGCACCACGACCATGCACGCCGCTGCGAGGGTACACAGACAGCGGCCATGCGGTTCTGTATGGTATGGTTTATTTTCTTAATAGAAATTAATTTTATTTGTTTTGCCACCTGAGCGAATACAAATACACAAACAAGAAACAGTAACAAACAATACGAATTACATAACATTACATAAAACTCAAAAAATCCAACAGCAGCAGGAACATCAGGGGTTCCCAAACTCTTTTGGCTCAGGGCACCCCTATATTATTTTATAGGGGTTCATACAGTATGGCAGACTGTGTTGTATTGGTGATTCAATGTTTGGGAGGGGGGAGACGCAATTTTAATGACGTCGCGTGCACGTTGCTTAACACCTACATTACAGGAGTTAACAGGTCCGACAATGGTCTGTTGATATGCATACAGGCTCGTTCCTTTGTTAAATCAACCTGGTGTGACACCACAGCAGGGGTGGGCAACTTTGATGATGGAGAGGGCCACTATATTTCCACCTTCACTCCAGAGGGCCACATTGCATATTGCTACGTTCTACTTTGTCATTCTAGCATCTCATACAAAACTTAAAAGAAGCAAAAATAGCAGATCTACAAGCTCAAAACGCTTGAGCTTGTAGATCGGCTATTTTTGCTTCTTTTGAATTGGAATCCTGATTTTTTTTTTGGGCTGAAATGTAACATTTTGATTTAAATTCAAACACATTTAGTTATATACTCATGTTAACTTTATGAACTACAAATACATTGGACATAAAATATTTTTTAATAATACTATACTATACTATATAGACTGAAGGAATTAAAGCAGGTTATGTATGAAATTGTAACAGCTGACATCTATAATATATCAGTATTCCAGTATTAACCCGCGGGCCGCATTAAGCGAAGGTAGGGGCCGCATGTGGCCCCTGGGCCGCCAGTTGCCCATGTATGCACTACAGTGTTTGCAAACATTGTCAAGGTGTGAACTTAAAGGTTGTTTACAGCGATGCATGTCCGTGTGAGTGGGAGACATGACACTGCTCCAAAAAGATACAGGACGGCGTCTACACGTGTGACCGGACCAATACAACACTGATGGCGGATGACAGTAGACTACGGAAATGTGTGTGTGTGTGTGTGTGTGTGTGTGTGTGTGTGTGTGTGTGTGTGTGTGTGTGTGTGTGTGTGTGTGTGTGTGTGTGTGTGTGTATGTGTGTGTGTGTGTGTGTATGTATGTGTATGTGTATGTGTGTGCTGTTGTGTGTGCTGTTGTGGCTTGTTCAGTGTACAGAATGTTTAAACAGTGTGTGCCATGTGGTTGCAAGAACACAGGCTGGTTGGGAACATCGAGGCAGTTTGCCAGCAGCAGCAGCAGCAGCAGCAGCAGACGACAGAGACATCGTGCCTTGATTGGGTAACAAGGACATGTTTTCTTTATGCAAAATACTAAAGTAACACTTCCCATGTGCCAAATGTCCAAAACTAAACAAAACCTGTCAAAAACAAATTGTGTGAACTCCCTAATGAGTTTCAACAAATCTACAGCTTTGCAAGCAAATCTAAAATCGTAACAAATTGCTGGACATTGGTCAGTGTCCTACATCTGTGTTTTCACTATAGAGCTAAGAGGTGCTGTGTAGAAATTAGCGACTGGATGGATGGACGGAGAGACGGACGGACGGACGGGCGGACGGGTGGACAAACAGACCCTTCCCCATAGTTCAAGTTCAAACATCTCCCCTGATTGGTTGAGCGATTTACTGAGAGTGAGATTTCAGAGGGCCCAAATCCAGAGGCAAGGAATTACAGAGATTGTGTGTTATCTCACACTATTTGAGTCAATGATAGCTGGCAGAATGTTAAGAAATTGATACAGAATTATACTATGAGAGTGTAGCCTACAGCAACTCTAAGCTTACACTACCCTGTACACATGCTTGTCTGAGTTGTGTGTTACCGGCGGGTTGCAGTCCAGGTCTGCCAGAACCTCTCTGAGCTCGCGGCGCTGTTGCTCCAGGTACTCACTGTGGACCCAGGCCCGCGCAGCCGGACGCAACAACTCAGCACCAACGTCTCCTGAAACAACACAAATTCCTGAAACAACACACAGAACTGTGGAGAGGTGTGTGTGTGAGTGTGTGTGTGTGTGTGTGTGTGTGTGTGTGTGTGTGTGTGTGTGTGTGTGTGTGTGTGTGTGTGTGTGTGTGTGTTAGGGCATTAACGACTTGTGATTTTTGCAAGTCGACTCGACTCAGTAAGAAGTTGAGTTGAAGTCGACTTTATCTTTTGATGACGTCATCACATCACACACGTCCCCCCAATTATTTTGGGGGTCCCCTGATGATTAACTTAATGTGCAACATTGTTTTCTCACTCAACTGTAAACAAACCAACATAACGTTTAAGTGTATAGAGAGTATCTTCACATTTCTAAAGTGACAATTTAAGGACTTTTTAATACCTCTAAAATGACAAATTAAACATTGGCCAAATTGTGAAATATTATATAGAGGCAGAAATTGTGAAGATAGCCGATCTGCTATTTTCACAATAGAAAGTATTATTTAATAGTTTTTTTCAACTTTCTCTGGTGGGAGTTGACTTGTAGACTTTTTCGTTAATGCCCTAGTGTGTGTGTGTGTGTGTGTGTGTGTGTGTGTGTGTGTGTGTGTGTGTGTGTGTGTGTGTGCGTGCGTGCGTGCGTGCGTGCGTGTGTGTGCGCGCGCGCACGCACGTGCACGTGTGTGCGTGTGTGCATGTGCTGAGGAAGACTCCAGAACTCACTGCCCACACGGTAGTCTGAGACACACACACACACACACACACACACACACACACACACACACACACACACTCACACACACACACACACACACACACACACACACACACACACACACACACACACACACACACACACACACACATGCGTGCCCATGTGCTTGCTTTCCTGCTCATTTCTGAGTCAGTCAGGTGTTAGAGGAGTATTACTTACATTATTAATTACATTGACTGGTGGTATTTAACACCACACACTGCAATAATAGCATTTTAATTGCTTGTGTGTGTCAGTGCAATGTGCATACCTGACTCCCGCTGTGCGATGCATGGCCGTCCTACACGTGTAACCGCCTCTCGCACCCCCTGCTCCGTCCGAGTCAGGGTGGCACTAATGCCACTCTTCTCGTCTCCATACCGCTGAGGAAGACTCCAGAACTCACTGCCCACGCGGTAGCCCTGAGATACACGCATGCACGCGTGTGCGCGCACACACGCACACACACGCACACACACACACACACACACACACACACACACACACACACACACACACACACACACACACACACACACATACACACACACACACACACACACACACACACACACGCACACACACACACACACACACACACACACACAGGAACGTGCAGAGAATGTTAGAGAGGCAGGGGCTGACATTTCTAAAGGGGTTAGGGTTAGCCTTTGGTGAAATATCGAAAATAGCAGACCTCCGAGCTCACAACACGTTGCGCTGCTTGGAGGTCGGCTATTTTCAGTGCTTGATATGATACCACACTGAACTAAGCATAATCAAATCAATACTGGAGACAGCATGGATTTCTACACATAGAGGGCAATTATTTCAACATAAGATGCTGCACTCAAGTTCAGGAGAGTTTTTTTTTTTTTAACTTAATTGTTTTTTATTTGCAGTTTGTTTCATGTATTTAACATTGCAAGGTCAACATCATTACATTTGTGTTTTTGTTTTTTTTGTTTTTTTGTCATACAGGACGTATGACAAACACGTATTTGTCGTTCAGGAGAGTTTGGAAAAGGCAATTCTCTTGAATGCTGCCTTCAGGTACGGCATGGAAAGAGGGCATTTGCATTTCTTTCACCATGGTAAAAACTGCATGCATGGTCAGGAGAGGGCACCTTTTACAGACGGATAAAAGGGCAGGGGCTCAAGCCCCCTTTATTGTATGTGTGCACGTGCCTGCACACACACACACACACACACACACACACACACACACACACACACACACACACACACACACACACACACACACACACACACACACACACACACACACACACACACACACACAATTTTCCAGAGGGTAGCTGTACGTGATGTGGAGTTATGACAGTGAGTGAGTCTCTGTGTCTTACATATCCAGACTGTATGGTTGGCAGGACATGGCTCAGAATCTCCTTCTGCTCCTGAATTTGCCTGAAACGGTCACCTTGGTTCATCAACAAGTTCTCCACTGGCCTGTGGAGCAAGTCTGAAAGAGAGACAGAGGTTTACAAAAGAGACGAAGGTGAAACAAAGGTGAAACTGGAAAATATACAGTTTACTCTGACTGAACCCTGTTGGAAAGTAGTAAAGGCTAAAATGACAGGAGTTCCCAAACTTTTCAGGTCGAGACCCAAGGGTGAGATTTTACCCAGGACCCAAACTAGAGAAAATATCAGATCTACAAGAGCACAACTTGTCACTTCGTGCAGCGTTGTGAGCTTGTAGATCGGCTATTTTCACTACTTCTTAATCATTCGAATGTTATACTTGTTTGGGAAACAATGGTCTAATATATACCCCTCGTTACTGGACTGTGTAGGAGAGGAGATGTGGTATCAGGCTCGTTAATGAGAGAACAACGGTGACCATTCTTTGCAGACATGCAAAATAATGATCAATTATGATCATGTTCTTTTACACTGTGACCTCTATGCAGAGTTTAGTCAGAACTAACATACTTTTACTACCTCTAAAAGCATGTTTTACATTATAATGATCTTGAATATATAAATAGATTGTGGGCAATTTTTTGCTGGTAAACATTGCATTAACGATTGTCTGTCTGTCTGTACGTCTCTCTGTAACCATGTTGCAGCTATTGCCATGGCTGTTGGCTGATTCTCGCTCTAACACAGCGGTTCTCAACATGTGGGTCGGGACCCCCAGGGGGTCCCCAGATGATTAACTTAATGTGCAACATTGTTTTCTCACTCAACAGTAAACAAACCAACATAAAGTTCAAGTGTATAAAGAGTATATGCACATTTCTAAAGTGGACATTTAAGGACTTTTTTTAATACGTCTAAAATGACTAATGAAACATTGACCAAATTGTCAAATATTAGATGCTAAAATCGTGAAAATAGCAGATCTACATGCTCACAACGCCTCGCAACGCGAGGCGTTGTGAGCATGTAGATCTGTTATTTTCACAATAGAACCGTGCTACAAAATGTAATGCCTCAACTCTTAGTGCTCGTCAGTGTGGAGGGTCCCCAGTTAAAATATGATTATTTTGCAGGGCGCGGCCTGAAAAGGTTGAGAACCACTGCTCTAACCTACTGTAACAGCCTTTACCAGATAAGAAGTCCTCCTGACGCCGGCGTTGTTTGACGCGTGTATTCCAGTGCTCCAGGGAGTTGCTCTGTGTGTGTGTGTGGCCTGGAGGAAGCACAGGGCATTCCTCCACAACCACCCCATTCTGAACCCGGGCTTCAGCTGGATGCTCTCTCCTGTGACCCGGGACGCGCCTCAACAACTGAAGGAAGAGTGTATTATAACACACTGCAATAATATGACACGCACTGACTGGGGAATAACCGAACAAGACTAATATACAGTATACATGGGGATGAATAATGATTACAAATGAGAAACAGTGAGGGCAGACTGAAATGCAGAACTACAACAACTAGACCTAGAACATATTACAAGGTTTTCAGGCCAAGGACAGTTGAGAGAGAGAGATGAAGCAGGGACCCCCACAACCTTTTCATAGATTCCATATAGTTTCATTGTTTGACAGCACAATCATTGTGTATTTTGGATTCATGTCAATTTGTGTTTTCAGATATTCACTTGAACCGTCAATACTTAATAAACTTGACCTTTCACTCTGTACTTGGTCTTCTCCTTTTCTGCTCTAAACCAAACCTCTTTGATGAAAATAGTCGATCTACAAGCTCACAACGCCTCGCAGCGCGAGGCATATTTTCATATTTCTCAGAATATGGACACTAGGGTTCAAGTTGTTACTATAAAAAGAATAAGAAAAGTTTCTATCACTCAAAGATTTGGAGGACCTCCTATGGGTCCTGGACCCCCTGTTGAAGACCCTTGTATTACACATAGAAATAACCTGGACAAGACAATGCATGAGGCAGAAAGTCTAAACCATGACAGAGGAAGATGTGTATTATTCTGCAAAAGCTATTTATATCCCAAGCACTCTAATCTTTATTATACAATTGAGCAAAAGCCGCATCCCACTTCCAAGCCCATTCACGCCCACTTTGCATCCACTCCAACTCAACTTCAACTCAACGGTAGGGAGAACGTACGGAATAATACCACCCACCTCTATGCCGATTCGCTAATCGCTAGGATCAGGGGCGTCACTTGGGTATGGCAGGGGTATGCAGCTATATACCATACCCTGGGTCCAGGGGGTCCAGGGGGGAAGATAAAAGTTAGTATGTAGAGCTACTTCTTCTTAATTGTATCATGCCTGTGCTAGGGTTGGGACTCGTTAGGATTTTAACGATTCCGAGTCCTTAGCGATTCCCTCTTAACGATTCCGGTTCCTAACGGTTCTCTTAACGGTTCCAATATATATTTTTTTTCATATTTTCTGACATCCATTATACAATTACATAATAAACACAACTTCTTAAACCATGGGGGGGGGGGGGGGGGGTTGTCGGGAGCAAAAGTTTATCGGTTACATAAGTGATAACCGTTAAGGAAATGTGTTTAAAAATGCGCGATTTTACCCAATTTTAAAAGGGAAAACACACCAGTTTTTTCCTCATAATAAAGCTCCCTATTTTCATTACATTAAAAACAACAATACAACGAGGAAGAAGAATAGGCTATGATACAAATGTTTTCTATATTAAAGAAAGTGTTTTTTTGCAGACATCATGTCTATAATGTAACACATCACAACAGCAGCAGCGCGATCACGAGCCCCATATAACAGATTAACTCCCAAGTCCCAGTGTACTGTACACGCAAATGTAATAGTAGATTTTATAGTAAATAATTGCACTGCAGTGCGTCTGATTTAACGTTCCACTCATACAACTCAGACAACTATGCGCGACTACTTTTGAGCTTGCAGATCCGATATAAACTTGTCTTCATCAACACCAAGACAACGTAACCCTAGCAAGTTGGTTTTAAGCTCTTTTTTCCTCTTTAAAACGGGATCGACGCTGACGGGGTCCGTTTTGTAAAATCCAATTTTCGCATTTTGTTCCCTGTTGAAGAACAAGCTTCTGTGACTGTCTGTCAGCGTGCGTGTGGAACTTATGGATGTTACACCGACATCGGTTTGGCAAAGAAATGTGTGACTGCATCGCATAGTTGCATTGGGTAATGTTACTCAGACATTGGTGTCACACATTTCGGTTCCAAAGGAATGTCGGTGTAACATCCATGCATGCGGTGTGACAGCGCGCTGTCTTTTCTTTTCTTCATCGGCGACCATTCTGATGGCTTCATGCTTGATCTTGTTGTTGTTGTTGGCTTGTTAATATTAACACGTGTGTGAGAAGGAGGTGACGCTATCACGCTGGAGTGGAGCGAGACACACGGCCCCCCCAAAGGACAAACGGCTGCGGCCGACTCGCGCTGCTCAGTGACGCGGACATTCCCAGCATTTCTTCTGTAGAGGTGGCCTGACGTCACCACAGCTGCTTGTAATGGAATGCAAACAGCTAATGCGCGCTGATGAGACCCGTTAAGAGAATCGGACCGGCAAAAATGATTGACCCGGTTCTGGACCCGCTATCATGGAACCGGTTCCTAAAAAGAACCGGTTTCGGGTCCCAACCCTAGCCTGTGCGCACCAGTCATGTTGCCATACCTTAGCTTTTTCTGAACTGACGCCACTGGCTAGGATCCCGCAAACACTTCCACAGCACAGACGGAAAGTTACAGCAGAGTCCCACAACAAGAAGAGCATCAACACCTATTTTTTTCTCCAGTGACAATGACGACCATAAGCCCCACTACAGCACAAAAAGGTACTGACGAAAGTAATGCTATTCGCTACCACCCTACGGCCCTATCTGCTCTCTAAAATGTACTCGAGTAAAAGCACAAAAGTAATGCTATTCGCTACCACCCTACGGCCGTATCTGCTCTCTAAAATGTACTCAAGTAAAATGTACTCGAGTAAAAGCACAAAAGTAATGCTATTCGCTGCGTCGACGTCGTCCCTCTCTCTCCCCCTCCCTCTCTCTCCCCTCTCTCTCTACATCGTCTCTCTCTCCCTATTTTCTCTCTTGCAAACGCGCGCGCGTGTGTGTGTGTAATTTGTGCTCACTTTGACTTTTACATCTTTGCATTTCTTTGCATATAACTCATCGTCGTCGTCGTGCCTCTCTCTCCCCCTCCCCCTCTCTCCCCTCTCTCTCTCGGCGAGGGGGGCTAGACAGGAGCGCCGCTTGCGGCGCGACTTTCTAGTGTCATACATTCACATATGTACGTAGGTCTAAAAACAGTTCCACAGTCATTTTTGAAGGCGCTCCTCACCTCTGTGTCTCCCTTGTTCTCCAGGTATTTCCTAAATCCCTCTAGATTACCCAGGATGCTGTGTGGGAGAATCATGCCTTGATCATCAAACCGAACACATGCAGGTCCTGAAAGGGGGCGTACGTTTACACATGGAGCAGAAACAACAACATCAGCCTGGGGCCTGTGCCTGGGCCACATAAGAACGTGGAAGTGCTGTTTTCATTTCCAATTGTTTAGAAATTCCTTGAAAGTTTTCACCTGTGTATAATGATGGACGCCAGCTAGGTTGAAAGTGCTTAAAGGGGAAGACCACCCATTTTCAATATTGAACTATGTCATTAATTATAACTTAGAGGAGTTGTGTGGAAATAGAAAAAAGTTCCCCCTCTTCTGTGTTGCCTATAGAACTGGAAGATTGATTTTGGGGTTTGTATTACAACGGTGTGATGTCATCAAGTTGTACTTTCCAATACAAACCCCAAAATCAAAATGGGTGGTCTTCCCCTTTAATGTTGCCAGTTTTTGCAGTAGTTACTCTTAAGCTTGTTTCTTTGATTGTATCTCTGTCTAAGTGTTGCTTGTAAGATCTGTATAGAAGTAGTAGCCTACAGTATTAGTACAAGGTTCAGGAGGTGATTTACCGTCGTATGCAACAATTTCTGCAGGCAATTTTACATTTTTGTAGTTGTTGTTATGGTATCACTGTGCTACAGTGTTAACACATAATTCATCTCACCAGTGTAGTCCTGAGGCTGAGAGACATTATTGTCCATTGTCTGTGACATGGGGCGGAACACAGAGCTTCTAGCGCCATCAGCTGGCTGGCTTTCATGCACCTGGGAACAGGCCATGGCCAAAGGTTCCTCTGGAGGGGAGTGAAGGGAATTAATTAATCAGAAGAGTGTAACAGTTTATATAAATCTAAGATGAATTTTGGAACCAACATGCACTATAGAGTGCATTGTTATCCTACTTCCTATAGTCACTAGGACGCAACGTTTAACAATGTACTATAACTATAGTGATACAATAAGTGACTATAAAGTACTGAGCTGCTCAGTGTGGTGTAATTGCTCCCGATGAGCCTGGTTGATGCCTTGCATGTTTCCCTTTGCGTTTATATGTGAATGTGTGAGTGAATACCGTAAGTGAATGTAATGCACTTTTTAAAGCACATTGGATAAAGGCGTTATATAAATGTACCATTTACCATTTAGTGACTAAGTAGCCCCTTGTACATGTACCTTAAGTTAGACATGTTCAACAGAAGTTCTTATCCAGACTTTAATTTGTCCTTGTGAGTTGGAAAACTAGGTTATGGTTATATCACCACTTGAAGGCGTGACTTTTAAACTACAGAATGTAATTTGTGCAGAGAAGGTGTCACAAATTGCCTTATTCACACATTTCCCCTGCCTGGACTGGAGAGGGAGAGCTTGTACTTCCCAGAAGAACTGGGAGCAGCAGCCAGCAGGTGTGATGTCACAACTTGCTAATTTGCTCAAGATTTTTTTTTCCACTATTTGTTGAATTAGAAGTAGCCTAAATGTAGCCTACATAACCTAGGCCTATAGGGGTTAACATACGAATAAACATACGAATAAGTGTGTGTGTGTGTGTGTGTGTGTGTGTGTGTGTGTGTGTGTGTGTGTGTGTGTGTGTGTGTGTGTGTGTGTGTGTGCATGCGTGCGTGCGTGCGTGCGTGTGTGTGTGTGTGTGTGTCGGAGAGAGTGTGTGTGTGTGAGAGAGAGAGAGAGAGAGAGAGAGAGAGAGAGAGAGAGAGAGAGAGAGAGAGAGAGAGAGAGAGAGAGCAGTTACAGACAGATAGACATTTAGGTTACTGTACCTGGAGCCTGGCTACGAGATTGTAACTCCTTCTGTGTTGTCTATCAGAGTGTGTGGCTGGCTACGCTATTGCTGCTGTCAACAACACTTTATTTTAGCATGTTATTGGTCAACTGAAATGCCACAGTTCCTCTTATCATTTGTGCTATGTGTGTTAAGTAGGCAATAGGTCTATACTTTTCAATAACGAACACGATATAGCTTACGGTGCTTACCACCTCCCAGACAGACATGTTTGGACAGTAACCATGGCAACGGACGCATCGGTTTGGTTTCCTCTGTGGTTGTGGTTGTATCAGCATGGAATTGAGGACAAAATCCTATCGAACGATAACAAAATATTCAAAGTTTTTGGGTCTCTGGTGGTCCGTCTCTCAAATACCCAATAAATAATGGACCGCCTTGATATGAAAAGGGTTGAGAACCACTGGTTGGATCTATATAGGTCTCAGACTCTCTTTGGACAGTTAACAACATTTTTTCTACATCTTGTTGATTTCAATTATAGCCTAGGCTACTACATAATTGTTTTGTTTTTGTTTTGGTTTGTTTTTTCATTTGGGCTAATGTAATGCATTTTTCCCCTCGATTTTTGTTTCTAGGCTTCAACAGTATCAGCTGATCCGCTGATAATCGAAATGAAATACAATGGAAAATAAAAATGGGCTCACTCACATTTAGCCTAAAAATGATTAAACCACAAGTCAGAGTTAGGTTAGGGTTAGGGTAGGATATTATGTAGATCTCCAGCCATTAAAAAAAAGGGGGGGGGGGGGGGGGGGAATAAGAAGCGTTTTACAGATAATAAATGGCCTATAGCCTATGTTAAAACTTAAAAGTGGCCTAATTGTAGGCTATTACTTTTATTGTCTGAACTTAAGAAATGTGGTTCGTTCAAGGATATTTATTATGCCGCAGGCCTATTACAACTTGTCATGCTGTATAGAATGACTCGTGAATAAGCCTTTGAACACCTCAGACTCAGAAACATTACATGGATACTAGGTCCTAGTTTTATTCTGACATGCAGCATGTGCCTTTTCACCACTAAATGATAGCCGTAGAACATCGATCGTGCATGTTTGTTCCAATGCACGAGGACATTGGCACACTGGCACACCAAGTTACTGGAGTGAAGCCATCCGACTTTGCAAAACGGGAGGTGAAGTGAGCCGACGATCAAAGTTCGCTGCGCATCATGTAGTGTAATTACCGTAGGAGCTCGCTGGGGCTGTGACGAAAGCGGGCAATGGTCCTGAAAGATACATAATGTATCTTTTGAGTGTTTTATCAACACAAAGCAGCTCTACGGTTTACCCTATAACTCTATGGGTTTACCCAGAGGAAAGTAACTAATTATTTACTCAAGTACTTTTAATTTACCAGAGTATTTTTTTTTCTCAGCTTGTAGATCTGCTATTTTCAAACATTAGTAGGCCTATTTTTACTTTTTCTACTTTTACTTTTATTCCAATACTTTTGTACTTTTACTCAAGTACATTTTGATTTTTTACTTGTAACAGAGTATTTCTATATTGCAGTATTTATACTTTTACTCAAGTAATGAATGTGAGTACCACTGGTTTTACCTCATACTATAATCCAACAATAATAGTAGGCCTAATAATAATAATAATAATAATAATAATAATTAATTGGCTAATCATTGACAGCAACTTAAGAAAAAAAGAAAAAAAGAAATCAGTGACCTCATTTTGATTGAATAGTCATGATATTTGAATATTCATGATATTTGACATCTATCTATCTATCTATCTATCTATCTATCTATCTATCTATCTAACCATTACGGCCAAGACCCTTGCAAATGAATGCTGTCCTTTGCCGCAGCGTGATTCACACTTGCAAGGGAATTCCGTCCTTGTCCCTCTTTTATGCACATATATGAAGTACCCTGGTGTCATAAATATTAAGCCCAAATCTGGGAATGCCCATATATGGACTTATTGTGTCAATCTCATGTGGTCTATGACATCAGACATCTATGATGTGAGACATCAGTCATCTCCATATTTAGGAAAATATGGCCAGATTTTGGCCAACTTAAACAACCAACCAGGCATTGGCTGTCTGTCTGTCTGTCTGTCTGTCTGTCTGTCTGTCTGTCTGTCTGTCTGTCTGTCTGTCTGTCATATATTACTTAGACAATTTATCTGAAAATAAAATAAAAAAAGACTCCACAATAGGTTTGTTCACAATTCCAATTGGAATCAACTCACATTATCCAACTGTACATGTGATAACAATTTTTTAAGGTTTTATTGTAGAAAGTGCCTACAGGTAATATAGTAATAATATAGTAATATAGACTTTCTATGAAAAACTTCCTTCATAGGTTTGTTCACCATTCCAATGGGAATCAACTAACAAAGTCCCAATATACCTCTGATAATAGTTTTGTAAGGTTTTACAGTGGAAATGTGGAGTAATATAGCTCCAAAGTGGCCTACAAGTACATATTTTAGACGATTTCTCTAGACTTTGAGCATTAACCAAAAAACCTCCTTCATAGGTTTGTTCACCATTCCAATTGGAATCAACTAACAATGTCCCACTGTACCTCTGATAATAGTTTTGTAAGGTTTTACAGTAGAAATGTGGAGTAATATAGCTTCAAAGTGGCCTACAACTACTATAGTAACCAGTAAGGCTCCCTAATCGGGAGATAAGCGACCGTAGGTCACTTATCTCCACAAATAGGGCAAAAATGTGTTTTGCCAAAATGTTCCTGATCCATGTTGATGACATGAGTGTAGACATACTGTGTAGTGATTTTCGTGATTTTAGGGCAAAATCTGTAGGAGCAGTGTCCAAAAATGTGTTTTTAAAAATCGGCCTGGAGGTGGCGCTATATGGGACAGATTCATGTTGATGGGATGAGTGTAGACATACCTTGTACCGATTTGCGTGATTTTAGGGCGAAAATTGTAGGAGCAGTGTCCAAAAATGTGTTTTGCAAGAATTGGCCTCATGGTGGCGCTAGAAGAGGGCCATGTGAGAAATGAGGGGTGGGGTCTCCGCGCCGGCAAGGCGGACGAATAGGTACCGGGCCCGGCTGTCCCGGTGGCTCCTAGCCGGAGTTACGGCATTTTATGTGAGCTGCAGTGTAGGGGGTCCTCCACTGGGGGCGCCACCACTTTGGCATCCGTTGTGGAGCAGCAGGAGTTGGTGGTCCCCGGGAATTCCCCGTGAGCAGGCCGGTTGGGGTGGTCATTTGGTCATTTTTGCACATTTTGGAGTTTTTTTTGTAGTTTGGCAGGCAAGGAACGTGTGTGCCAAATTTGGCATGGATCGGGGCAACGGTTGCGGAGATATGAGCAGGGCAAGAGTGTGACGTGTGAGGTGTGACAGACAGACGGAGGGAGTTACACTTTGTGGTGGTTTTGATAGTAAAGTGCGACCTGACGGTCGCAATAATACAGTAATATAGACTTTCTATGGACTTTGAGCTTTAACCAAAACACTTCCTTCATAGGTTTGTTCACCATTCCAATTGGAATCAACTAACAATGTCCCACTGTACCTCTGATAATAGTTTTGTAAGGTTTTACAGTAGAAATGTGGAGTAATATAGCTTCAAAGTGGCCTACAACTACTATAGTAACCAGTAAGGCTCCCTAATCGGGAGATAAGCGACCGTAGGTCACTTATCTCCACAAATAGGGCAAAAATGTGTTTTGCCAAAATGTTCCTGATCCATGTTGATGACATGAGTGTAGACATACTGTGTAGTGATTTTCGTGATTTTAGGGCAAAATCTGTAGGAGCAGTGTCCAAAAATGTGTTTTTAAAAATCGGCCTGGAGGTGGCGCTATATGGGACAGATTCATGTTGATGGGATGAGTGTAGACATACTGTGTACCGATTTGCGTGATTTTAGGGCGAAAATTGTAGGAGCAGTGTCCAAAAATGTGTTTTGCAAGAATTGGCCTCATGGTGGCGCTAGAAGAGGGCCATGTGAGAAATGAGGGGTGGGGTCTCCGCGCCGGCAAGGCGGACGAATAGGTACCGGGCCCGGCTGTCCCGGTGGCTCCTAGCCGGAGTTACGGCATTTTATGTGAGCTGCAGTGTAGGGGGTCCTCCACTGGGGGCGCCACCACTTTGGCATCCGTTGTGGAGCAGCAGGAGTTGGTGGTCCCCGGGAATTCCCCGTGAGCAGGCCGGTTGGGGTGGTCATTTGGTCATTTTTGCACATTTTGGAGTTTTTTTTGTAGTTTGGCAGGCAAGGAACGTGTGTGCCAAATTTGGCATGGATCGGGGCAACGGTTGCGGAGATATGAGCAGGGCAAGAGTGTGACGTGTGAGGTGTGACAGACAGACGGAGGGAGTTACACTTTGTGGTGGTTTTGATAGTAAAGTGCGACCTGACGGTCGCAATAATACAGTAATATAGACTTTCTATGGACTTTGAGCTTTAACCAAAACACTTCCTTCATAGGTTTGTTCACCATTCCAATTGGAATCAACTAACAAGGTCCCACTGTACCTCTGATAATAGTTTTGAATGGTTTTACAGTGGAAAAGTGGAGAAATATAGCTCCAAAGTTGCCTACAACGCACATATTTTAGACACTTTCTCTGGACTTTGTGCATTAACCAAAAAACCTCCTTCATAGGTTTGTTCACCAATCCAATGGGACTCAACTAACAATGTCCCAATGTACCACTGATAATAGTTTTGTAAGGTTTTACAGTAGAAAAGTGGAGAAATATAGCTTCAAAGTTGCCTACAACGCACATATTTTAGACACTTTCTCTGGACTTTGTGCATTAACCAAAAAACCTCCTTCATAGGTTTGTTCACCAATCCAATGGGACTCAACTAACAATGTCCCAATGTACCACTGATAATAGTTTTGTAAGGTTTTACAGTAGAAAAGTGGATAAATATAGCTTCAAAGTTGCCTACAACGCACATATTTTAGACACTTTCTCTGGACTTTGTGCATTAACCAAAAAACCTCCTTCATAGGTTTGTTCACCAATCCAATGGGACTCAACTAACAATGTCCCAATGTACCACTGATAATAGTAGTTTTGTAAGGTTTTACAGTAGAAAAGTGGAGAAATATAGCTTCAAAGTTGCCTACAACGCACATATTTTAGACACTTTCTCTGGACTTTGTGCATTAACCAAAAAACTTCCTTCATAGGTTTGTTCACCATTCCAATTGGAATCAACTAACAATGTCTCACTGTACCTCTGATAATAGGTTTGTAAGGTTTTACAGTAGAAATGTGGAGTAATATAGCTTCAAAGTGGCCTACAACTACTATAGTAATAATACAGTAATATAGACTTTCTATGGACTTTGAGCTTTAACCAAAACACTTCCTTCATAGGTTTGTTCACCATTCCAATTGGAATCAACTAACAAGGTCCCACTGTACCTCTGATAATAGTTTTGAATGGTTTTACAGTGGAAATGTGGAGTAATATAGCTCCAAAGTGGCCTACAACGCTCATATTTTAGACACTTTCTCTGGACTTTGTGCATTAACCAAAACACTTCCTTCATAGGTTTGTTCACCATTCCAATTGGAATCAACTAACAATGTCTCACTGTACCTCTGATAATAGTTTTGTAAGGTTTTACAGTAGAAATGTGGAGTAATATAGTTTCAAAGTGGCCTACAACTACTATAGTAATAATACAGTAATATAGACTTTCTATGGACTTTGAGCTTTAACCAAAACACTTCCTTCATAGGTTTGTTCACCATTCCAATTGGAATCAACTAACAAGGTCCCACTGTGCCTCTGATAATAGTTTTGAATGGTTTTACAGTGGAAATGTGGAGTAATATAGCTCCAAAGTTGCCTACAACGCACATATTTTAGACACTTTCTCTGGACTTTGTGCATTAACCAAAAAACCTCCTTCATAGGTTTGTTCACCAATCCAATGGGACTCAACTAACAATGTCCCAATGTACCACTGATAATAGTTTTGTAAGGTTTTACAGTAGAAAAGTGGAGAAATATAGCTTCAAAGTTGCCTACAACGCACATATTTTAGACACTTTCTCTGGACTTTGTGCATTAACCAAAAAACCTCCTTCATAGGTTTGTTCACCAATCCAATGGGACTCAACTAACAATGTCCCAATGTACCACTGATAATAGTAGTTTTGTAAGGTTTTACAGTAGAAAAGTGGAGAAATATAGCTTCAAAGTTGCCTACAACGCACATATTTTAGACACTTTCTCTGGACTTTGTGCATTAACCAAAAAACTTCCTTCATAGGTTTGTTCACCATTCCAATTGGAATCAACTAACAATGTCTCACTGTACCTCTGATAATAGGTTTGTAAGGTTTTACAGTAGAAATGTGGAGTAATATAGCTTCAAAGTGGCCTACAACTACTATAGTAATAATACAGTAATATAGACTTTCTATGGACTTTGAGCTTTAACCAAAACACTTCCTTCATAGGTTTGTTCACCATTCCAATTGGAATCAACTAACAAGGTCCCACTGTACCTCTGATAATAGTTTTGAATGGTTTTACAGTGGAAATGTGGAGTAATATAGCTCCAAAGTGGCCTACAACGCTCATATTTTAGACACTTTCTCTGGACTTTGTGCATTAACCAAAACACTTCCTTCATAGGTTTGTTCACCATTCCAATTGGAATCAACTAACAATGTCTCACTGTACCTCTGATAATAGTTTTGTAAGGTTTTACAGTAGAAATGTGGAGTAATATAGTTTCAAAGTGGCCTACAACTACTATAGTAATAATACAGTAATATAGACTTTCTATGGACTTTGAGCTTTAACCAAAACACTTCCTTCATAGGTTTGTTCACCATTCCAATTGGAATCAACTAACAAGGTCCCACTGTGCCTCTGATAATAGTTTTGAATGGTTTTACAGTGGAAATGTGGAGTAATATAGCTCCAAAGTTGCCTACAACGCACATATTTTAGACACTTTCTCTGGACTTTGTGCATTAACCAAAAAACCTCCTTCATAGGTTTGTTCACCATTCCAATTGGAATCAACTAACAGGGTCCCACTGTACCTCTGATAATAGTTTTGAATGGTTTTACAGTGGAAATGTGGAGTAATATAGCTCCAAAGTGGCCTACAACGCACATATTTTAGACACTTTCTCTGGACTTTGTGCATTAACCAAAAAACTTCCTTCATAGGTTTGTTCACCATTCTAATTGGAATCAACTAACAATGTCCCACTGTACCTCTGATAATAGTTTTGAATGGTTTTACAGTGGAAATGTGGAGTAATAGCTCCAAAGTGGCCTACAACGCACATATTTTAGACACTTTCTCTGGACTTTGTGCATTAACCAAAAAACTTCCTTCATAGGTTTGTTCACCATTCCAATTGGTATCAACTAACAATGTCCCACTCTACCTCTGATAATAGTTTTGTAAGGTTTTACAGTGGAAATGTGGAGTAATATAGCTCCAAAGTTGCCTACAACGCACATATTTTAGACACTTTCTCAGGACTTTGTGCATTAACCAAAAAAACTCCTTCATAGGTTTGTTCACCATTCCAATTGGTATCAACTAACAATGTCCCACTCTACCTCTGATAATAGTTTTGTAAGGTTTTACAGTGGAAATGTGGAGTAATATAGCTCCAAAGTGGCCTACAACGCTCATATTTTAGACACTTTCTCTGGACTTTGTGCATTAACCAAAACACTTCCTTCATAGGTTTGTTCACCATTCCAATTGGAATCAACTAACAATGTCTCACTGTACCTCTGATAATAGTTTTGTAAGGTTTTACAGTAGAAATGTGGAGTAATATAGTTTCAAAGTGGCCTACAACTACTATAGTAATAATACAGTAATATAGACTTTCTATGGACTTTGAGCTTTAACCAAAACACTTCCTTCATAGGTTTGTTCACCATTCCAATTGGAATCAACTAACACGGTCCCACTGTGCCTCTGATAATAGTTTTGAATGGTTTTACAGTGGAAATGTGGAGTAATATAGCTCCAAAGTTGCCTACAACGCACATATTTTAGACACTTTCTCTGGACTTTGTGCATTAACCAAAAAACCTCCTTCATAGGTTTGTTCACCATTCCAATTGGAATCAACTAACAGGGTCCCACTGTACCTCTGATAATAGTTTTGAATGGTTTTACAGTGGAAATGTGGAGTAATATAGCTCCAAAGTGGCCTACAACGCACATATTTTAGACACTTTCTCTGGACTTTGTGCATTAACCAAAAAACTTCCTTCATAGGTTTGTTCGCCATTCTAATTGGAATCAACTAACAATGTCCCACTGTACCTCTGATAATAGTTTTGAATGGTTTTACAGTGGAAATGTGGAGTTATATAGCTCCAAAGTGGCCTACAACGCACATATTTTAGACACTTTCTCTGGACTTTGTGCATTAACCAAAAAACTTCCTTCATAGGTTTGTTCACCATTCCAATTGGTATCAACTAACAATGTCCCACTCTACCTCTGATAATAGTTTTGTAAGGTTTTACAGTGGAAATGTGGAGTAATATAGCTCCAAAGTGGCCTACAACGCACATATTTTAGACACTTTCTCTGGACTTTGTGCATTAACCAAAAAACTTCCTTCATAGGTTTGTTCACCATTCCAATTGGTATCAACTAACAATGTCCCACTCTACCTCTGATAATAGTTTTGTAAGGTTTTACAGTGGAAATGTGGAGTAATATAGCTCCAAAGTTGCCTACAACGCACATATTTTAGACACTTTCTCAGGACTTTGTGCATTAACCAAAAAAACTCCTTCATAGGTTTGTTCACCATTCCAATTGGTATCAACTAACAATGTCCCACTCTACCTCTGATAATAGTTTTGTAAGGTTTTACAGTGGAAATGTGGAGTAATATAGCTCCAAAGTGGCCTACAACGCTCATATTTTAGACACTTTCTCTGGACTTTGTGCATTAACCAAAACACTTCCTTCATAGGTTTGTTCACCATTCCAATTGGAATCAACTAACAATGTCTCACTGTACCTCTGATAATAGTTTTGTAAGGTTTTACAGTAGAAATGTGGAGTAATATAGTTTCAAAGTGGCCTACAACTACTATAGTAATAATACAGTAATATAGACTTTCTATGGACTTTGAGCTTTAACCAAAACACTTCCTTCATAGGTTTGTTCACCATTCCAATTGGAATCAACTAACACGGTCCCACTGTGCCTCTGATAATAGTTTTGAATGGTTTTACAGTGGAAATGTGGAGTAATATAGCTCCAAAGTTGCCTACAACGCACATATTTTAGACACTTTCTCTGGACTTTGTGCATTAACCAAAAAACCTCCTTCATAGGTTTGTTCACCATTCCAATTGGAATCAACTAACAGGGTCCCACTGTACCTCTGATAATAGTTTTGAATGGTTTTACAGTGGAAATGTGGAGTAATATAGCTCCAAAGTGGCCTACAACGCACATATTTTAGACACTTTCTCTGGACTTTGTGCATTAACCAAAAAACTTCCTTCATAGGTTTGTTCGCCATTCTAATTGGAATCAACTAACAATGTCCCACTGTACCTCTGATAATAGTTTTGAATGGTTTTACAGTGGAAATGTGGAGTTATATAGCTCCAAAGTGGCCTACAACGCACATATTTTAGACACTTTCTCTGGACTTTGTGCATTAACCAAAAAACTTCCTTCATAGGTTTGTTCACCATTCCAATTGGTATCAACTAACAATGTCCCACTCTACCTCTGATAATAGTTTTGTAAGGTTTTACAGTGGAAATGTGGAGTAATATAGCTCCAAAGTGGCCTACAACGCACATATTTTAGACACTTTCTCTGGACTTTGTGCATTAACCAAAAAACTTCCTTCATAGGTTTGTTCACCATTCCAATTGGTATCAACTAACAATGTCCCACTCTACCTCTGATAATAGTTTTGTAAGGTTTTACAGTGGAAATGTGGAGTAATATAGCTCCAAAGTTGCCTACAACGCACATATTTTAGACACTTTCTCAGGACTTTGTGCATTAACCAAAAAAACTCCTTCATAGGTTTGTTCACCATTCCAATTGGTATCAACTAACAATGTCCCACTCTACCTCTGATAATAGTTTTGTAAGGTTTTACAGTGGAAATGTGGAGTAATATAGCTCCAAAGTGGCCTACAACGCTCATATTTTAGACACTTTCTCTGGACTTTGTGCATTAACCAAAACACTTCCTTCATAGGTTTGTTCACCATTCCAATTGGAATCAACTAACAATGTCTCACTGTACCTCTGATAATAGTTTTGTAAGGTTTTACAGTAGAAATGTGGAGTAATATAGTTTCAAAGTGGCCTACAACTACTATAGTAATAATACAGTAATATAGACTTTCTATGGACTTTGAGCTTTAACCAAAACACTTCCTTCATAGGTTTGTTCACCATTCCAATTGGAATCAACTAACACGGTCCCACTCTACCTCTGATAATAGTTTTGTAAGGTTTTACAGTGGAAATGTGGAGTAATATAGCTCCAAAGTTGCCTACAACGCACATATTTTAGACACTTTCTCAGGACTTTGTGCATTAACCAAAAAAACTCCTTCATAGGTTTGTTCACCATTCCAATTGGTATCAACTAACAATGTCCCACTCTACCTCTGATAATAGTTTTGTAAGGTTTTACAGTGGAAATGTGGAGTAATATAGCTCCAAAGTGGCCTACAACGCTCATATTTTAGACACTTTCTCTGGACTTTGTGCATTAACCAAAACACTTCCTTCATAGGTTTGTTCACCATTCCAATTGGAATCAACTAACAGGGTCCCACTGTACCTCTGATAATAGTTTTGAATGGTTTTACAGTGGAAATGTGGAGTAATATAGCTCCAAAGTGGCCTACAACGCACATATTTTAGACACTTTCTCTGGACTTTGTGCATTAACCAAAAAACTTCCTTCATAGGTTTGTTCGCCATTCTAATTGGAATCAACTAACAATGTCCCACTGTACCTCTGATAATAGTTTTGAATGGTTTTACAGTGGAAATGTGGAGTTATATAGCTCCAAAGTGGCCTACAACGCACATATTTTAGACACTTTCTCTGGACTTTGTGCATTAACCAAAAAACTTCCTTCATAGGTTTGTTCACCATTCCAATTGGTATCAACTAACAATGTCCCACTCTACCTCTGATAATAGTTTTGTAAGGTTTTACAGTGGAAATGTGGAGTAATATAGCTCCAAAGTTGCCTACAACGCACATATTTTAGACACTTTCTCTGGACTTTGTGCATTAACCAAAAAAACTCCTTCATAGGTTTGTTCACCATTCCAATTGGTATCAACTAACAATGTCCCACTCTACCTCTGATAATAGTTTTGTAAGGTTTTACAGTGGAAATGTGGAGTAATATAGCTCCAAAGTTGCCTACAACGCACATATTTTAGACACTTTCTCTGGACTTTGTGCATTAACCAAAAAACCTCCTTCATAGGTTTGTTCACCATTCCAATTGGTATCAACTAACAATGTCCCACTCTACCTCTGATAATAGTTTTGTAAGGTTTTACAATGGAAATGTGGAGTAATATAGCTCCAAAGTTGCCTACAACGCACATATTTTAGACACTTTCTCTGGACTTTGTGCATTAACCAAAAAACTTCCTTCATAGGTTTGTTCACCATTCCAATTGGTATCAACTAACAATGTCCCACTCTACCTCTGATAATAGTTTTGTAAGGTTTTACAGTGGAAATGTGGAGTAATATAGCTCCAAAGTTGCCTACAACGCACATATTTTAGACACTTTCTCTGGACTTTGTGCATTAACCAAAAAACTTCCTTCATAGGTTTGTTCACCATTCCAATTGGTATCAACTAACAATGTCCCACTCTACCTCTGATAATAGTTTTGTAAGGTTTTACAGTGGAAATGTGGAGTAATATAGCTCCAAAGTTGCCTACAACGCACATATTTTAGACACTTTCTCTGGACTTTGTGCATTAACCAAAAAAACTCCTTCATAGGTTTGTTCACCATTCCAATTGGTATCAACTAACAATGTCCCACTCTACCTCTGATAATAGTTTTGTAAGGTTTTACAGTGGAAATGTGGAGTAATATAGCTCCAAAGTTGCCTACAACGCACATATTTTAGACACTTTCTCTGGACTTTGTGCATTAACCAAAAAACCTCCTTCATAGGTTTGTTCACCATTCCAATTGGTATCAACTAACAATGTCCCACTCTACCTCTGATAATAGTTTTGTAAGGTTTTACAATGGAAATGTGGAGTAATATAGCTCCAAAGTTGCCTACAACGCACATATTTTAGACACTTTCTCTGGACTTTGTGCATTAACCAAAAAACTTCCTTCATAGGTTTGTTCACCATTCCAATTGGTATCAACTAACAATGTCCCACTCTACCTCTGATAATAGTTTTGTAAGGTTTTACAGTGGAAATGTGGAGTAATATAGCTCCAAAGTTGCCTACAACGCACATATTTTAGACACTTTCTCTGGACTTTGTGCATTAACCAAAAAACCTCCTTCATAGGTTTGTTCACCAATCCAATGGGACTCAACTAACAATGTCCCACTGTACTCCAGATAAGAGTTTTGTAAGATTTTGTTGTAGAAAAGTGGAGTGTAAACACTGGGTCCTCAATGGTTTTTAATGTAGATGGGTTAAGGGCTTCTAAACCCCCTCTTAACCTCTACACCCACAGCAACCCCAACTGCCCACAGTGGCCCCCTCGCTGAACGTCACAGCATTCACCCCTCAACTCCCCCCCAGGAGGACCCGCCAGAGGTACCAGGCCCTCCAGGTGACCCTGACTCCTGAGGCATTTTAAAAGCAGGAGGTGAAGGAGGTTCTTCTTCGCAACAGTGGAGTCTGTTCTCCTCTATGGCAGTGAATGCTGGACCCTGAAGCCAACCCTGCAGAAGTCTCTAAATGGGTGCTACACTAGAATGTTGCGTGCAGTACTCAACATCAACAGGAGTGCACATGTTACCAACAGGAGCCTGTATGAGGGTATACCAAGGGTAAGCGAGAAAATTGCCACCAGAAGAATGAGACTAGCAGGACACTGCCAAAGACACCAGGAGCTTCCAGCCAGCAAATTGGTACTGTGGGAGCCAACACATGGGCACCGGTCGCGAGGATGTCCCACAAAAACATACGTGGACGTACTCAAGGAAGACGTAGGGACACAGAACACCAATGAGCTGGCCAGATGTATGGAGAACCGAGATGACTGGAAACAACGATGGAGGGCTCGTCTGAGGACGACCTAGATAGAGAAAGTGTCTAAAATATGTGCGTTGTAGGCCACTTTGGAGCTATATTACTCCACATTTCTACTGTAAAACCTTACAAAACTATTATCAGAGGTAGAGTGGGACATTGTTAGTTGATACCAATTGGAATGGTGAACAAACCTATGAAGGAAGTTTTTTGTTTATTGCTCAAAGTCTAGAGAAATCGTCTAAAATATGTACTTGTAGGCCACTTTGGAGCTATATTACTCCACATTTCCACTGTAAAACCTTACAAAGCTATTATCAGAGGTAGAGTGGGACATTGTTAGTTGATACCAATTGGGAATGGTGAACAAACCTATGAAGGAAGTTTTTTGGTTAATGCACAAAGTCCAGAGAAAGTGTCTAAAATATGTGCGTTGTAGGCAACTTTGAAGCTATATTTCTCCACTTTTCTACTGTAAAACCTTACAAAACTATTATCAGAGGTACATTGGGACATTGTTAGTTGAGTCCCATTGGATTGGTGAACAAACCTATGAAGGAGGTTTTTTGGTTAATGCACAAAGTCTAGAGAAATCGTCTAAAATATGTGCGTTGTTGGCCACTTTGGAGCTATATTACTCCACATTTCCACTGTAAAACCTTACAAAGCTATTATCAGAGGTAGAGTGGGACATTGTTAGTTGATACCAATTGGGAATGGTGAACAAACCTATGAAGGAAGTTTTTTGGTTAATGCACAAAGTCCAGAGAAAGTGTCTAAAATATGTGCGTTGTAGGCAACTTTGAAGCTATATTTCTCCACTTTTCTACTGTAAAACCTTACAAAACTATTATCAGAGGTACATTGGGACATTGTTAGTTGAGTCCCATTGGATTGGTGAACAAACCTATGAAGGAGGTTTTTTGGTTAATGCACAAAGTCCAGAGAAAGTGTCTAAAATATGTGCGTTGTAGGCCACTTTGAAGCTATATTTCTCCACTTTTCTACTGTAAAACCTTACAAAACTATTATCAGAGGTAGAGTGGGACATTGTTAGTTGATACCAATTGGAATGGTGAACAAACCTATGAAGGAAGTTTTTTGGTTAATGCACAAAGTCCAGAGAAAGTGTCTAAAATATGTGCGTTGTAGGCAACTTTGGAGCTATATTACTCCACATTTCTACTGTAAAACCTTACAAAACTATTATCAGAGGTAGAGTGGGACATTGTTAGTTGATACAAATTGGAATGGTGAACAAACCTATGAAGGAAGTTTTTTGGTTAAAGCTCAAAGTCCAGAGAAATAGCCAAAGTAATATATGCGTTGTAGGCCACTTTGAAGCTATATTTCTCCACTTTTCTACTGTAAAACCTTACAAAACTATTGTCAGAGGTAGAGTGGGACATTGTTAATTGATACCAATTGGAATGGTGAACAAACCTATGAAGGAAGTTTTTTGGTTAATGCACAAAGTCCAGAGAAAGTGTCTAAAATATGTGCGTTGTAGGCAACTTTGGAGCTATATTACTCCACATTTCCACTGTAAAACCTTACAAAACTATTATCAGAGGTAGAGTGGGACATTGTTAGTTGATACCAATTGGAATGGTGAACAAACCTATGAAGGAAGTTTTTTGGTTAATGCACAAAGTCCAGAGAAAGTGTCTAAAATATGTGCATTGTAGGCAACTTTGGAGCTATATTACTCCACATTTCTACTGTAAAACCTTACAAAACTATTATCAGAGGTAGAGTGGGACATTGTTAGTTGATACAAATTGGAATGGTGAACAAACCTATGAAGGAAGTTTTTTGGTTAAAGCTCAAAGTCCAGAGAAATAGCCAAAGTAATATATGCGTTGTAGGCCACTTTGAAGCTATATTTCTCCACTTTTCTACTGTAAAACCTTACAAAACTATTGTCAGAGGTAGAGTGGGACATTGTTAGTTGATACCAATTGGAATGGTGAACAAACCTATGAAGGAAGTTTTTTGGTTAATGCACAAAGTCCAGAGAAAGTGTCTAAAATATGTGCGTTGTAGGCAACTTTGAAGCTATATTTCTCCACTTTTCTACTGTAAAACCTTACAAAACTATAATCAGTGGTACATTGGGACATTGTTAGTTGAGTCCCATTGGAATGGTGAACAAACCTATGAAGGAAGTTTTTTGGTTAATGCACAAAGTCCAGAGAAAGTGTCTAAAATATGTGCGTTGTAGGCAACTTTGGAGCTATATTACTCCACATTTCCACTGTAAAACCTTACAAAACTATTATCAGAGGTAGAGTGGGACATTGTTAGTTGATACCAATTGGAATGGTGAACAAACCTATGAAGGAAGTTTTTTGGTTAATGCACAAAGTCCAGAGAAAGTGTCTAAAATATGTGCGTTGTAGGCAACTTTGGAGCTATATTACTCCACATTTCCACTGTAAAACCATTCAAAACTATTATCAGAGGTACAGTGGGACATTGTTAGTTGATTCCAATTGGAATGGTGAACAAACCTATGAAGGAAGTTTTTTGGTTAATGCACAAAGTCCAGAGAAAGTGTCTAAAATATGTGCGTTGTAGGCAACTTTGGAGCTATATTACTCCACATTTCCACTGTAAAACCTTACAAAACTATTATCAGAGGTAGAGTGGGACATTGTTAGTTGATACCAATTGGAATGGTGAACAAACCTATGAAGGAAGTTTTTTGGTTAATGCACAAAGTCCAGAGAAAGTGTCTAAAATATGTGCGTTGTAGGCAACTTTGGAGCTATATTACTCCACATTTCCACTGTAAAACCTTACAAAACTATTATCAGAGGTAGAGTGGGACATTGTTAGTTGATACAAATTGGAATGGTGAACAAACCTATGAAGGAAGTTTTTTGGTTAAAGCTCAAAGTCCAGAGAAATAGCCAAAGTAATATGTGCGTTGTAGGCAACTTTGAAGCTATATTTCTCCACTTTTCTACTGTAAAACCTTACAAAACTATAATCAGTGGTACATTGGGACATTGTTAGTTGAGTCCCATTGGAATGGTGAACAAACCTATGAAGGAAGTTTTTTGGTTAATGCACAAAGTCCAGAGAAAGTGTCTAAAATATGTGCGTTGTAGGCAACTTTGGAGCTATATTACTCCACATTTCCACTGTAAAACCTTACAAAACTATTATCAGAGGTAGAGTGGGACATTGTTAGTTGATACCAATTGGAATGGTGAACAAACCTATGAAGGAAGTTTTTTGGTTAATGCACAAAGTCCAGAGAAAGTGTCTAAAATATGTGCGTTGTAGGCAACTTTGGAGCTATATTACTCCACATTTCCACTGTAAAACCATTCAAAACTATTATCAGAGGTACATTGGGACATTGTTAGTTGATTCCAATTGGAATGGTGAACAAACCTATGAAGGAAGTTTTTTGGTTAATGCACAAAGTCCAGGGAAAGTGTCTAAAATATGTGCGTTGTAGGCAACTTTGAAGCTATATTTCTCCACTTTTCTACTGTAAAACCTTACAGAACTATTATCAGAGGTACATTGGGACATTGTTAGTTGGGTCCCATTGGATTGGTGAACAAACCTATGAAGGAGGTTTTTTGGTTAATGCACAAAGTCCAGAGAAAGTGTCTAAAATATGTGCGTTGTAGGCAACTTTGGAGCTATATTACTCCACATTTCCACTGTAAAACCATTCAAAACTATTATCAGAGGTACAGTGGGACATTGTTAGTTGATTCCAATTGGAATGGTGAACAAACCTATGAAGGAAGTTTTTTGGTTAATGCACAAAGTCCAGAGAAAGTGTCTAAAATATGTGCGTTGTAGGCAACTTTGAAGCTATATCTCTCCACTTTTCTACTGTAAAACCTTACAGAACTATTATCAGAGGTACATTGGGACATTGTTAGTTGAGTCCCATTGGATTGGTGAACAAACCTATGAAGGAGGTTTTTTGGTTAATGCACAAAGTCCAGAGAAAGTGTCTAAAATATGTGCGTTGTAGGCCACTTTGGAGCTATATTACTCCACATTTCTACTGTAAAACCTTACAAAACTATTATCAGAGGTAGAGTGGGACATTGTTAGTTGATACAAATTGGAATGGTGAACAAACCTATGAAGGAAGTTTTTTGGTTAAAGCTCAAAGTCCAGAGAAATAGCCAAAGTAATATATGCGTTGTAGGCCACTTTGAAGCTATATTTCTCCACTTTTCTACTGTAAAACCTTACAAAACTATTGTCAGAGGTAGAGTGGGACATTGTTAGTTGATACCAATTGGAATGGTGAACAAACCTATGAAGGAAGTTTTTTGGTTAATGCACAAAGTCCAGAGAAAGTGTCTAAAATATGTGCGTTGTAGGCAACTTTGAAGCTATATTTCTCCACTTTTCTACTGTAAAACCTTACAAAACTATAATCAGTGGTACATTGGGACATTGTTAGTTGAGTCCCATTGGAATGGTGAACAAACCTATGAAGGAAGTTTTTTGGTTAATGCACAAAGTCCAGAGAAAGTGTCTAAAATATGTGCGTTGTAGGCAACTTTGGAGCTATATTACTCCACATTTCCACTGTAAAACCTTACAAAACTATTATCAGAGGTAGAGTGGGACATTGTTAGTTGATACCAATTGGAATGGTGAACAAACCTATGAAGGAAGTTTTTTGGTTAATGCACAAAGTCCAGAGAAAGTGTCTAAAATATGTGCGTTGTAGGCAACTTTGGAGCTATATTACTCCACATTTCCACTGTAAAACCATTCAAAACTATTATCAGAGGTACAGTGGGACATTGTTAGTTGATTCCAATTGGAATGGTGAACAAACCTATGAAGGAAGTTTTTTGGTTAATGCACAAAGTCCAGGGAAAGTGTCTAAAATATGTGCGTTGTAGGCAACTTTGAAGCTATATTTCTCCACTTTTCTACTGTAAAACCTTACAGAACTATTATCAGAGGTACATTGGGACATTGTTAGTTGGGTCCCATTGGATTGGTGAACAAACCTATGAAGGAGGTTTTTTGGTTAATGCACAAAGTCCAGAGAAAGTGTCTAAAATATGTGCATTGTAGGCAACTTTGGAGCTATATTACTCCACATTTCTACTGTAAAACCTTACAAAACTATTATCAGAGGTAGAGTGGGACATTGTTAGTTGATACAAATTGGAATGGTGAACAAACCTATGAAGGAAGTTTTTTGGTTAAAGCTCAAAGTCCAGAGAAATAGCCAAAGTAATATATGCGTTGTAGGCCACTTTGAAGCTATATTTCTCCACTTTTCTACTGTAAAACCTTACAAAACTATTGTCAGAGGTAGAGTGGGACATTGTTAGTTGATACCAATTGGAATGGTGAACAAACCTATGAAGGAAGTTTTTTGGTTAATGCACAAAGTCCAGAGAAAGTGTCTAAAATATGTGCGTTGTAGGCAACTTTGAAGCTATATTTCTCCACTTTTCTACTGTAAAACCTTACAAACCTATTATCAGTGGTACATTGGGACATTGTTAGTTGAGTCCCATTGGAATGGTGAACAAACCTATGAAGGAAGTTTTTTGGTTAATGCACAAAGTCCAGAGAAAGTGTCTAAAATATGTGCGTTGTAGGCAACTTTGGAGCTATATTACTCCACATTTCCACTGTAAAACCTTACAAAACTATTATCAGAGGTAGAGTGGGACATTGTTAGTTGATACCAATTGGAATGGTGAACAAACCTATGAAGGAAGTTTTTTGGTTAATGCACAAAGTCCAGAGAAAGTGTCTAAAATATGTGCGTTGTAGGCAACTTTGGAGCTATATTACTCCACATTTCCACTGTAAAACCTTACAAAACTATTATCAGAGGTAGAGTGGGACATTGTTAGTTGATACCAATTGGAATGGTGAACAAACCTATGAAGGAAGTTTTTTGGTTAATGCACAAAGTCCAGAGAAAGTGTCTAAAATATGTGCGTTGTAGGCAACTTTGGAGCTATATTACTCCACATTTCTACTGTAAAACCTTACAAAACTATTATCAGAGGTAGAGTGGGACATTGTTAGTTGATACAAATTGGAATGGTGAACAAACCTATGAAGGAAGTTTTTTGGTTAAAGCTCAAAGTCCAGAGAAATAGCCAAAGTAATATATGCGTTGTAGGCCACTTTGAAGCTATATTTCTCCACTTTTCTACTGTAAAACCTTACAAAACTATTGTCAGAGGTAGAGTGGGACATTGTTAGTTGATACCAATTGGAATGGTGAACAAACCTATGAAGGAAGTTTTTTGGTTAATGCACAAAGTCCAGAGAAAGTGTCTAAAATATGTGCGTTGTAGGCAACTTTGGAGCTATATTACTCCACATTTCCACTGTAAAACCTTACAAAACTATTATCAGAGGTAGAGTGGGACATTGTTAGTTGATACCAATTGGAATGGTGAACAAACCTATGAAGGAAGTTTTTTGGTTAATGCACAAAGTCCAGAGAAAGTGTCTAAAATATGTGCGTTGTAGGCAACTTTGGAGCTATATTACTCCACATTTCTACTGTAAAACCTTACAAAACTATTATCAGAGGTAGAGTGGGACATTGTTAGTTGATACAAATTGGAATGGTGAACAAACCTATGAAGGAAGTTTTTTGGTTAAAGCTCAAAGTCCAGAGAAATAGCCAAAGTAATATGTGCGTTGTAGGCAACTTTGAAGCTATATTTCTCCACTTTTCTACTGTAAAACCTTACAAAACTATAATCAGTGGTACATTGGGACATTGTTAGTTGAGTCCCATTGGAATGGTGAACAAACCTATGAAGGAAGTTTTTTGGTTAATGCACAAAGTCCAGAGAAAGTGTCTAAAATATGTGCGTTGTAGGCAACTTTGGAGCTATATTACTCCACATTTCCACTGTAAAACCTTACAAAACTATTATCAGAGGTAGAGTGGGACATTGTTAGTTGATACAAATTGGAATGGTGAACAAACCTATGAAGGAAGTTTTTTGGTTAATGCACAAAGTCCAGAGAAAGTGTCTAAAATATGTGCGTTGTAGGCAACTTTGGAGCTATATTACTCCACATTTCCACTGTAAAACCATTCAAAACTATTATCAGAGGTACATTGGGACATTGTTAGTTGATTCCAATTGGAATGGTGAACAAACCTATGAAGGAAGTTTTTTGGTTAATGCACAAAGTCCAGGGAAAGTGTCTAAAATATGTGCGTTGTAGGCAACTTTGAAGCTATATTTCTCCACTTTTCTACTGTAAAACCTTACAGAACTATTATCAGAGGTACATTGGGACATTGTTAGTTGGGTCCCATTGGATTGGTGAACAAACCTATGAAGGAGGTTTTTTGGTTAATGCACAAAGTCCAGAGAAAGTGTCTAAAATATGTGCGTTGTAGGCAACTTTGGAGCTATATTACTCCACATTTCCACTGTAAAACCATTCAAAACTATTATCAGAGGTACAGTGGGACATTGTTAGTTGATTCCAATTGGAATGGTGAACAAACCTATGAAGGAAGTTTTTTGGTTAATGCACAAAGTCCAGAGAAAGTGTCTAAAATATGTGCGTTGTAGGCAACTTTGAAGCTATATTTCTCCACTTTTCTACTGTAAAACCTTACAGAACTATTATCAGAGGTACATTGGGACATTGTTAGTTGAGTCCCATTGGATTGGTGAACAAACCTATGAAGGAGGTTTTTTGGTTAATGCACAAAGTCCAGAGAAAGTGTCTAAAATATGTGCGTTGTAGGCAACTTTGGAGCTATATTACTCCACATTTCCACTGTAAAACCTTACAAAACTATTATCAGAGGTAGAGTGGGACATTGTTAGTTGATACAAATTGGAATGGTGAACAAACCTATGAAGGAAGTTTTTTGGTTAATGCACAAAGTCCAGAGAAAGTGTCTAAAATATGTGCGTTGTAGGCAACTTTGGAGCTATATTACTCCACATTTCCACTGTAAAACCATTCAAAACTATTATCAGAGGTACATTGGGACATTGTTAGTTGATTCCAATTGGAATGGTGAACAAACCTATGAAGGAAGTTTTTTGGTTAATGCACAAAGTCCAGGGAAAGTGTCTAAAATATGTGCGTTGTAGGCAACTTTGAAGCTATATTTCTCCACTTTTCTACTGTAAAACCTTACAGAACTATTATCAGAGGTACATTGGGACATTGTTAGTTGGGTCCCATTGGATTGGTGAACAAACCTATGAAGGAGGTTTTTTGGTTAATGCACAAAGTCCAGAGAAAGTGTCTAAAATATGTGCGTTGTAGGCAACTTTGGAGCTATATTACTCCACATTTCCACTGTAAAACCATTCAAAACTATTATCAGAGGTACAGTGGGACATTGTTAGTTGATTCCAATTGGAATGGTGAACAAACCTATGAAGGAAGTTTTTTGGTTAATGCACAAAGTCCAGAGAAAGTGTCTAAAATATGTGCGTTGTAGGCAACTTTGAAGCTATATTTCTCCACTTTTCTACTGTAAAACCTTACAGAACTATTATCAGAGGTACATTGGGACATTGTTAGTTGAGTCCCATTGGATTGGTGAACAAACCTATGAAGGAGGTTTTTTGGTTAATGCACAAAGTCCAGAGAAAGTGTCTAAAATATGTGCGTTGTAGGCCACTTTGGAGCTATATTACTCCACATTTCTACTGTAAAACCTTACAAAACTATTATCAGAGGTAGAGTGGGACATTGTTAGTTGATACAAATTGGAATGGTGAACAAACCTATGAAGGAAGTTTTTTGGTTAAAGCTCAAAGTCCAGAGAAATAGCCAAAGTAATATATGCGTTGTAGGCCACTTTGAAGCTATATTTCTCCACTTTTCTACTGTAAAACCTTACAAAACTATTGTCAGAGGTAGAGTGGGACATTGTTAGTTGATACCAATTGGAATGGTGAACAAACCTATGAAGGAAGTTTTTTGGTTAATGCACAAAGTCCAGAGAAAGTGTCTAAAATATGTGCGTTGTAGGCAACTTTGAAGCTATATTTCTCCACTTTTCTACTGTAAAACCTTACAAAACTATTATCAGAGGTACATTGGGACATTGTTAGTTGAGTCCCATTGGATTGGTGAACAAACCTATGAAGGAGGTTTTTTGGTTAATGCACAAAGTCCAGAGAAAGTGTCTAAAATATGTGCGTTGTAGGCCACTTTGAAGCTATATTTCTCCACTTTTCTACTGTAAAACCTTACAAAACTATTATCAGAGGTAGAGTGGGACATTGTTAGTTGATACCAATTGGAATGGTGAACAAACCTATGAAGGAAGTTTTTTGGTTAATGCACAAAGTCCAGAGAAAGTGTCTAAAATATGTGCGTTGTAGGCCACTTTGAAGCTATATTTCTCCACTTTTCTACTGTAAAACCTTACAAAACTATTATCAGAGGTACATTGGGACATTGTTAGTTGAGTCCCATTGGATTGGTGAACAAACCTATGAAGGAGGTTTTTTGGTTAATGCACAAAGTCCAGAGAAAGTGTCTAAAATATGTGCGTTGTAGGCCACTTTGAAGCTATATTTCTCCACTTTTCTACTGTAAAACCTTACAAAACTATTATCAGAGGTAGAGTGGGACATTGTTAGTTGATACCAATTGGAATGGTGAACAAACCTATGAAGGAAGTTTTTTGGTTAATGCACAAAGTCCAGAGAAAGTGTCTAAAATATGTGCGTTGTAGGCAACTTTGGAGCTATATTACTCCACATTTCTACTGTAAAACCTTACAAAACTATTATCAGAGGTAGAGTGGGACATTGTTAGTTGATACAAATTGGAATGGTGAACAAACCTATGAAGGAAGTTTTTTGGTTAAAGCTCAAAGTCCAGAGAAATAGCCAAAGTAATATATGCGTTGTAGGCCACTTTGAAGCTATATTTCTCCACTTTTCTACTGTAAAACCTTACAAAACTATTGTCAGAGGTAGAGTGGGACATTGTTAATTGATACCAATTGGAATGGTGAACAAACCTATGAAGGAAGTTTTTTGGTTAATGCACAAAGTCCAGAGAAAGTGTCTAAAATATGTGCGTTGTAGGCAACTTTGGAGCTATATTACTCCACATTTCCACTGTAAAACCTTACAAAACTATTATCAGAGGTAGAGTGGGACATTGTTAGTTGATACCAATTGGAATGGTGAACAAACCTATGAAGGAAGTTTTTTGGTTAATGCACAAAGTCCAGAGAAAGTGTCTAAAATATGTGCGTTGTAGGCAACCTTGGAGCTATATTACTCCACATTTCCACTGTAAAACCTTACAAAACTATTATCAGAGGTAGAGTGGGACATTGTTAGTTGATACAAATTGGAATGGTGAACAAACCTATGAAGGAAGTTTTTTGGTTAAAGCTCAAAGTCCAGAGAAATAGCCAAAGTAATATATGCGTTGTAGGCCACTTTGAAGCTATATTTCTCCACTTTTCTACTGTAAAACCTTACAAAACTATTGTCAGAGGTAGAGTGGGACATTGTTAGTTGATACCAATTGGAATGGTGAACAAACCTATGAAGGAAGTTTTTTGGTTAATGCACAAAGTCCAGAGAAAGTGTCTAAAATATGTGCGTTGTAGGCAACTTTGAAGCTATATTTCTCCACTTTTCTACTGTAAAACCTTACAAACCTATTATCAGTGGTACATTGGGACATTGTTAGTTGAGTCCCATTGGAATGGTGAACAAACCTATGAAGGAAGTTTTTTGGTTAATGCACAAAGTCCAGAGAAAGTGTCTAAAATATGTGCGTTGTAGGCAACTTTGGAGCTATATTACTCCACATTTCCACTGTAAAACCTTACAAAACTATTATCAGAGGTAGAGTGGGACATTGTTAGTTGATACCAATTGGAATGGTGAACAAACCTATGAAGGAAGTTTTTTGGTTAATGCACAAAGTCCAGAGAAAGTGTCTAAAATATGTGCGTTGTAGGCAACTTTGGAGCTATATTACTCCACATTTCCACTGTAAAACCATTCAAAACTATTATCAGAGGTACAGTGGGACATTGTTAGTTGATTCCAATTGGAATGGTGAACAAACCTATGAAGGAAGTTTTTTGGTTAATGCACAAAGTCCAGAGAAAGTGTCTAAAATATGTGCGTTGTAGGCAACTTTGAAGCTATATTTCTCCACTTTTCTACTGTAAAACCTTACAGAACTATTATCAGAGGTACATTGGGACATTGTTAGTTGAGTCCCATTGGATTGGTGAACAAACCTATGAAGGAGGTTTTTTGGTTAATGCACAAAGTCCAGAGAAAGTGTCTAAAATATGTGCGTTGTAGGCCACTTTGGAGCTATATTACTCCACATTTCTACTGTAAAACCTTACAAAACTATTATCAGAGGTAGAGTGGGACATTGTTAGTTGATACAAATTGGAATGGTGAACAAACCTATGAAGGAAGGTTTTTGGTTAAAGCTCAAAGTCCAGAGAAATAGCCAAAGTAATATATGCGTTGTAGGCCACTTTGAAGCTATATTTCTCCACTTTTCTACTGTAAAACCTTACAAAACTATTGTCAGAGGTACAGTGGGACATTGTTAGTTGAATCCAATTGGAATGGTGAACAAACCTATGAAGGAAGTTTTTTGGTTAATGCTCAAAGTCTAGAGAAATCGTCTAAAATATGTAATTGTAGGCCACTTTGGAGCTATATTACTCCACATTTCCACTGTAAAACCTTACAAAACTATTATCAGAGGTATATTGGGACATTGTTAGTTGATTCCCATTGGAATGGTGAACAAACCTATGAAGGAAGTTTTCCATAGAAAGTCTATATTACTATATTATTACTATATTACCTGTAGGCACTTTCTACAATAAAACCTTAAAAAATTGTTATCACATGTACAGTTGGATAATGTGAGTTGATTCCAATTGGAATTGTGAACAAACCTATTGTGGAGTCTTTTTTTATTTTATTTTCAGATAAATTGTCTAAGTAATATATGACAGACAGACAGACAGACAGACAGACAGACAGACAGACAGACAGACAGACAGACAGACAGACAGACAGACAGACAATGCCTGGTTGGTTGTTTAAGTTGGCCAAAATCTGTCCATATTTTCCTAAATATGGAGATGACTGATGTTCTCACATCATAGATGTCTGATGTCATAGACCACATGAGATTGACACAATAAGTCCATATATGGGCATTCCCAGATTTGGGCTTAATATTTATGACACCAGGGTACTTCATATATGTGCATAAAAGGGACAAGGACGGAATTCCCTTGCAAGTGTGAATCACGCTGCGGCAAAGGACAGCATTAATTTGCAAGGGTCTTGGCCGTAATGGTTAGATAGATAGATAGATAGATAGATAGATAGATAGATAGATAGATAGATGTCAAATATCATGAATATTCAAATATCATGACTATTCAATCAAAATGAGGTCACTGATTTTTTTTTTTTTTTTTTTTTTAAGTTGCTGTCAATGATTAGCCAATTTATTATTATTATTATTATTATTATTAGGCCTACTATTATTGTTGGATTATAGTATGAGGTAAGACCAGTGGTACTCACATTCATTACTTGAGTAAAAGTATAAATACTGCAATATAGAAATACTCTGTTACAAGTAAAAATTCAAAATGTACTTGAGTAAAAGTACAAAAGTATTGGAATAAAAGTAAAAGTAGAAAAAGTAAAAATAGGCCTACTAATGTTTGAAAATAGCAGATCTACAAGCTGAGAAAAAAAGAAAATACTCTGGTAAATTAAAAGTACTTGAGTAAATAATTAGTTACTTTCCTCTGGGTAAACCCATAGAGTTATAGGGTAAAACGTAGAGCTGCTTTGTGTTGATAAAACAGACTCAAAAGATACGTTATGTATCTTTCAGGACCATTGCCTGCTTTCGTCACAGCCCCAGCGAGCTCCTACGGTAATTACTACATGATGCGCAGCGAACTTTGGACGTCGGCTCACTTCACCTCCCGTTTGGCAAAGTCGGATGGCTTCACTCCAGTCACCAAGTTGGCACATTGGCACAAACACGATGTAAACATTAGGCAGTAGGCACATAGAGAGTAGGCACCACCTGACCTGACAATCATATAGCATGAGAGGGAGGAGAGGAGACTGAGAGGCAAACCTGGTGCGCTGGTCGTGACGTGGAGGAGTAACAACACGACTATAAAAGCTGTGTCCTCCAGCTAAAGGGAAAGCGGGTGCGCATGAAACGCACTTTACGCACTCATCTTCCTCTTCGCCCCAAACCAAACCTTCAGTGCATATCATCTGACTCTCACCAGTGCAGTGCGCCACGGATAACACAGCCATGGAGACGAGGGAACCGTCTACCGGCTCGCAGAACTCAATCCAAGTTTCGCACCAACTCAATTGTTCGAACGGCACCGATCGTTCCCAGATTCCCGGGAGCGGGGATGGCCGCGTTTCGACCGCCGGTAACTACAGAGTGTTACTTGCGTTCAAAAACGCCTCAGAGCACTTGGGTTGCTCTGGACTTAAAGCAGGGATTCATATTCTTAAATTGTTCGCATTGCAGAGGAAGCAGGATAGTAAGAGCCGCCGCCCTGGCACCGCCAACAGGCAGTCCTCCTCCTCCAGCAGCCAGCCAGCTGGCAAGAAGTCACCGCTGGACCAGCTGCCACTGGCAGCGCTCATTCTCAGCGGCCAGTCTCGCCTCAGCCATCTTGACCAGCAGCACCGCTCAGACCTCTTGTGCGCCTCCAAGCCGCAGAATTGTAAGCGCATTGTGGTTCTCGGTGCGCCACGGGTTGGCAAGACCTCCATCCTTCGTCGGTACCTCCGGGACGGCTTTGTCGAGGAGTACAATCCCACCTCGGAGGACTTCCTTAGGAAATTGTTCCGGATCCGCGGTGAGACCTACCAGATTGACGTCCTCGATGCGTCGGGGGAGAGAAGCTTCCCAGCCAAGCGCCGTCTCTCCATCCTTACCGGTGCGTAACTGAATTTGAATTTCCTTTTTTTGTGTCCCAACTAAATCCCAAATCAAACTGACACAAATTCAAATGTTGGAGAAATGAATAACATGAATGACAATCCATTTCCATTGTGATCTTCCCGCAGGTGATATATTTCTACTAGTATTCAGCCTAGATGACCGGGGCTCCTTTGATGAGGTGTGCGCCTTGCGCAAGGAGATACTGGCGGCCAAATCCAAACTCGCCAAATCCTCTGTTGCGCGGAACGCGCGCCAGTGCGCCGCACACCATGTCCCCATAGTGATATGCGCCAACAAAGTTGACCTCGCTCCGTCGGAAAGAGACATATCTCGGGAGGAGGTTCTCCAAGCTCTCGGTGAGGACTGCACTTACTTCGAAACCTCCGCCAAAGACAGCACCAGCCTAGAGAAGGTTTTCGAGACTTTGGCCAAACAAGGTGGACTGCCAACTGAAACAGGTCCGTCTCAGCACCGCAAGGTGTCCATTCGTTCGTACCACCAGGCCATGTGGACAGGCCTAATGCCAGGGAGGGACAGACAGAGGCCTGTTCGTGACGATCCGTGTGGCGCGCTGTATCCACTGGCCCGTCGGCCGAGTTTCAGCTCCGACCTGCGCCAGATTTTGGGACCTGATTCGACCCAAAAGTCAGCTAAACCAATGGAGAAGTGTCAAATTCAGTGAGAGGAAAACATAACTAGAGTGAAACAATATGATATTTTGAAATAAAACTTGTATAATAATATTATACAAGTTCAGATCTGTAGGCCTAGGCATATTATTATATTATAATAATATAATAATATGCCTAGGCCTTCAGAGATGATCATTTAGGGGTCTGCATGGGGGCCCACTCCATAGCGTTAGGAAAACAGAGATTTTGGGGTCCAGAATATCTGTCTGTCAGTCTGTCTGTCTTGTAGTGTGTGTCAGTGTGTGTGTGTGTGTGTGTGTGTGTGTGTGTATGTGTGTGTGTGTGTGTGTGTGTGTGTGTGTGTGTGTGTGTGTGTGTGTGTGCGCGCGCGCGTGTGTGTGTGTGTGTGTGTGTGTGCCATTTCATTCATAAATCATGGAGGAGGAGGATATTGAGTCAGACATCTGACTTTTCAATCTTACATAAGCAGTTTTCCATCCTGAATTCCCCAGTCCTTAGTACGGTAACAGGTAGAGTCGCCGAAATGAAGCTCGCCGAGAAACGGGGGGTGCGTTCGGAAATGCACACCGGGTGTGGCAACGGTGCGCTTTTTCAGCCTGAACTCTGAAGGTAAACTTTCTGAAAAGCAGCAGTTGCTAACCTAATGTTGCTATTGATGTTTATAAACTAGGGTAAATTATGGTTATAGTCTTCTCAAAGTATCATAAATGTTAATGCTAGCAACAACAAACATGTAAAGTAGGACACTCAATCACAGTATGCCTTCTTCAGTATCAACATGAATTAATATTCTAATATTCTATTATAATTTACCCTAGTTTATAAACATCAATAGCAACGTTAGGTTAGCAACTGCTGCTTTTCAGAAAGTTTACCTTCAGAGTTCAGACTGAAAAAGCGCACCGTTGCCCCACCCGGTGTGCATTTCCGAACGCACCCCCCATTTCTCGGCGAGCTTTATTTCGGCGACTCTACTGGTATTCCTTAGTACTAGTATAGCCAGCCCTATCCTATGATCTTGAGACAGATTGGAGAAGAGAAAAAAAAAGAAGAAAAATGTTGAAAATTATGATGGAAAATAAAGATAAAATATCTGTCAGGATTCCCGGCTTCAAGTCCCATCATTCAGTTGTTAAAGATGCATTCCAGAATTTATTTGAATTAATAAAACGTTGGATTAAAGGGATATTCCACTTTCAACAGGGAAACAGCTTATGGGCTTTTCATTTCATACACACCAACTCTATACTCGATACCCATTGTAACTTCAAACTTCATTTTAACCATGATTGATTCATTAAAAACACCCATTATTTTTTATGGTGACTCATTTTACCCTCCTAATACGTGTTTTCTTCATTTATTTTTAGTAATTATTTGGGAAAATGGAAAAAATGAAATACAAAAAATTATTATTAAAAATAAATGAAAAAGTTATCGAAAAAAAAGAAAAGAAAAAATGAGTCACCAGAAAAAATAATGGTTGTTTTTAATGAATCTATCATGGTTAAAATGAAGTTTGGAGTTACAATGGGTGTGTGTGGGGAGAGGCCCTGGCCCTGGAGGGCCTGGTAACATTTACATCAAATATCTAAATATTGAATCAAGCAAATTAAAAGCTGTTCAGGGTGTTCATAAAAGCCTGATTGGACGATAAAATTACCAAAAGTTTTTTGGAACGTGAAATATCCCTTTAACTAATCTGTATATTAAAGGAGTAGTTCACCCTCAAAATGACTGTTCTTCTATTGATTACTCACACCATGGAGACTTGAATTCAATAATGTTTTTTTGTATATGTTGCATTCCTAAGAAAAACTATTGATTATAGTAAATTTACCCCCATTGATTCCGGATGGGGACCCGAATGGATTTGGGTCCCCATCCGGAATCAATGGGGGTACATTTCTTGCAATCAATTTTTTTATCTTAGGACTGCAACAAAAACAAAAACATATTATTGAACTCAAGTCTCCATGGTGTGAGTAATCAATAGAAGGGTGAACTAATCCTTTAACATGTTCTACCGCATGTTAATATATCTTGTTGAGTGTATAGAAGTTTGGTCTCCCACAGTTTCAATGCTAAATACAGTCATATATATAAGTATTCCAAATCCTCTCACATTCAAGGCAGTATTTGTTGAAAGATGAACAGTATAAATACTTTATTAACATGGCACGTTTTAGTTTTAATTTAAATGTATAATTTGGGCAGTTAGCAGATGCTCTTATCCAGAGCAAAATGTTCTAAAAAGTGCCTTTGTAGCTGGATGATGGATCCTTGACTTCTAGACAGAATGTCAGGAGGTGAAGATAGGAACAATGGGCCTCATTCGCCAAGAACTTTGTACGTTTTCTTCTTACAAGTGAATTCCTAAGTGAAGTCGAGTCAGATTCATGAAACGTTCTTAAAAGGCTGCAGTAGATTAGAGATTATCATGATTGATTATGTGTGACGTTATAGAGTAGATAATGTACTATTCATTGATTATATTAATATCTAGGTATTTATGATGATACTAATACCTGATAGTTAGGGTAGAGAGGCCTTCAGTGGGCCTCAGTAACTATTGTTTTGGTAAAGCCTATCTTGTTATGGTACAGCTCGTTCCAGAGGCCTTGAAGCCACAGTATAACTCTAGTGTAGTTTGACCATTCTTCTTTGCAGAACTCTTTTACCACTGCCCAGAGTGTTAATTGTACTTCTGTGATATCACGTTTCATGTTTACATAAACTTGACCACCACCACCACCTAATATAATTGTCTTGTCTCCTCATTTTCTCATGATTATTGATTGATCTGAATTCCACCACAAGGCTCTTCTTGTTCGTAACTATGTTCTTATGATGATGAATCCCAATCCTCGTAACTTGAAGTTAATCCTAATTATTATGCGGTGGGTTATGGTATGGTAGCCTAGCGCAGCTAAACTCTATCTGCCATTGTTAACACAAGGGGGATATTGTTTGGCTAAGCCAGGCTAGGGTTATGGGGCTTGGGCTTCAACTCAACCATGTGGGTTGGATTGTAATTTTCAGGCTATTTTCATGTCAATTACCCTCAAAGTTATACGCATTCTGAAGACCCCCATCTTAAGTCTTGAAAAATCTTCCCTCCTACCCACTCACCTCCTACCCACCCACCCCTTGCACCACCATATAACAAACCACACCCCCTGTGTGCTAATTTCAGCAAATGTACATGTTTAGTGCATGGTGATATGTTGATTAATGTGAGAGAAATAATAAATACATTCATTCATTCATTAAGCAAAAATATTTACTGTTCAGTTCAGAAGTACACCACAGGTGTTAGACTTTAGTTGAGGTAGGCTATTCTTGACTTCATTCTCTCAACTTTATTTCGGTATGTGATTTCCTGTAATTTTTGTGTGTGGGATTCATCATCATAAGAACATAGTTACGAACAATTCTGCCTTCATAAGAAGGTTTCATGAATCTGACTTGACTTCACTTAGGAAGACATTTTTGATTTCTGCCCCCTTGACCCTCAGCACAGGAGCAATGCAAAGGGTTGTGAGGACAGCCGAACGCATCAGTGGATGTGACCCCCCCTATCCAAGCCCTATATGACAAACACTGTGTCAGAAAAGCTTGCATGTTAATGTTGCCGCAGTCAATTCAATTCAATTCAAAGGAGCTTTATTGGCATGAGAAAATAAAAAGTTTGCATTGCCAAAACAAGTGTCAAAATATAATGTAAACAGTTGAAAAGTTAAAGCGCTTGGGTGGTGCAGTGGTAAAGGCCCTGCCCACCACCACGGAAGGTTGTGGGTTCAAATCCCCTGTGGTGCAACCGGCTATGTTGGGCGTCTGTGCAAACACAATTGGTCTGTGTTGGGAGAGGGAAGCCGGACGGGGAGGGTGATACTGGTCGTTGCATGTATTCCTACGCGCTGGGGTGGCACCTGTCAGCAGAGAGTGTTGGGCTCTACATCCTCCTGGTGGGGCCTCCTCAGGTGAGTCAGTCAACTGCAGTGACAACACAGAAATGTGTGTGGGGAGGAATCAATTTGTATAACGACTAAATTGGGGCGAAAAACGGGTAAAAATAATCTGGGACTCACTTAAAGCAATCCTTTGCAGACACTTTTGGACAAAAGCAGCATTTTTCCTCAAAATACATTTAAATAGTATATAAGAAAACTCAGATTTAAAATGCATTTAAAGGTAAAGCTCTGTGTATACAGTATGTGCAGTAGGTCTAGAGGTCACTCAATGGTTTGTAGTCCTTAGGGTGGTTGTATTCCATTCGCTAGCCTTCTTTTATCGTAACAGTTCCCAAATCTTGCTGCTGTCCTCTCCCAGTGCATGGAGTTTTTGTCATTGGTCATGTTTTCAAACTCATTTTGGGTGTGTGTGATCTGTGTGAAGTATGTGTCTATGATGTCGTGGTATAGAGGGTATGCGTGTGACATCACTGTTGCTGAAAGTTATGTGGGAACGCCTACTGAGTGGCAGAAAACTCATTTCTGCCATTGACAGCCCATACATCCAAACAGAAAAGTCCTGTCTGATTGTATTAAACAAAGTTAACTCACCAACATTGCGGCTGTACTGAAAGCTTGAATTATCCTCTTTCTATCTGCAAAGTTTTTGTTACATACAAATCCACCATAGGCATGTTATGACTATGAGCTACTTTCTGTCAAGACATTCTGTGCAGGTTTTTATTTTTCCAAGTGCCAGAGTTTGGAAGCGCTCGATTTCAACAACACAACATCCTTCTGCCTCCTGCATTATTTGCAAATTAGAAACAGGTGGTATGCAGGGCCGTTGAGTGATTTGCAACTAGCACTTCCAAACTCCAATGCTCCATGCTGCTCAATGTTTTGCCACTCAGTCTAGATTAGGGGGGCGGGTCCCAGTGGACGTGCATACCCTCTATAGTGGCCAGGTGGTTAGAAAGTGAAGCCCATGTTTCCACCGGGGGGGCGCTCTCCATTCCGACATATCGCCACTCCGACAGTGACTTCTTATTGTCGGAGTGGCAACACTTTAAGTGTCTTCCATAGAGGTTAAGGTTAGGGTTAGGGTAAGAGATAGGGAGTGCAATGCTTAGATGCATAGTCTGCCTTCCCTTGGGAGTGGGGTCTGTCTAGCTGTCTATTGCAAGGCTGTGATCGTGGAGTCTGTACCTATAAGCTTTCCTAAATTTCATTTAGGAAAATGTCATTCATCGGGCTCAGGTATTCTGACAATGTATATTCTCTTTTTAGTGCCAGCATTTAGTTTTTGGTTGTCTCTTTCCAGTGTGTCAGGTAGCTTTCTTTGTCTTTTCTTATAATCTGGTTAAATCCAATGGGATTTCCGTCTGGTGTCCTTTCACCTGTCCTTTTCTTGCACTCTAAAATGCTTTAACTGTTCCTAATCTGCTGTAAAGATACTGTGAAGTTGTTTACATGAAGATAGGTGCTGTTGGCCTGTGCAAGATCATATGCATATGTTCTCTTGTTTTGCTCTTTTTTTGCATTCTCTCTTTTCCTTTTTGAAATCTTTTTACGGTTTAATTTATTGTTAATATTATTACCTATGCTGTTATGTTGCATTGTCTGAAGGAAGCCGAACAACAATACGTTTTACTATGTGTCTGTAGATGTAACAATAAAAGTACAACCTTGGACTTTGAAACATGCATCCGTCTATCTAAATAACATGAACACAGCATAATGAACAAGTAGCCTAAATAACAGGTACAAAATAATGACAAATAGTCAAGGAGTGCTGGCGGGTGGGGCAGAGTCTGAACTCTGAAGAGGTGAGTTTTCAGACTGCGGTGGAAAATAGCAAATGAGTCAGCAGTCCTGACCCATGGGGGCGACTGGATGCAGGCATAGCCAGTGAAGGGAGCTCAGACGTGGGATGTGAAGAGGTTGAAAGGCAGGCATACGCAGGCACGTGCAGAGAACTTTAAAGAGGCAGGGGCTGACATTTCTAAAAAGGCATTTTGGTGAAAATATAGAAAATAGCAGGCGCGACGCGTTGTGAGCTTGGAGGTCGGCTATTTCCGGTGCTTGATACCACACTGAACTAAGCATAATTAAGTCAATACTGGAGATGTGGCAACATGGATTTCTACACAGAGAGGGCTTAGTATTCTTTCAACATAAGATGATGCGTTCAAGTTCAAGTTCAGGAGAGTTTGGACAAGGCAATTCTCTTGAATGCTGCCTTCAGGTATGGAAAGAGGAAAGAGGGCATCAGCATATTTTACCACAGTAAAAACTGAATCCATGGCCTGAAGAGGGCACTTTTTACAGACGGATAAAAGGGCAGGGGCTCAAGCCCCCTTTGATGTCTATGTGTGGACGTGCCTGGGCATACAGGATCAGCCGTAGGGGTTTGAGAGAGCACACTTGGCCGAACAGGGAGGGAGTTGCAGTTGTCAAGCCAGTCCATAATGATAATGATAATGTTTATTGTTTATTTATCACTTTTCATACAGAGAAATGCAGATCAAAGTAATGTACAGTACAGCAAAGGAAAAACGTTAGAAACAGATAAAAACAAACAAACAAATAATTAAAGACAGATTAAAAACAGCAGCAGAAAAGTGATGAACAGTACAGTCTGTGCATGGACAGTATAGTAACCCAGCTAGCCTAGATGTTACATCATTTCTTTAGTTGTGTTTACTACCAACCCAATAACGACCAAATGTACAGTTTTACACAGCAAGTAAGATATCACATTCTAATTTAAAGATAGCTTCCACATTATTTTCATGATCGTTGTATAAACTCTGTGTAACATTTTCCACAGTGAAAAAAGGGAGGTTGTTTTCCATGCTGTGTTGTCACTGCACTGAAGGTCTATCAATCATCACTTTGGAGGCAGGTGCGTTTCCATGGACACTGCTATCAAATGAATCTTGAAAACCATTTGGCAGCGGATGACAGACCACTGCCACTCATTATGGTCATTATATGACTCATATCAGTTGCAGTAATATTGTTAACTGTGCATTGAAGGAAGCAAAAGCCTCTTTTTAAGTGTGGTGATGAATGGATACAGACTGTACATCAGTTCCAGCTCTGCATCTCCCACATCTATAAAATAGTGATGAAAGCATTCATCTCTGTTTCCTCTTATGTAACTCCAACCATAATTATATAAATACATGTATTCATGACCATCAAAAAGTGTCTTGTCTCATTCAGATGCAATTAGGTGCTATTATAAAAAGGTATAATATCGTCGCTGTTGGGTGGAAACCTTGTATGTCCAAAACTGTTACTTTTCAGTGCTTACTGTGATATTGCCAGCTACATCTCTGAGGGAGGGCGAGTGCCAAAGTGTGGCCGCCCTTACTGGCATCTCTCCCCTATGGAGTGAGTGCAGGTTATACGAGACATAAAAGTGGGACAGCTAAATCAACAGCCAAAAGCGACCATGAATTGTTGCTACAGTCTATTGCAACTAAACAATAATTTGAATTCAGTTCAGCAGCATGTAAACATAATATTTCTCAATGATCCATAACACATGGAAGTCATTATTTAACCAATTAAGAGCATTAACAAGAGCCTGCCCTGACTAAATAATAACTACAATGGATCCATTGGAACACAGGTTATTTCTTTCCCATTTCCTGAAAGTTTTGGAAATACACAGAAGAGAAGTATAAGAGGAAGATGCAATACCAGGGATGTAGTGGGGGGGGGGGGGGGGGGGGTACGGAGTGCCCACACTTCTCTCAAGTCAAGTCAGTTGATATTATATTTTCAGGTCGTTCTGACCCAGCAATTGGTTGAAATATAGGCTCGCCAGCCGTGCTGAAATGAGCATGACTAACAGCAGATGGTAATATAAGATTTGAAAATGGACTAATTAATTGGAAATATCAGTTGTGGAGCTATTTTGCATGGGAAGTTTGGCTGATGATCCGGTCATCAAATTAGTGGTTGAGAACCACTGGTCTAAGGCTATTTCTGCCGCCGCGCAGACCCGTTTTAAGCCAGCGAAAACGTTATGTGCACGCGCACGGACGCACGTGCATGTGCGTGCACGCGCAGGGAGTGCCCACACTTCCAAATTTAGCACTACAACACTGTGCAATACCGTACGTGCCCGTACATTTGGAGGATTAACACTCAGAGGATTTACTGTACATTTGAAGCAATGATTGCAGGGCCACCTGATGGAGTTTTCTTTTTTTGAGATTCCCCCTAGGTCAAGGAACAAACGCTACCCTTTTAACATTGGCCTGTTATAGCACCACAGCAGGTCCACTTTAGCAAAACACATTTTTGCAACACAATGTCACAAATTATGCATGCAGCGTCCGATTGCCATGAAAGGTCTATGATTGGCGAAGAACACATGCCACATTGGCCTATTTTTACATAGGCCTATTATAGCACCACCAGGACGTCTGCCCTGGTGGAGACCTGTGCTTGGAAGAGCACTGCCTCTAGTTTAGATTTGTTTTGGGGCTTTTATGCCTTTATTGATAGGAGAGTAGACTGACAGGAATAAATGGGGAGTGACACGCAGCAAAGGTTGTCAGGATCAGGATTCGAATCTGCAACACGCTGTCAAGGCATTAGAGCCTATTTGGTTTGTGCCTGGACCGGTAGGCCAGCGGGCGCCCTGCTAATCTATAATTTAACGTTAACCCAGAGGTCAGAGTACAGCAACATGCAATGGGCCTGGTCTATAATAAGATAGGCTATACACCACAAAGTCACCCATACCTGTCAAACTACTTCACAAAAGTCAATGACGTCTACAATCACAACAAGGAAGCCGGGGAATTGGCAAATTCCCCTGCCACCACTGTGTTAAGTTTAGTTTACTCTGAAACCAAACAGAATATACTTTGCTGGCAGGTAGGTTCGAGACTGAGAATTTGCAACCCCTCCAATAATACTGTAAAGGGGAGAGTAAGACCAACAAAGATTAAATGGTGTAAGTGTTTTCTTAAAAGAAGTCTTAAATTGCTCTATATTCCCACACGTTGCTATATTGTGTTTGTTCTTTAACCAATAACCAGGGTCTCCCTGTCTCTCCACCTTTTTGGTAAACATAAAGTGCATTTTCAGGTCAGGATACCAATTTGCTCTCTCTCTGGAGAGATAACTCATAGTATAAACAAGTGATATTGGAAGAGATGATACAAAGAAATCCACAGACAGAATTGGAAATGGAACACACCTATTGAAGCAGATAACTGGGTACACTATCCTGACTGGATTAAATTGGCAAGCAACCCTCCTGAAAATGTATTTTCTCTTCATCAAAGAGCTGGACTGCTGGAGAGTGGAGAGATGCAGAGACACACTAGATAGCAGTAATTACTAACAGAAAAGAGAGCTTTAACTGGTGCGTTGTCACTCTGTTCTGTTCTATTCAGGTGAGTTCTGTGCAGAATATTTGGGAGGTTTAAAATGAGAACTGAAAAGTGTTTTGCACAAGATGTTGTAAAATGGTTACTGGAATATGAACTTGATCCCATGTTGTCTCAGTGCCTCTTTGCGTTTTGTTGTGTATTTGATGTTGCAATGATTCTATCAGTGAATCCAAGAGCATTTCCCCCCAATATAGCTTTGTTTTGATGTTTTCAACACTGGGGATAAAAAGTGAGGGAAATGATGAAGGTTTAAAAAAATATTGATTTAATAAGTGTGATGATGGAGGTGAGTTCATTCCAGTAACACATTGATCAGTCACTGGTTGACAGCAGCAGAGGTGGGGACACTGAGATAAGGACAGAGCTCATAGAAAGGGTACAAACACACACACACACACACACACACACACACACACACACACACACACACACACACACACACACACACACACACACACACACACACACACACACACAACCTTATTATGCTATTCCTCCTTACTCCAGTAGATGGTGTCCTGCTTCTGTCAATCAAGCACATGTGTGCTAGGTTTACAATACAGCACATCAGTGAGCTGGATGCTATCCTATCCGGAGGGATAGTTTACCTTTAACTCCAGTTTACCTTTAACTCCACCAATAAATGGAAAACTTTGTATGTGCACTCCCTAGACGGCCTAGAGGCTAAACCTTTGTCCTGCATTTTTCACATTTGCCTTTTATAGCCACCAGGAGGACAACTTATATTAATGTCCATTCCATTTTCTCCAACAATCACGCAAATCAGTACAGTCATGTGATCAAGACGATCCGTCTGATATTTCATATTCCATCCTAATTGGCTAATACTGACTTTCAAAGTTTGCAGGATTGGTCAGTTTTGAACAAAATGCCTCTAATCATCAGCAGCTTGCGATTACTGTGAAATGTGTCACACATATTCCCACTAGGTCAAGGAACAAACGCTACCCTTTTCACATTGGCCTGTTATAGCACCACAGCAGTTCCACTTTAGCAAAACATATTTTTGGAACACAATGACTCAAATCATGCATGCAGTGTCCGATTGCTATGAAAGGTCTAAGATACATGCACATGCCACATTGGCCTATTTTTACATAGGCCTATTATAGCACCACCAGGACGCCTGCCCTATTCGAATCTGCAACACGCTGTCAAGGCATTAGAGCCTATGTGCCTGGACCGGTAGGCCAGCGGGCACCCTGCTAATCTATTTTTAACCCCTGCTCATTTTGGTTGGATGACTCAGGGTACAGGACAGAGTACAGCAACATGCAATATGGGCCCGGTCTATAATCAGATAGGCTATACACCACAAAGTCACCCATGTAGGCTACCTAACCTGTCAAACTACTTCACAAAAGTCAATGACGTTTACAATCACAACAAGGAAGCCTGGAGAATTGGCAAATTCCCCTGCCAGCACTGTGTTAAGTTTCGTTTACTCTGAAACCAAGCGGAAAATACTTTTATGGCAGGTAGGTTCAGTGAAACTCAGCACATATAAAAGAAAGCCTAGCAGTAAATCACCTGTTAGTAGGACGAGGAGCTGCTAACACTACCAAGCTACCATACATATCAGGAATCTGCTTCTACCTACAGTACAGGGAGCGCCATATTTTCAAGGAAACAGGTATGTGAATAATTATGTAAAGGCTATTTTTACTGTAGTTTCTATATTTACTCGGATGTCCTACGACATCGGACATTGGTTATTATCAAACAGCATATTTCTCAATCTATATATTTTGTTGATGATTCAAGGTCAGCGCTATGGTGATGGCACACAGGAAAGGTTGGGTCTCAAATTGGAGCCTGCTTTTGCTGGTCACATTTTGGGTTCAGATCTTCACTGCTGAATGCAAGGGGCAAGGCAAAGGTATGGACGCACGCACGCACGCACGCACGCACGCACGCACACACACACACACACACACACACACAGGAGACTCATGTTTTATTATCTGTATTTCTATTGTTGTTGAGGTGTTGCTGACATTCCTTTAGGTTACGTAACATGTCCACTTCTTTCTTTTTTCAACTGGCCACAGATTCTAAGCAGCTCAAAGACCTGAGACTCATTCTTTTAGGGAAGACAGGGTCGGGAAAGAGTGCATCTGGAAACACCATCCTAGGGAAGAATGTCTTTAGTGTGTCTGGGTCACCCAAGTCTGAGACAAAGCGTTGTCAGAAGGAGGAGGAGGTAATAGACGGAAGGAAAATCGAGGTTGTCGATACGCCGGGCCTCTATGACACCAACATGACAAAAGAGGAGGTAAAAGAAAATATCGAGGAGTGGGTCAAGCTGTCTGTTCCAGGACCCCACGCATTCCTACTGGTGATCAGGTTGGATGTGAGATACACTGAGGAGGAGAGGAATGCCATCAGATGGATCGAAAAGAACTTTGGCCCTGATGCCTCCATGTACACCATAGTTCTGTTCACACATGCAGACGAGCTGGAAATGTCAATGGAGGACTATCTGAAAGAGAGTGAAGAGCTAAGGAGGTTGATCAACTCTTGTGGGAGGAGGTACTATTCACTCAGTAATAAGAGAGTGAAGTCTCGTTACCAGGTCGAAGAACTTCTAGAGAAGATAGAGCTAATGGTGGAAGAAAATGGAGGTGAATACTACACCAATGACATGTACAAGAAAGCACAGCAGAAGATCGAGGAGATGTCATGGTCTTGGTGTCAAAAGATGGGGTTTGCTTCTCTGGCATTACTTAGTGTAGGGGCAGTTATTTCCTCTCCTATATTAATGTCTGCAGGTGTTGGCCTGGGATTGACTCAAACTGAATGCCTTAAATTGTATAACTCTTACAATGACAAGTGAGGGGTGACCGTCCGTCCGTCCGTCCGTCCGTCCGTCTGTTACCAGCTAATCTCCGGCACCACCGGAGATGCCAATTCAGAAACTCTGCCCCACAATTTTGGTGAAATTGTGCAAGCACATTCCCACTAGGCCGAGGAAGAAATGCCACTTCAACATTTTCAAATCATGGCGTTATAACAGGCAGATTCGTGTTTTACCTATAACTCCACCGATCTTTTGACCTGCATTTTTCACATCTGCATTTTATAGCGCCACCAGGAGGCCGACTTATGTAAAACCTTTTTTATATTACTCCTTCAGATTTTACCCCCAAATCATGCAAATTGGTACACAGTATCTATAGTCATGTGATCAAGATTGATCTGTTCAATATTTCATATTCCATCCTAATGCTAGCATTGGCTTCCAAAGTTTGCAGGATTGGACCATTTTGAACAGTTTGGGATTTTGAATTTTTGGAACAAATCATGAATGCAACATCCGATTGCGGTGAAAGGCAGAAGAGCACATGGCAGCACAATTACCTACCTGACCTGGCGGAGACCTGTGTTAGAAGAGCACTACTTCTAGTTTAATTTTATTTACTTTTTTACATCTGGTGATAACATTTTATTTTATTAACCAACTATACTTCAATTTTGGGGGCTCACTAATAGCACACATTTACATACGGTTAGAAATGTTTGAAAATATGTTTTAGTCTAGTTTTTATTTCTTGACGAAATTGTCAATTTATTTACTCAGTTTTGGTCTTCATAGCTTAGTTTTGATTTAGTTTTCATCAGTGACAAAATAGGTAGTCGACGAACATTTTTCATCATAGTTTTAGTCGACTAAGTTCTTTATTTTGTCAAACACGGGAGTCTGTCCCTGTTACAATGCGCTAGACCCCTGGGAGATAGAGTGCTGAGGTGGAGTGCCACACCTACCATCAGCTCCCAGTACTTACTGCCGCATGACTTGCCGCACCCCAAGCCGTGCAACTCATAATTATGCTGATTTGGCGGTGCTCGTAATTGTACCCATGACTTGCGGTCCAAAGGCAAGAGCTCTACCGACAAATAATAAAGCATTGTGTATTAATTTGGTCTCTTGTATTCATTGGGTGTTACTGTTTGTTGAAATCTGTTGTGGTATTTCATATCTATACACTCATTCTCCATACAACATTTACAAATAAAATAAATAAACAAATTGATTAATGAATAATCATTCATTCATTCATTCATTCATTCTCTCTCTCTCTCTCTCTCTCTCTCTCTCTCTCTCGGGAGAGATAACTCATACAGGACAGGATAGGCTTTAAGCAGATAACTGGGTAGCCTACTCTCTCCTGACTGGATTAAATTGGCACCATGCACCTGAAATTTTATTTTCTCCTCATCAAAGAGCTAGAGAGATGCTGAGTCACAGCAATAATTACTATCAGAACAGAGCTTTAACCTTTCTCACACAGTTCTGTTCCATTCAAGTGGGTTCTGCTACTGTGCCGAATATTCGGGAAGTAGGCTAAAGGGAAAACAAAAACAAAAGTGTTTTCTTTTCGTTCTTTTTTTCAGAAAAAAAAAAACATAAAAAAATACACTTTTTTTGTAAATTGTTGCAGGAATATGTACTTGATCCCAGTCTCAGTGCCTCCTTGTGTTTTGCTGTGTAGGCTATTTGTTGTTGCAATGATTCATAGTGAATCCTTGCGTATCCCCCAAATATAACTTTGTTTTGATGTTTTCAACACTGAGGGTAAAAAGTGAGGGAAAAGAGGGACGAGGCATGTCATGTCAGTTTAACACAATGATCAGTCACAGGTTGATCAATCTGGGTACCCATTGTCAAAGCAACTTATCAAACAGGGTAAAAAACGAAGAAACCGAACCAACGCTATAGTCAATTCCTCCCAAAAAACCTGCATATGAGTCAGATTGAACCCTGTCACCATGGCAGCGCCTTGTCTGCCTATATTCTGGAATCAAAGGCGTCTCTCTGACTAATAACGTCATCACAACAACTCTTATGGAAGATATGAACTTTTGCCACTGATATGGATTCACATGTGAAGATGAATCAACATGAAAACATGACCTCACCTTGTTGTCATCTATTATGATCATCTGTTTTCGTCATCTATTATTGTCATTTGTGTAAACATTCATGAGATAAGAACATTAACCTTAACCCTAACCCTAACCCTTAGTCGAACTAATGAAACATAGAAATATCGAGATTTCCCCATGCTGGACCTTCAGAAGGCATTTGACACCGTAAATCACTCTATTCTTATTGATAAATTGAAAGCTATTGGTCTTGACAGCGCAGCAGTAAGCTGGATGCAGTCTTACCGGGGAGAGAACAGGTGGTGGAAGTGAACGGAACCCTTATATGACTATGGAGATGGAGTCCACGTATGGTTGTGGTGGCAAAATTCATATAACAATCATTATGGTGTTGATTTATTATTATTATTCATCTGCTGTTACCTTTCTGTACATCTCCCTGCCTATGAATAAATGTGTGTGGGACATGGGTGTTGGGGGCTGATGGGGGAAGCTCTGGAGGGAGACGCAAGTCTCTCTCTTCTGTGATGAAACCTACAATAAAGTATGAAGTCTGATTCCTGACAATGCAGTCCTGCATCTTCCTGATCTGGTTAACTTACTTATAGTAACTTAAAAAACGTCCATTACATGGT